>NC_064565.1:118988360-119294269 GCF_937001465.1 Orcinus orca
GACTCCACGGTGTGAAATTTGAAACCAGGTCAAACTAACCTGTGCTGTTAGAAGCTGAGACAGGTTACCCTTGGGCGTGGAAGGAGGAACCAGAGGGCGTAAAGTAATGTTCTGTTTCCTGATCCAAGTAAAAAACCAGTGAAAGGGCGGAAATTCACCCACCTGAATGCTTCCGGCTGGAAGACAGACAGAATCAACCACTCAAAGATCACCTCGCATCAAAGAAAGATTCAAAATAATACCCATGTGGTTGATCCATTCCACCGGCACTATTCCACTTTACCTTGCTGGGCAATGGAGGAACATTTTATAGCTCTTGCTACTATATTCTCACAATCAGCACGTACACGGGAAATATTTGCCAAATTACTTCCTCTTAAAACAACAAAACCTCACAGACACAGCGCAGAACGCGTGATTCCAAGTCCGCGATGCAGACAGAGGGCGGGCAATTCAAACCAAGGGGCTACGTGGAAGACCCAGGAGGCTCTAAGTCAGGCTAGCAGACGGAAAAATGTATATGAAATCATTTTAATTCAAATATTTTTCAATTAAGTAGTTAGTTTAATTTGAATTAAGATCAATTTAAATAAATTTTAATGAAAAAACAAACTGTTGACTATGATTTTTCTGAGTCCATTTTATATAGTAAGCTTTTCAAATAAGCGTTGTTTTGTTCACCAGACACCCTTCATAAACTACGGGCTGTAAGGTCTAGCAATTATGTTTTGTAAGAGTGCCATTTTATGACTGACAGTCGCATAGCAGAAGACAAGATGTTTTCCCCATAATCTGTTGGGACAGATTTATTATATTTTAGTTTCGAAACAGGCTCTATACTTGAACGTAATAAAACTCCATTTCTGTGTGTTCTAACAGGAATTTCCCTAAATCTGAGAGCAGGCTCCGCTGAGCGAGGGCTAGGATTCTACCGGCCCCGACCCCCTCCACCCATTCTGGAGGGGCCAGAAAGTCAGACCTTGAGGGGAGAAAGGGGACGGGCACTGGGTCATCGGGGCCCTTGCGCGCGCACACAGGAACAACTGTCCATCAGCAGCGTCACAGCATCGATCCTCTCCACCGAGAAAACAACTTCCCAGCTGTCTAGATCCTTCTTCCACATGGCTATGTCCGTTCATTGACAAACAGCCACATAAATAAACTCTTCAGATTAAGGGTCCAAATGGATAAAGCGTCCAGATAAAACAACACTTGTTTCCTTAGCTGCTAAATAAAATAAGTTTAGAGGAGAAGATTCCAGCAGGCAGGCAGGCAGGGGACCTGGAGATCTGACTTTTAAGTGCAAAACTCAGGCAGGGCGGGGACAGGCGGGCAGGCGGGTGGAGGGCGGGTGCTATGATCCCAGTACCTCCCAGGGCATTCTGCATCAGGATGGTGAGCTGAGCTCCTGGGTGCTCCCTGCCTTGTCTCATTAAATGGGGGTCAAGGGAGAAAACCAGTATAAACCCAAGACAGTGAAGAATCCATTGGGGTGAGGAGGCACTGGCCGTCAGATTTCGACAAAGTTCCACTAAGGCCTGAAGACAGATGCAAGCCGGTGGGATCGAGCAGGAATCCAAGAGTCCAGCCCTGCCCCCAGCTCCCCTCGCTCCTTTAGGAAGCGATTCTTCATCCTTGTCCTTCAATTTACAAAGTGCGAGGATGCAGCAGAGATGTCCAAGGGCCGTCTGTCTCCCCGGCCACTGCTCCCACGGATGGATGAGCCCGCAAAGCCCCGGGCAGCCTCCCCTGTCTTCACCAGAAGAGAATCACCCCACGCGTCACTCTGCAACCTAAGGGCCAGCAGCCGGGCTACGTCTTCTTTCTACGTTACTTACACACAAATGCACACAGCATTCTGTTTACATAAATGGATGGTAAACGCACCGCTTTATTTTTAGAGCAATTGTCTTTTTCTTGCTTTTTTTCTCCTCTCTCTGCCATCAACCACAACAGGTAATCTTTGTGTGGGTACAGCCCATACTTTTCTCCATTTTCGCTCACCCATACCCCCACACACAGATACACAAAGACACACCCACATACCCCCCCACACACACACACACCCAGGTGGTCACTCTCTGCCTTACAAAAATGAGATTTTATCATAGAGATTTCTCAGTATCTCACTTTTTTCCTCTTTCAACAATACTTCTAGGAATAGTCCATCGTGTGGCTGCACAAAGTTTAGCCAACCTCGGCCCCAGTGGGCACAGACTTACTTCCAAATCTTTCCCTGCCGGGGAGCCTCAGTACAAACATCCTTACGTGCTTGTGCTTGCACTCCCGAGGAGCACAGTCCCGGGAGTGGAAGCCGAGTCTGCGGCCCTGTGCATTTCCCATTTCAGAAAATGTCAGCGGGATGATTTCCAAAGACGTGCCACTGTTCACACCTGCCCCAGCCCTGTGTCTGAAGGTGCGGCTTTCCACTGCCCCTCCAGCAACAGATGTCATGTCTCTGCTTTCTGCCGCTCTGGGTAAAAAGCGAAATCCCTTTCCACTTGTATTTGCGTCTCCCCATGATGAAAGTAGGGAGTTTGAGCATCTCTTCGTTTTGGTTTGTTCTCTGCGCTGCCCAGTCTGTGTTCTGTTTCTAAACTTGCCCTCCTCTCCAGTTTCTAAGAGGCCTCTGGATAACAGAAACTTATTCTTTACCTGTCAAATGTTACACACATTTTCCCAAAACGCTCCTTGACCCCTGGACTCTGTTGATAGTATATTTATCCAATCAAAAGTTTTAAATTTTAAACTGTCAAATGTGTCCTTTGCAGCTTCTGGGGATCCCGGACCAATGAGGAGGGTGAGGGTCGCTTGCAGATTTCTACTGCTTTACCTTTTTCTACATTGACACCTTGAATCCGTCTGGAATTCATCTTCCCTTCATCCTTAAATACGAACAGACAACTCCCCAGCCTTTTAAGGAAAAGTTGAAACAAGGAAAAAAAAAAAAAGACCAAGATAAATAGGAAACCTGACCCCAGAAGAAACCGAGGTAACTGGAGTCCCTCTAACGAGACACAGAGAGAATGGAGACATGAGGGACGAAACACAGCCCTGACCATGGCCAGCAGGAGCGGCCAGGCCACAAGGAGGAACCCTGGGACCTCAAGCAGGCAAGTGCGAAAACAAGCCAGCCACAGAGGAACCGGGAGGCCCAGCTGAGCAAACCTTACAGAACAAGGTCGGCACCCTGGATGGAGTCACAGGAACTCCACCAACGGGGAACTGGAGACGCAAGCACCGGAAGGAAATGACGATGATGATGCTGACGAGAGAAGGAAGAGGAGGACACCACCCCCAAAAGGAACATATAACAAGACCTGAAAAGGAGTCCCCTATATGCCACCTGGGATAAATTTTTAAAATTCCACATTATAAAATTTCAGAACACCAAAGTGAAGAGAAGCTCCTACAGTTTCAGAGAAAATCAAAGCAAGACCCCTAAAAGTGAGTGAGAAACGGGGTGGTACTACGCTTCTCATCAGCAACCCCGGACCGGCATGCCTGAGAACCCTTCCTGCCCCAAGGAAGGCACGTCTGGTCACGGCCCCCTCGGCGGAATCTTCTAGACAGTGTCGCTGCCTGCGCGATAGCCGGGAGATGCTGGCCCTAAGGTGTGTATCCACTGCGGTCAGTGATGCGGGCTTCCACCGCCATGCCCAGGACCTGTCCCAGCCACTGCGTGCGGTGACCCAGGTGGAGGTGACTAATGCCAGTCAGCCACGGACCAGACTGACAGCAGACAGGGACCGGGGCCTAGGTCCTGCCCCTCTGCCTCGCCATCACGTCATTTGCCTCGGACCCTGATACTTCTCAGCTCCACTGTGTCCCTGGACACAGCCGAGCGACCATACTTGAGTGACGCTTAAGAAAACCGCAGGAAGGGGCTGGGGTGGGGACACTTCCAGTCGTGAGACGGCGAAGCTGGACAGTGTGACGTGCCGTGTGGTGGTGACAGTTAATCGCACTGCACTGTACCCCGGAAATTTGCTGAGAGCAGCCGTAAGCCTTCTCCCCACACACAAAGAGAAGTAACTGCACGAGGTGATGCACGTCTTAATGAACCTGACCACGGGCATCATTTCACAATGTGTACGTGTGTTAAAGGTACACAACTTTGTCAAGTACACCTCAGTGAAGCAGAGGGAAAACCCAGCAGAGGCCAAGGAACACTGCATTGCTGTCACAATCATGAATAAGCCCCAGGCAAACGCTGCTGGCTACCGAGGGCACTGCAGGACGGCGACGAGAAAGCGCCGGCGCGGCCCGCGTGTGGCTGTTCAGCGGAGGTGGAGGTCCTCATTGAAAAGGGAAGTGACTCTGAGTCAGCTCGCCCTGGACAGAGGCCGCCCCTCACTACCTCCCAACCCCACCCAGTAGCCAGGCCCGGCCAGACACGCGAAGTGTAGACACCCAGGGGGCCCACTGACCTGAGTCACCTCTGACATCGGCTATACAAGCCCAGGAAAACACACAAGCCCGGACAGCTCTGCCTGCGCCTGACGCGCCTGCTAACTGCATGTCCACGTGCCAAGGACGGAGCACAGTCCCCCCAGGCCCTGACCCCCAGCGGCACACCGTCACTGGGAGGCCCCAGGTGTCCGCGGGCACCTCCCCCTCGCGCGAGTCCACGTGCAGTTGGTTCGAGAAGCACCGTTCAGACCCCCCGAAACAAAGCACTCCTGTCCAGCTGGCTGCGCCTGGACTCAAGGCCCTCCCGGCCACTGACGGGGCCTACACATCTCTGTCACCTCGAGTAAGGGAAGGCGGGCCCCCGGGGTCCTGTCCCGGACCCACGGAGACCCCCAGTGCGTCCCAGCGGGGGCCAACCTGCCCTCCGCCCGGAGGTGAGCGGGCAGGGAGCCCCAGCGCCCCCCTTGCCCGCCGTCATCTTCCAACGAGGGGCAGAGACGGCAGCACATCCGGCAGGTGCCAGACCTCGGCTCAGAGGTCAAGGGGTGAAGAGACCACCCCGATCCTCAGATACAGGCCCTACCCTGGGGCAGGACACGACCCGTGAGCGCAAGCCGGAGGACAGGCCCAGGGCCCGAGACAGACAGCCACGCTGAGCTCAGCCCCAGCTTTCCGCCCGCGCCGCTGAGCTGCGGGCCGGGATGCTATCTCCACACACCTGCTCAACTTCTGGTCCCCTCAAGGAGCTCTCATTTTCCCTGGAAACTGAACTTCTACGGAAATCAAAGTGCCTGGTGTTCAAACTTTCCTCGTGTTTCAAAAAGGCGGGGGCAAGGCAGTGTAGACATCAGCGGTGGCTGTGGGGAAACAGAGCAACACCTGTACTCCTGAGACGCTGCACCCTCCACCTGGCCCGCGGAGGGGACACCAGGGGGCACACAGGGTGGCCCTACGAACGCGGATCCGACTGCCCGTGTGGCTCACGGCCGAGCCGGGGCATCCACAGAAGGGAAGGCGGCCCCAAAGGTAAGCGGCGCTCTGGGCCTCGGGAAGGAGACAGACAAGCAGACTCAGAATGTCGGGGTGATGAGGGCTGGGAGAAGGCCGGGGCAGTCAGGACGGGGGAGGGGGCGGGGCTGGTCCAGGGATGGCGGGGTGCGTGGGGAGAGGACAGGAGCCCTGGGGACCTGGGGGGCGAGGGTCCAGTCGCAGTGTGATGTTGACACGGCTGCTCTCAGCAGCCCCCGCATCGTCCCCAGGGCCCCCTCTTTCTCTCGACAGTTCATCTACATCTCACCTTCTCCTCGGCCTTGGCCAAGTCAGACAATTGGGCCTTGGGTAAAACTGCCTTTCAGAAACAAACCAGAGACAAACAGGCCTCTCTGCAGGCTACCAACGTCCGTCCAGCTTCCCAGGAACCGGCTCTTCTTCCCTCTTATCCCAAAGGAAAACCACCCCGTGCTCGGCCTAACCACTAGCTTGGCAAATCTGAGAAGGTGCAGCAGCAGACCCAGAGCGGCAGGGCAGGAGGGCGGCACCGAGGAGGCCGTCCCAGGTCCAGGGGAAGGAAAGCACCCCGACAGGGAAGCATCTTAAAGGGGACAGGGAGCCCCAAGGAGCAACTGTCCCCCTGGAAGGGCAGGGAGTGGAGGCAGGTGAGCCCAGAGGAAAGCTGGGCCTCTGGAAGGAAGGAAAGGGAGCCCAGCCCAAGGGAAGAGGCTGCACGTATGCTCGGGGGACGGACGGTTGGGGAGGTCAGCGGCAGGGGCCAGGGGCTGGGCTGGCCAATGGAGGGTCTCCTGCTGTCCTGGGGCCCCACCGCAGGTGTGTGAGCACCAGAGAGACAATCAGGCTGCACCCACGGAAAAGAGAGAACTCGGTGACATCCACCATGCTGGCAATCATCAGGACAGGACACCAGGACCTCAATGTCCCACGTCGGCAGAAGCCCACTCACCCCTAGGCCTCCCTGCAGGTCCCAAACTCCAATTTCAGCCACGCACAGCCCTCTGCACCCCTGGAAAGCCCCTCCAGGCCCACTCCCTGTGCCCGCAGGAGAAAGCCTGCGCTCCGTCCAGGGCCACCAGAGGCTCCTCAGCCTGAGCTCGCCCAGCACCCACCCAAGCTCTCAGGCCACCAAGCAGCCCGGCTGAGCCCCCAGGCCGGGTGCCGCCCTGTTAACTGCAGGGCCGCTCAGCCACCCCTCTCCACGGAGACTCTGAGCCTTCGACAGCTGTACTGCCTCAGGGACGGGGGGGGTGGGTACAGAATGAGCCCCCGAAACCAAGGTGCTGATGGGCCTGGCTGTGGGGCATCAGGCTTGGGAGAGGAGGGGCTCGGACCCAAGGCTCCAGCTTGGCAGGACACAGGCCAAGCAGGCACACCACCAGCCAGGAGCACAAATGCTTCACTGGGCTGGGAGGTCAGGCGTGAAAAGGGAGAATGGGACATGGGGTCTTGGACCCGGCCTAGGCCAAATTGGCACCCAAGAGCTGGGTCATTGAGGGAAAGAAGATGACGTGATCAGGCCTGAGAATCTGGACCACAATAATAAGGAAAAATGCTGCAGAAGGGCCCAAGCTCTACAGTGACCCTCGCAACTGACAGTCCCCAAAGGCTCCCTGTAAATTACATGTGTGCACATACACACGTGTGCATATTCAATGTACTACCTAGTTACTATTATATTAACTTCATATAGAATATGTTACATATATTTATTGTATATAAGTGATGGTAATATGTATATATACATATACTTTATGTATCTGCTATATGTATAGTTATTGTGTTTACAAACATTTGTCTCTCCCCTCTTTTCCTTTAGAGCTGGCAAATGTTAGAATGATAAGAACCACCTATCTTTAAAAAAATCTAATAGAACTGATGTTGAACGCGTACAGAGTATGAGTTTTGCAAGATGAAGACGTTCTGGAGAGCTGTTGTACAACAATGTGAATTCACCTGACACCACTGAACTATGCACTTGCTAATGGTTAAGATGCTAAATTTTAGGTTATGTAGTAACTACCACAATTAAAAATAATTTTGTTAAAAGCTGGACATGGTACAGGGAAAAAATGGGGTGCAAGAGGATGGTCACGTCCCAGGTCTCGAGTGAGTCCCTGAGATAGGCGGCCAAGGGAGGGTCCTTGGCTTCGCACAGGAAGGAATTCAAGAGCAGGCCACAGAAAAGGGAAAGCAGGCTTATTTAGAGATGCACACTCCATAGTCAGAGTGTGGGCCAGCTCAGAAGACGAGAGGTGGCCCCAGGGCATGGGATCATCTGGAAAGTGACAGGGGCCCCAAGGTATGGAGGTGGTTAGCTTTTATGGGCTGGGTAATTTCACAGGATAAAAAGTGGGAGGAATATTCTAACTACCTTGGAGAAGGGGTGGGGATTTCCAGAATTGGGGCACCACCCACTTTTTGCCCTTTTATGGTCATGGAGCCTGCAGGTGTGTCCTTTAGATGCTAATGTATTACAACGAGTGTATAACCAGGCTCCTGGTCTACTGGAAGTTGAACCTTCTGCTGTGTCTTGGGCCTAACTGGCTCTAACCAGTTTTTGTCATATCCTGTTCTTCTTAATGGTTGTGTCATTATTTGAATGACTGTGCCCTGCTCCCTGCCCTTCTGTCTCCTTCCTGCCTCAGAGATTTTAGTCTCATAATGTTATGGGAAGCAGAGGGGCAATGGTCCATCTTCTGTAGCTGCTTCAGGGCTCAGTAGGGGTGCTGACCCTGCCTGTCAGGGAGTAAAAACCTCAGGATGCCTCATCTAGGGGCCCTGGGGGCAGGAGAGCTTCTTGTTTTAAGTCTGTGTGTGGGGCACGGGGGGACAGGTATGGGCTGGAATCCTCACAGCCATCATCTTGATGTGGAGCTGTTGTAACCGCTTCCATGGCCTTCCTATGAATCTTCTTGATGAAGCACCTGTACAGTAGCATCAGATTATAACAGTAACGGTCTATAAATGACAAAAGACTTAAAAGCCAAGTTAAACATCTGATTAGAGTGTAATCGATAAAGAAACTTGGCTACAATCACCAGAATTAGGACTGATAACCTTATACACCAGGACATATCCAAATTTTAGAAATTTCATATAAATTCTAGAATGTCTATATTAATAACATTTACCCACGGTATAACCTGAGGCTTATCACTCCTTTGACAATGCTTCCCATGTAATGTAACATATCAAATAATCCTACTTAATTTAACATCTCTCTGAGATGTCTCAGGGTTTCTCTTCCACGAACCTGCTACAACTTTCTGTACTGATATTATTTTGTCCCTTATTTTTTCCATTCTGAAACAACCAGCTCCAGAACAAATTACTCTCTTTTTCCCTTTAACAAATGCATTCCCTTCCTCATACTTTCTTCTACTGAAAACACATCTTACTTTCCTGGCATACTGAAACGTTTCTTATTCTTCAGCAGCTTTCATGACATTATACAATTTTAACCCTTAAGAACCTTAATCTCTAGATAAACCAACAAGCAGCAAGTAATTGTAAACTGTTTGTCATACCCACACTTCCTGACTGGAAAACTTATGTTTTAGTTTTCCTCTCCTAAGGCAAAGTAGGTAAACTCAGACCCACCCCACCCAGCAATTAATACATCCTATTTGAAATGACCCAGATAGTCAATGAGTTCTCACCATTTACCTTAGTTTAGTCTTAAGTTACCAAAATCTGGAGAGACTATTTTAGATAGACATTCCCAAAACATAATTATTTCTATAGAGTTTACCTAAAAGTCCGTATCTCATTTACATTTACTTTCCTTAAAAGCTTTTATCACTTACAAGTTACTTAGTCTCCTTGCTGACAAGTTTGCAACAGATATAATAAGGCCTTATTTGACCTCTAGTAAACCTAGGTACAACAGAAGTATTGTACTTACATTGATGACTCTAAAGACATGTACTGTATGAGTCAAACCACAAGCAGAAGCCACCTTCTAAGCCACCTTCAATACCAGGTATCAATTCAGTACTGAGTATTTCCCAGATCGTGTGAACCTGAAATGCATTCTGGCCAGATCTGTTTATATCTGAGTATTTATATAAGTGCTTAATTTCTTTAAGCCAATTAAATACAGCTCTTTTATGAATTAGTTTTGGCAATACCACATATCTACAACACACATATAGATTTGTATAAACATACAAAACACAGAGACCTCATAGTTCCCATTCCAAAATTTCAGCCATGATTCAGATCCAACAATGTAAAACCCATCAGTTACAAGAGGTTGGATTCAAATTGGGTTTCTAGAAGATGAAACAAATCATGGTCACCTGTCTAGATGACTAAACCCTTTTTACTAATATTTATGGAAAAGATACTTAAGCTTTCTATTTGTCCTTGACAAGTTCCAAATCACCTACCCCCTTTCCTGAAATTTGCATCTTAAAAGGATAGGGGAGACAAGAGTTCCCGGAGAAAACCAGGTAGAATATTTGCATATCAAAGGCATAGAAGAAAGGCTAGTTCCTCCTTGGATGACTTTTTCCCTTAAGGCCGGAAAAAAAAAAAGTTTTTTTTCAGTACTTCCAAGTCTCTGACGATAAGCAGGGGAGGCCTGGGGGGCAGTAGATAAGCAGGGGAGGTCTGGGGGGCAGTAGAAGGACTGGTGGACTTTGGATTATTTCTGGGGCCACACCTCTGGGCCTGTAAAGACTAGATTTGTAAAACAAGGACAGTTGTTTTTTTTTTCCTCAAAGAATTGGATGGTCACCTCAATGATTATCAAAGGACTGACACACCCATTCACCTATGTTGGAAAGTTTACTTTATCACTCAAGATATGTTATCACTCAAGATATCCCTCAAGATAAAGTTTTACTTTACCACTCAAAGATAAAGACATACGGGGTGTCTGGGTGCAGGGAGATGCAGAAGAAAGCAACCTTTAGCTCTAGCGCTGCGAACCACTTTAACAGCCCATAGGTTAAAAACTTAGATGGGATGGAATGGAGACAGCCTCTGGCTTGAGACTGAGGCAGGCTCTCCCCGGCCAAGAGCAATCTTTTTTCGTGCTCAAATTTCCTAGCAAGGAACTGAAGAGAGCTGGGGGGCAGGGTGAATCGCTTGGTTTGGGGGCCTTCCCTCCCCTCCCCCCATTATCATACAGGATTGGGAGGACGAGGGTCCAGGGAAATCAGTCAGCACAGAGTAGACAGCCCCCATATCTAGTAAGAAAATAACTTTCCTGCTTGCCACATCAAGAGCTACCCAAGGAGAAATGACCAGGTGTCCTTTGGGAGCCAGGGAAGGTCCCAGGCTCCATCAGTCTTCGGTCCCCTCAGCCATCTCTGGTTTGGGAGCCCTGAATCCCCTTCAGGCCTAGGGGCAGTCCCGCTTCCAGTAGCCCCTGAAACCGAGCAGGACCCTGTGGGGCTCCTGGGCACGGACGCCTTTCCATGTCCCCTGCTTCTTGTTTGTAGGGACAAGACTCCAGCCTCCATGACCTTCCCTGAGTTCTAAAGCACAGATTCAAACAGTGGCTAATCAGGGAAGGGAGGGGATGCAGAGACAAGGGAGGAGCGGCCAGGAAGCAGTAGAGCAGCCTTGGGCCAGGGTCCTGGTCCCTCCTCAAGGGACACATATAACAATGTATTTGAGATCTTTACAGAACTAAAACCCCCAACAAATGGAAGATGTTAGCATTCTTCATTCCCGAGAACATCACAGTTTGATAACCTCATCGAGGGACCACCTGAGGCCAGATTAAAGGAACCAGAGCAGCTCACTAGGAGGAGAGCATCTGAGGCCAGAAAGGAGGGCAGCCTCGCAAGCACCCTGATCCTTATCAGCTACTGCACCCCTGATCCATGGCTATAAAACTCACCAGATCCTCCCGGGCTGGGACACGCAGTTTGTCAGGGCACAAGCCCGCTGTGTCCCCCTCTGCCTGGCAAAGCAATAAAGCTATTCTCTTCTACTTCACCCAAAACTCTGTCTCCGAGATTCAATTTGGCACCTGTGCACAGAGGCCGAGCTTTCAGCATCACCGTCTCATTTGTATATCGGGCAGGTTCCCAGGGGACTTTTCCCACACAGGAGGTATTCGTCCTTCCAGTGGCTCTCCTAGCCACACTTAAAACAGATCCATCCTTTCTTGGCGAGACAGTGGCTCTGATCCAGGCTTCCTGGATCCGGCCCCCGCCACTGGGCTTTCGTAAGGGAGGGTAACCCTGAGGTGGTGCAGGGGTTAGCGCTGCCGCCCGTCACTGTGCCATTAGCTGTTGTCCCTGAACCCTGTTTGCCTCTTCCACCCTATCTCTATCGTTGAACACTCCAACGGCCAAGTCCATGGGCTGATTCATGGGGGTCTGGGGTCTCCAGCTGCCCAGATGGGGCGTTAGGGGTAAATGGTCTGGAAGACTGTCCCTCCTCAGAATTGGGGTGGGGGGGGCGTGTAGGAATTCCCAGTTGTGGACCTCAGGGAGGTGGTCTCATAAGGGGATCATCTAAAACATCAGCCTCCCGTGGGGGAAGAAGCCACTTTGAAAGGGGTGTGAGCCAGGCACACCCGGCAGGAGCTCTTTAGACCTGGATCTTGGAATAGCGTCATGGACATTTGGACGTGTGGGACTTCCCCCCATTTTTGGTTAGTATGTCACGACAAGACAGGGGTCTGATGATTCTTTGTCCTGGCACTCTCCCAGTGTCCCTGATATCCCAAAAATGTAAGAAGGGGGTATGCTGCCAGGGACCTTACTGGGTGGACCCCCTCAAGGGAGTGTCACAGAAAGTCCTGATGGCATTTAGGAGATGGTATAATTGGCCTGATCTGTAACAGCCCCTGACTCCTGGGATTTGGGGATTCAGCAGAAAAGGTGTTTAATTAAGTATGGAAAACTGGGCCTATGGCCATCTGGTCATGAGAAAGGGTCTGTTTGGCAAAAGCAACAGTGGGGTCCCTGCAGGCACCCTGAATCTGTCTGGTGAGCCTGAGAAGGCCCCTTGGATTAGTCAGGGAAAGGAACAAGAGCCAGTGGGAGAAAAAGCAACCAGGGTCCCAGGGCCTGAATCCTTCAGAGAGGGAGGGTGGAGACCTAGGCCCTGAGTCAAATAAATGCACTACACAGCTGGGGACGAGTACCAGCCACCCTCCACAGGGGGAGCCACAGCCTAACAAGCAGACTGACATTATGCCCTTTGAGGTCCCTTCATGGTCGCCAGAAAAGATGTTGCAGGAAAAAAAATGGGGCACGAGAGGATGGTCACGTCCCAGGCCTCGAGTGTGTCCCTGGGATAGGCTGCCAAGGGAGGGTCCTTGGCTTCGCGCAGGAAGGAATTCAACAGCAGCCACAGAAAGGGGAAAGCAGGTTTATCTAGAGATGCACACTCCATAGTCAGAGTGTGGGCCAGCTCAGAAGACGAGAGGTGGCCCCAGGGCACGGGTCATCTGGAAAGTGACAGGGGCCCCAAGGTATGGGGGTGGTTAGCTTTTATGGGCTGGGTAATTTCACAGGATAAAAAGTGGGAGGAATATTCTAACTACCTTGGAGAAGGGGTGGGGATTTCCAGAATTGGGGCACCACCCACTTTTGGCCTTTTATGGTCATGGAGCCTGTGGGTGTGTCCTTTAGATGCTAATGTATTACAATGAGCGTATAATGCAGCTCGTGGTCTACCAGAAGTCAAACCTGCTATCTTAGGCCTAGGTAGCTCTGACCAGTTTATGTTGTATCCTCTTCTTCTTAATGGTTGTGTCATTCTTTTTATGGTTGTGCCCCCTGTCCCCTTCCTTCCTAAGATATGCACACACACACATCCAGTGAATTGCCCAAACTCTTTACCACATGGACTATTTCCCTTCTTTGTCCTCAACTTCACAGAAGCCCGCTGAGTGTCATTGTCCACTGAGCCCTGCAATCCCGTTCCAAAACCTAAGGAAATGCACCAGATCTAAACTTCCCAGCGCACAGCGGCTACTTACTATTCATCAAAGGCCACCGTTCGGTGTGATCTCCAGGATGCGACAGAGCAAACGAATGTCTGTGCCCTGATAACCCGAGAAAATGACCGAAAGTGACTAAAACACCTCCATCCAGCACACACAACATAAAATAGATTCGTGGTAACTGAGCTGTCACCTGAACACGTGACACACATGCAAAGTACGATGAAAGAGGCAGAGGCTAAGAATTAAGAATAAGGGTGTTGCCTTCCTGGACTGCCTTTCTCAGTCATTACAATGAGAACACGCAGCCTGCTGAGGCTGCAGTGAGAGACAAATGACCCTCGCACTTCAGTTTAGCGCGTTCTAAAAATACAATTTACAATTCAGCAATATCCTTGCTGCTTCTTTAGTCACGACGACACAAGCATGCCTCTTTGTTATCTCTAACTACATCTGCATGCAAAACATGCTCTCGCTAGGAAAATTTAAGTTCTGGAGAATCTAAACCCATTTTTCAAATTTGAAAGAGAGATGAAAAGAAAGGGAAAGGAGAGAGTAAAGGTGCATTTTACTCACGTGCAAAAAACGTAACTGAAAGCTGACTTCAGGTCCTCACCCCAACCTGGTAAATGAGGTATGTAACGTGTCCCCAAGTGGTTTCAAAATTACTATTTCGGCTATACGACTGTGCAGTGGAACCAAATCCGTCTTGACCCAAAAGCCGTGCCACTTACTTTCATGCGTGAGGAAATGCCAGTATTCTGCATGCGTGCGACAAGAAGGTTTCTCAGCCTTGGCACTGGCAACACCCAAATCACCTCAGGGTGAGAACCCCGAAGTAGCCTCTGGCCTGTGCGCCTCTCTGAAGCCACCACCCAGTCCATGAGCACACGCAGACTCCGTCCGCTGAGGCTGGCAGCTCCCCGTGTTGCCCGGGCCCCCAGGGCAGGCAGAGAGATGCGAGGCTCACACAGCCCCACGGGCAACAGGCTCTGACCTCACCTGAGGTCCCCGAACCTCTGTACTCTTCACCGCGCAGAACCACACCAACAGCAGCTGGTTTCCCAAGCCAGGCAGGGCATGCACCCACGGAACAGATTAAAACTGTCACTGCAAAAGCCGGGGATACCATTTTTTTAGAAAATGAATAGGAGAATTAATGGAATTCTTCATTTGCTTGCATTTGTGGTACTCAGCCTGTCTTTTATTATCAAGGCAGTCATAAAAAAATGCTTCAGCCACGTATGCAAATTAAATCATTAGTATTTTTCCCAATTACAGTTAACTGCTTATTTGTATTGCTGATCTCCTCTCCCAACTTCATTCCCTTAATATTAGTGATATCGGAAATGCTTTAATAAAACAATCTCAGGCAATACAAGAGAAATAATCTCTATTACACACTTCTCCAATCCTACAGCTGCAGGACCACCCAGTAGTGACCTAGATCAGTCACCCAAGGATTGGCTACACCCCGGGAGCCGCAGGGCTCTCATTTCTGTGGGTCCAACAAGAGCTTGAGCACAGAGGGCCACGGGCAGGGGGTCTCCCTGGCTCCTTCCCAGAGCCGCCCCACCCCCCAAAATGGGAGACAGAGCCCAGAGCTCCCCTAGGCAGGTGGGTCCAGACGAGGAGAAGTGAGCCCACCCCAGGTGGAAGCTTTCTGTAACAGCTTCGATTTTATCTAAGAAATCAGGTGAGACGTACGTTCTGCTGCAAAATGTTACATGCATGCATCCATGTTATATGCATGTTTGTTTTAACGTTAAGGCGCTTTACGTAAGTGTCCAGCTCACGGATTTCACCCCCTTCTGGCCAGTCTTCTGATGCCCAGGAAGACGTGCCCACTTCCTGTGGCCACGCCCCCACCTGATCCCGCCCAGCAGCTTCCGGGGCCCACCTTCCCTGCAGCGCCCTCACCGGCCAGAGGTCCTGCACTGCTCTGAGCCTCGCTAAGCAGACCCCTGTCACTCACACTGCAACTCTGAGGTTTGCCAGTTTGTGAGCAAACTTTCCCGTCTATGAGCTACGATCCCGAAAGGACGAGAATAAGGCTGGCAGGTGGGAGACTGAGCCAGGCTTGGAGAACAGATATGATGGAGGGCAGGCCAGGGCCAGGGACCAAGGCAGGGCCAGGGACCGGGAGCCAGAGCAGGGCCAGAGGCTGGGGGCAGGCACAGGAATAGGGGCCAGCAGAGGTGCCCCAGCACCTGGCTCCTCCAAAAACCAGAAAACTCCACAGCACGTACACAGTCCCCGGCGAAGCGACAAAGAAAAGTTCGTATTCCAGTCCAACCACTGAAAGATGGTCTGACAACCAATGACAATTTATTCCTTTCTCCTCCACGTGAAGCCCCAGGAACACCAACTCCAGCTCGGCAAGCAGCTACGAGCCCCGGCACTGAGGGCCCAAAACTGCGAGTGGCCACCGCTGTATGACCAAAGGGGGCGGGGGTGGGGTCACCGCCAGAGCCAGATGAGGCTGTCCTGGCCAGGGGAGGAACCATGTGACATGGGTCCACTGCCACCTCCTCGAGGACTTGTGGGTTGAGGGATGCAGGGGAAGAGGGGCACCCCCCACTGGCGGGCTCGGAAGATGATGCTGGTCCCATGGGAGCTGGGGGAGGGTGCGGGGCCGGGGACCTGGGTGCCTGGCTGATCGACAGGTCCGAGCCCTGCTGCAGCTGCCCTGATCACTTTGGGACGCACCTCCGGACCAGCCTGAGCCCTGGAACGTGGCGACACAACTGCAAGACAAGAGAGCTGCTGCCGAGGGCCTGCCACACGGCAGCTGCGGGAGCGGCTGCTCGACCTTCCCGAGAACCAGCAGAGTCTGGAAGCGGGAGCAGCACATCCCAGGGCGGCGGGCAGCCTGGCCTCAGACGTCCCAGCCCGACGGAGCCCCCGGCCCTTTGCTGGGACAACACTCAAAACTCAAGTGCCCGAGAAAGCCCAGCTTGCAAGGATCAAAAAACAAAGCATCTCCGCTTACAGATGAGGAACCGGGTGAGAAACGCACTCCACGGAGGGAGGATTTCATCACCCCAACCGCCATCAGATGCACCCTCGTTCCAGAAACTCTGCTGTTCCTCATTAAGTGGGGGATGGCCAGAGGTGAGCAGCTCAAGCCAGTCCAACAGGGATCCCAAGAGGGGCTGACTTTCCCGGTTCACAGAGCTCGCGCGTGTGCACGTCTGCTTGTGTGCACGTGTGCACACGCGTCCTGTGTGCAGAGGAGGGTGCCCTGGCCAAGGCTGCACATCCCAGAACTTAGCCGTGAGCTGAAGAAGCTGCGAAGCAGAGGGCACGGGTGACAGACGGCCCAGAGGAGATGACCTGCTTCAAGGGCTGCCCTGCCCCCGGCCCCGGGGCAGCCCCGCCCTCCCAGGCTCAGAGGCCACCTCCAGCTTCCCTCCGCCATACTGGCTGCTGGTTCCTCACACTGTCTGACAGGGCTCTGCCCAGCAAAGAGCACAGGGCCAGCCACACCAGCTTGATGCCCAGGAGAGCTTCCATCTCCACCTCCCCCAGAAGGAAAACCTCCGAAGGGGGGTGGTGCAGGTCTGAGGTCCTCTGCCTCTTGCTCTGGCTGGGCCACCTTCCACCCCTGGGGACGTGCGTCTGTACCAGGCCTGCGCCCCAGCTGTCAGGGTGTCACACTTAATCCTCACAACACGCTCTGACCGTGCAGCAGAGGAAAGCAGGGCGGGGGACGGTGGGTAAACGCCACAGAGCAGCCAGGCTGCACCAGGACACGCGTCCGGGCCCCTTTCCACGACGCCAAGCCCCTCGCCACCCTGCTTTTGTGATCCAGCAGTGCATCCCAGCGTGAGGCCTGCGCTTCCTGCCTAGGGGTGGGCAGCTTGACCATGCGTTCCAACTCGTGCGTGCACAGGACGGCAAGGGCTCAGAGCACCGCCTGGCTCCAACCTGAGTCCCCACCGCCAAGCTACCTGCGCCGGGTGTCAGCTTCCCAGCAGTCGGCTGGGAGTGGTAAGGAGAGCCAAGCCGCAGGGGCGCAGCGTGCTAGCAGAGAGCGTCAACAGCAGCACAGAGCCCGGCACTAAAGCAGCACCACAGGACGCCGGTGGGCGCTCCCAGCCGGGGGCACGGGGACTGAGCAAGGCCAGCGGAGCTGCTTCCTCTCACGCCGCACTGCAGGTCTGGGGGCCGGGCCCTCCACCTCGTCATCTTATCCGACCTGAGCCCGAAAACATCCCTCCACGACAGAAATTCTCGTGCCCACTTTGCAGATGGGAGGACTGAGGCACAGGGAGACTGAGGCTGTGGAGCCCAGATCTGTCGGAGCCTCTGGGCCCTGCACACGGGCAGATGTTACCGGCGGGGCTCGGCCGACATGCCCTGCACTGTACCTTCTCAGGACACCCCGGCATCTGCCCACCTCTGCCCAGGGCAGGAAAGCTGACGTGGGCTCAGCCCCTCCACAGAGCATCCTCAGACACCGCACTGGGCCTCTCAGGTTGCCTGGAATCAGCCCTGAGGGCAGCGGGTCAGTCAGCTGGCAGGGCCCAGTCCCCTCCATCTCATGGCTCCACTGCCCCCACTCTAAGGGCTTCTCCACGAGACTGTCACATCCTGCGGAGGGAGAGACCAGAGGACTCACCCTGGTGAGCTTCTGTTACCTCTAACCCACCTTGCCAACTGGCCAGCTGCCCCTGACCTCCAGGGCCCAGGGTACGACCAGGAAGAAGGAAATGCCAGGAGACTGGGGGGGCCCACGTCCGCTGCCACAGAAGGCCTGGTCAAGGCCTCACGTCCAGACCCTCCTGAGCTCTCGACTCCCCCCTCGGTGAACGGGGACCAGCTCCTTCCAGAGCTGCCGCAGGATTCCGTGAGATGAGGTCTGTGAAATGGTCGGCATGGCCCTGCGCACAGTGGGCCCACACGAAAGGCCATTCTGGAACTGAGGCTGGGGCTGCGGAGAACAAGGGGCCCCGTGGAGGGCGCTGCCCGCCGGTTCGCACCTCAGCATCTGTCCCCTCCCTCTCCTTCCCACCACCAGCGACTGCCCTAGGAGGGAAGCTGACTCCCCAGCCAGCTTCTGCAAGAGGCTGACACTCAGCGCATTCCATACCCTTGACCAAAGTGACAGTTCAGCGTGGACCAGTGACCTAAGCCAAACCAAGCAAGCGAAGGACGTTTTGCTGAGGCGAAGATGCCGTCTGTCCTGGCGGGCAGGAAGCAGCAAGTGTGTAGTCCTGCGAGGAGCCGGCAGGGCCATCTCCGGACCAGGAAGCAGACTCTCCCAAGACGGGAAAGAAACAAGGTCTTGATGAGGCCGCAGCGGGGCTGGATCAAGCCCTGCCTGAACCCTACATTCACCTGCGCTTTCCCAGAAAGCAGCTCAGTCAATTCCCTGCAGCACACAGTGCTCTCTGAACCTGCCATGGAGAGATCCCTTCTAATGGAGGGCTACCAGAACACCTTTCTGCTCAATACTGAGAGCTGCTCACAAAAAATCCTGTTAAAGTGTAGGTCCCATGATCCCAGGGAGGACACAACCTGATCCTGGCCTGTTTCTCCATCCACCAGAGGCCACCTGATCCTACAACACGATCAACTGCCACCCATGGAGGGCTGCGCCCATGGAGTGCCAGAAGCACCCAGCCTCTCCCGTCTCTAAATCCTACACTGCCCTCCTCCTGGGAGCACTGCCCCTTCACCCTGCCACCAGCAGCCGGCCCCGTCTCCACCCACCATCTGAGCACTCAGGCCATGCAGCTTTCCTCGAGCCACTTACTGCCACGTGGGACAGCCTTCTGAGGCCAGCTGCAGGTGAGGGGCATGCTGTCCTTAAGGGCCCTGCTGCTGCTTGATAAACAACAGTGAAGAGGAGGGGAAGCGAGCAAACTCATTACTGGGTTTGTAACACACATTCACATCGTCCCAGGACGCCCCCTTTTCTGGACACCAGGAAGCACCACGGACAGCAAAGACGGTGTGAAACGCCCATCACCCCTGTTCACGGATCACCCTCAGGGCTGGACCTCAGCACCTCCGACCCAGGGACGAATCACGCAGCAGCCACGGCCCAAGTGCAGCAGGGCAGCCACTGCCCCGTCCAGGCCCCGCGCACCGAGCGCCTAACACGCAGGGCAGCGCCCTCGGAGCAGACGGCGCTCCACGCACAGCTGAAGGGATGCTGCTGAGCTTTCAAGAACGGGGTCTCTGTGAGCTACGAGAGTGCCTGCGAGGACAAACAGAAAACAACTCACTCCCAAACTGACTGAGGTCCTTCGGGGACGCACTCACCTGGCCGTGACTTCGGCAGACGCAGGCGCGGGGTTAGGGTCAGGG
This sequence comes from Orcinus orca, assembly GCF_937001465.1. Classification (NCBI taxonomy): domain Eukaryota; kingdom Metazoa; phylum Chordata; class Mammalia; order Artiodactyla; family Delphinidae; genus Orcinus; species Orcinus orca. The sequence goes on from NC_064565.1 coordinate 119,008,018, forward strand.
TAACTGACATCAAAGGCCCAGTCACCAGCCCTCCCCTTGCAGACAACATCCCACCTGAGACCTGCCCGCAGAAATGGGGAGAGGAGCCGCGCCTCTGGGGAGAGGAGCCGCGCCTCAGGGGAGGCTCGCGGGCCCACCACCCCTTTCGGTCTCCAGGGAGGAGCCCTCCTCCCATCCTCCTGAAGAGACAGGCAACGCCAGCCAGGTGAGGTCACGGTGAAGCTGAGCTCTCAGGCCCGGCCTCCTGCCACAACACCCACTTTCTGCCCTCGGCACCCCCGAGCCTTGGAAAGCAAAGCACCCTCTCGTACGCTGCAGGCCAACCAGCGCCACGATAACCAGAATTAACGCGTCCACAAGCCAGACCCTTAGCCCCACACACATAAGGCGACCCGAGGAGCCACAAGGAGAAGGCGGCCCCTGAAACGAGAGCAGAGGCCCACCTCACGCGTCCTTGCTCGTTCAGCTCTGTCCCCTCCTTACTTAGAGGAATCCTGAAAACCAGAGCTCTGCCAAAATGCAACCCACATTTGGATGAACACAATCCACTCCGACACAGGAAGACATTCTTATCCGGGGAAGGATTTAGGGGATGCGCTTTAACACTACTGTCTGTTAACTCCAAATCCCAAAAGCTCAGCTCTGCGTCAGCCCCGGGAGGTGAGGTGGATGCTCCTCCAGTGGGGCGGATCCCACCCAAGGCCCGGGCTGCTGGGGCAGAGGAGGCCGCCTGCAGCTGCCCGGCCCAGCCCGTGCTCCTTGGGGGCTCTCAGCAGAAACGACACTGAGGATGTCGCAAGTCGACTGCTGCCCAGGCTGACGGCGGGCGGGCGGGCGGGCGGTGGGGAGCGGCAGGGGATGCGCTCAGGCTGCTGCAAAACTGGCTAGACCTGGCCCATAAAAGTGAAAGGAAAACAAGGCGCACACGAGGAAACAGAATTCGGCACTAAGTGCTCCCGTGACGTGTCCTTCAATGGGTCCCTCCAACCCAGAGGGCCGGGAAGGAATTACACCACAGCCCCTACGCTGGCAAAGGAAGGTTTTTCCAAAGAATGGGACTGAAACCTCCTCTTATGGCCTTTTCAGTGCAAAATCCTATGTGAACTTTATAGCAGTGAGGGTTTTGATCCACTGTGGCGCTTCCCTACTGCTTCTTTACGACTCTTTGTAAAGGTCCACGATGGCTGAGAGCCACAGCCCCGGAGAGTGGTTATACTCTTAATTTTCACTCATCAACCACAGGCCCCTGCCCTGGAGGGTCGCAAGCCCCGGCGGACAACTCCACTCCCACCCCCAGTGTCCACGGCCCCAGAGGTGGAGTGCGGGCAGGCTCATCAGGCCCCTCTGACCCCTCAGCCCTCTTGGGGCTGGAATGTCAGTTCTGCGGGGAGCCCTGAGCATCACCTCGGAAGACCTACGCCCCCCACCAACTTGCTCATCACCCTTCACCACGTTCTGCCGACCTCCTGGGGTCCTGCTTCAGCCAAGGCACCCGATGACACAGTGTCTGCCAGGAAAGCCCCTGCGGGGGGCTCAGAAGCAGGTTTTCACTCCTAATGGAGGAGAAGCTGGCTCAAGTCCCTTCCAGAATGTTCCCAACACTGACCCCCGGGGTCCAAGTCCTGACAGCTACTCTAAGGAGTCCCGGACCTAGAAGGGGGCTCTCAGCCACACTGGCAGAAGGAAGGGAGGAAGGAAGGAGGGAGGAAGGCAGGGAAGGAGGGAGGGAGGGAGGAGGGAGGGAGGGAGGGGGGAGGGAGGAGGGAGGGGGAGGGGGAGGGAGGGGGGAGGGGAGGGGAGGGAGGGGGGAGGGGAGGGAGGGGAGGGGGAGGGAGGAGGGAGGGGGAGGGAGGAGGGAGGGGGAGGGAGGAGGGAGGGGGAGGGAGGAGGGAGGAGGGAGGGAGGGAGGAGGGAGGGAGGAGGGAGGGGAGGGAGGAGGGAGGAGGGAGGGAGGGAGGAGGGAGGGAGGAGGGAGGGAGGGAGGAGGGAGGGAGGGAGGGAGGGAGGGAGGAGGGAGGGAGGGAGGGAGGAGGGAGGGAGGGAGGGAGGGAGGAGGGAGAGCCACCTCACTTGAGGATACTCCAGCCCCCCTTGCTGTGGGCAGCCCTAGCTTCTTGCCAGAGCCTGGGGGACAGCGCCACGCTGCAAGCACGCACTCCAGAGAGGGACCGGCTGGGCCACAGGCCGCGGGGGCCTCGACCAGGTTAGGCTAGCAGAGGCCAGGCACGTGGCACCTCGCAGGAAGCAGCGAGCACAGAGGGTCAGAAGCCTCGGTTGCGCATAGCAGCCTGCACACACGTGGAGCGGCAAGGCAGCCAGCCCGTCTGTCGGTCCAGCTCATCCCTCCTCCTGCGCTGCGGCCCTGGAGCCCTCAGGGCCGGGCCACCATCCTGCCCGCCGGCCTTTCCACCCTGCGGCAGCCCCGCTGCTCCGGCTGAAGAGGACCACGCTCCACTCCCAGCCCTCCCGTCTTCCCCCATCTGAGCCTGGGTCCTCCACCCTGCTGCCCGCCACAGGCCCCCTGCCCCCCAGCCTCCCACGGCCTGGTGCACCTGTGTGTGGTTATGCCCATGCCTACCCCGTCCCCACCGATGTCTAAGCTCCTTGCGGCTCAGGGCTTCCTGCCCGCGACGGGGCCACAGGGCCTGCCTGGGCCCGCCCCAGTGCAGGAGCATCTGTGCAACTCCTCCGCTCCCACGGAAGACTTCCTACATGCGTTAGGTGCGCGCTTAGTATTTGCAAAATTACAACCGACCAATCAGAAATGTTCAAGAGACAGGCTCCCTACCACCGCCACCGCCACGGCTCCGCCACCCAAGACAGGCCGGTGGGAGCGGCAGGGGGGGAGCCACCAAAATTTCTCTTCCCAAGTTTGCGGAAGACCCACAGCAGCCAACAGTGGCACGCGAACCAGCCGATGGTCGCTCCCACGAGGTCGCACAGCTCCGCCAACCACGGGCAGAACAGCACTCCCAGCGGGGAGGCCAGCTCAAGGCCCCCAGGCCCTAAGAGCTGCCCAACCGTCGCAAGCTCAAACACCGACCCAACAAAAGCGCTTGACCCACGCAGACAGAACACCTCACAAACAACAGTAAACTAACAGCCTGACCCATGCAGACAGATACCTCATAAACAACAGTAAACTAACAGCCTGACGTTCGCATTTTTAAACACAGCGGACTCCAAAATGTTTACAGACACGACCATAGGAAGGTATCATGTTAAAACTATGAGGTTGAATAAGAAATGATTAAATAACGTCATTAATTCCAATTTGAAACAAGCAGGGGAGCGGCTGGCCACCTGGGACACTGGCCCCCTGGGCGAACCGGCGGAGGGACAAGCTGTGCGCACAGGCTGGGCCCCAGGCACAATGGCCCCATTTGCCACTTGATGGCTGGGTGTTTAAGGCCCTTCTTCCTCTCGTTCCTCTCTGCATCACAAAACCCACTTCAGTTGTATTTACTGCAGCTACTTAAAAGCACATAATCTCCAAAATCAGAACCTAGAAGTTCCCAGATTGAGGCAGAAAGGAAGCAGGCAATCCCAGAGCACAGGCAGATACCCAGAAGGTGCTATGAGGCCAGAGGACCAGTCCACATCTAGGCTCTCCTCCCAAGGCCTTCGCTGTGCCGTGCATCCAGCCACGCATTCGTTCATTCATTCAGGCACTGCCAAGCACTGGGCACAAAGCAGGCAGGAGGCCCTCGGGGCCCCTCCACCCCGTGGAGCCCCACCCCCCCACCACCGCTGGTAAGAGAGGTGACATTAAACCACTAATGTCGCAATGAGCTATTGAAATTACACAAGCGGATCCTGTTGGGAAGGAGTAAAAAGGATGTGAGGCCATGTTTAACAGGGGACCAAAGGCTGAGCTTGGATTGAGGGATCAGAGAAGACAGAGGTGAAGAGAGGAAGTTCCAAGAACTGGAAACTGTGTGTGCAAAGGCCCTGGGGCCAAAGGGGGCTTACTGGAGAGCAAGGAAGCAAAGCAGGTAGAGGCTGAAGCTCAGTGAGAAGGACAGGTGCTATCAGACGAGGCAGGCCTTCCAGGATCCTAAGACATGACAGGGTTTTGAGCGTGGTAATGACGGGTACGGCTCTGCCTTGGTCAAGACCACATAGGTGCCGTCGGCAGCACAACCTGGGCCAGAGCCCACCCAGACCCAGGGGGCCAGCACTGCCTTGGAGAGCTTACGAGAGTCAGAGAAACAAATCCCCTAAATTCTTCCAATGTTAAGCATGTGTACCAACTTACCAAGGACTTGGTTTTCCTCCTTTATAAATACTGGGGTTGAAGAGTATTTCCCCCCCATGGAAATATCAGCCTTTTTTAAAAAAGTATTACTATTAAAAAGCCACACAGGCTTACAGAAAAATTTATACAATACCAACATGGATAAAAAGACAATGAAAGTCACTCACACCCCATTTTCCTGACACCCCAGAAGGCCCCTGTCATCACTTTAGAGACCCAAGTTCCTAAACTCAGAAGGGGCGGCTGTTCCCGACCTGCCTTTTTCACTGAGCGCCTCTGCTGACCTTTGAGCCTGTGCATAGATTTCCACAGGATGAAAAGACCACAATGTATTTAGTAAGCATCACCTTTATAAATAATGTAGCAATAACATCCTGTACGTATCTGGATATCCATGTGCTTATCATACCCCTTCCTAAGAATAAATTCCAAAAAGTAAAATGGCTGGAACAAAAGGAATGACCATTTAAAAATCTGACACATAAAACTTTTCTGGAGAGTAACTAAATAATTAATAATTAACAATAGCCAAAACTTATATTGTGCTTACTGTGTGCCAGGCCCTATTCTAAGCACTTTCCGTGTATTAACTTAAATTTTACAAAACCCATGTAAGATAAAAATTATTATCACCACCACCAAGAGGCACCACCAAACTTAGCCTATGCTAACATGGTGGCATAAACAAAATCTTTCAGCTAAATCTCTTTATTAGTAAAGCTAAGTCTTTTTTATTATTAGCCACTGGGATTTGCAGATTTATGTGCTTTGCTCATCATGCAAGAGGGATGCTCATCCTTTTCTTATTGGTTTGCAAAAGCTCTTTACATATTGACTATTGAGCATATATAGGCATAATAAGTTGCAGATTTTTTTTCTCTGTCACTTAACCTCACTTATAGAGTCTTTTGACAAAGAGAATTTTCTTTAATTCTTATACTGTTAAATCTGTTGATATTTTCTTTAAAGTTTCTGGCTTGGTGTTAAAGGAGAATGGATTAAGTCAGTGATTTTTCAAAGTTTCTGAAACTTTCTTCCAAGACAATCGTACAGACAAGAGTGAAGGCCAGCCTACTCTGGCTGAAGTGGACGTGGGGCACCAGGTGCCCTCCACTACCCTCACCTGCCCCCATGCAGCCTCAGGAGAAGATCCAAGCGTGGGACACAGCCAACCCCGGCCGACAGCATTGTTCAGATCCTTTCCAGTTCTACCATGCCACACACAGCACAGAGGACAGCATGAGAAAGCCAGGATTATTTCCCACACCCTACTGAAACACAGAATCACATATGACAGCTCCGACACCACCCAATGCAACACTAAAAGGTATTCCAAACTGTCCTCTTCTCAAAGAGGCTACACTCTCCCAAACACCTCGACGGGCAATGCTGAACTTCAACTTCAAGACTGTTGGGGGCCCGGAAGCAGAGGCACGGAAGAGAGAGAATCAACATTTGGGACTCAACACAGCAAGGGGTACCAGATGCTACATTTTCACATCTGTCTCAGGTTCCTCCTCTGCAAAATGGGTGTGGTAGCAGCCACCTCCTGAGGCTGTGGAGAGAGAGAAAGGGGGTACACATGGCAAGTACTTAGCTTGTAGCCCCAAGTAGGTGCTCATTAAACAGTCGCTACTGGTCTATGTTACATTTACAGTTGACCCTTGAACTGCCTGGGGGTAAGGGGTGCCGACAGCCCCCACTGAGTTATCAGTCAGCCCTCCGTATCCACAGTTCCACGTCCCAGATTCAATCAACCACAGATTGTACAGTACTACAGTACAAACTGAAAAAAGTGCACAGGTAAGTGGACCTGCACGGTTCAAGCCCATGTTGTTCAAGGGTCAACTGTACGAATATCATGATCTCCCCACCAGGAAAGAGGAAAACTAGTCTGGTTTCCACATCTGCTGCTACAGAAGCTGATCTGTCCCCACGGTGATGTGGAGGGTCGCTGTGGAGGCAGCCTGTGGAGGGCCCTGGCCCTTCCTCCCGGGAAGTGAGGAGAAGGCACGTCAGTCAGAAAAGGCAGCAGAGGCGCCACCCGCTCCCTAAACAGGTCCGCCCACCCCACCTCCTCGCGCACACAAGCCCAAGAGGAGAAAATGACCTTATGAACAGAACTCGCTGATCTTAGATCAGTGATGCTTCTCCCAAAAGAAACGTTCCGTGAACACACGCTGCTAAGGTGTGTGAAGGTGCAGCATCACTCCTGACACAGGGCCCCTCATCTGACTTGAACCAGAGATGCTCTTCCTTCCCCTAAGGCGAGGCCAGAAGCCCTGAGCCCACCACACACCAGAGCACACGCTGACTGACAGTCTTGAGACTGAAACCAAGCCCCCTCCAGACTGGCTCCCCGGGCCCCACCCCAGGACCAGCGGGGGCTGCAACCACCAGGGCAGGAACTCGCCCTCTGCCTAGAACAGCGGGGGCTCAGGCTCAGCTTCTCAGGCCGCGGAGTGAGGGAGCAACCACAGAGGCGGGGCCGGCGTGGACCCCCAGCCGCACAGGCAGTGATTCTGGTCCAGGGACCAAAAGCCTGGCCACAGCCTGTCGCCCCGCGACCCCCAGTGGCAGTTGTCTCCCGTCCTCTGCATCTCCCACGCTCCCTCCCTCCATCAGGTACCAATCTATTTCTCATGGTAGCTTCCGAGTGATGAAAACCCAGCGTTTTCAATAGAGAATGGTATGGACGAATTCTCCAGGAGTGATGAAATGTTTCTTCTGCTCTGGCAATTACGACGGCAGAAAGTCGCCTTTCCTCGGGTGCCACCCCCAACATCAAAGGATGAGAATTCAAAGCTATTCATGCTGCATTGAAACCTCACAATGCAGCTGGAAAATGGAAGTCGATTACTGGACATAAATATGCAGTAGTTAAAAGGAAAGAGTTATAACGAAATTCAACTGCAGCTACCCCACAATGTGCGGAAACTTCCAGAACTGGAGTCCTCCTGGGAAACGTCAAGAGGGGCATCCTTAGAAAGCAGGTTTCTGACCACTGAGTCAAGATCTGCACTCAGGTGGCACATGGCCTGGGTGCCATGTTGTCTTGTCCATCTGGCTCCAGCAACAGGGCCCAAGGCCTCTGAGAACATGGCATTGAGAGATTTTTATGTTGCATGGCTGTGAAGCTGCTGACCACAGAACAGTCTCTCTTGGCTCAGGGCTGCTTAGGCCACATCTGTCCTTGGTCCCTAGGCCTCGCAGGCCTCCGTGTAGACCACAGCCATCCGCCCGCGCACACACCCCCAGCCCAGGGCTCTCCCAGGGGCACGCTCGCTGCCAGCTCCCCTCAGAGGAGAGAGAACTAACCCTAAAGAGGGCAGTGTTACATCTGCCTGCCGCATAAATCCTTCTCCTTTTCTAATTGATTACTGCTCTCTTTAGGAAGGTATGTGATCTTTAAAATAAAAGCCCAGAACACAGAAAGCTCTAGGAGTCTAACAATGTGTCAGGGTGTGTGTGTTTAAGGCAGGAAAATACTTCCCTCCCACACAAATGTGAGTTCTGGGGAAAGATGCCACGGATCCAAGGGAGGAGAATATCTGGGAAAGCTTCATGGGTCTTAAAAATAGATAATTGAACACAGATTTTAGAATTCTCAGGAGCTACCTGAAAAAAAGAAAAAAAAATGAAATCTCACATATTTTTGATATCCAAAACTCCATTCTGATGAAACTTCTAAGAGGGTGGCATTTTGCATTTCCAATTATAATAGAGTAATGGTGTTGCCATAGTTACTGCAAAATTCTGCAATAACTTTTGTTGCTTTGTAATTGCTGTAGTGTATATTTGTGTACAAGCAGCTGAGTTTTGTTAATTCAATCCCTCTCCCTCCCTCCCCACCCCGCCCGCCCAATCACCACCACCACCTTTCCTGGCCCCATCCAAAGCACAGAATTATCAGAAGAAACTCAAACTCCAAGCAACCACCATCATATTACAAAAGAAAAAGTGAAACCAGGCCAAGGTGCAAACCCACCAGTATCCCCCCAATCTTGCTGGGCTGGCGCTGGGCGAGCGCTGTTTACATGTTTACTTCCAGACCTCCTGTGCTTAGGTGGTCTGTGGGAATAAACAGAAAAGCCTAAATAGAGAAAAGAAGGGAAGCAAAGTAACTACACAGGCCCTTTCCTCCCTCACCGAGGGCAGGCAGAGCCGCTGCAAGCAATTTAGGTAGGTCTCCACAGTAATGCAATTAGGATTTAGTTAAGAAAGTCATTAGTTTTAAAATAACTTGAGTTTAATTTATGCAACACTTTATTTGAAAATTGTGTCACAGCAGGTCAATTTACAACATGCAATAAAGGAAACATTCATATCAGCTGCTGCAAGTTATTACAAATTTTTGATGTGCATTAAATGAGTACACTGGGTTCCACCCCCGGCCTTTCCAACTGATACGCACGATCTCCTGCTATAACAGTGTCAAATAATTCAACGCTAAATGTAAATACGAGATAATTTCCTTCTAATTCCATGGTGTGTGCTTGCAATGCCGGGAAACGCGGCTCCCGTCATCTGGGCAGGACGGGGCCGCAGCTCGGCCTGTGGGAAGCCTGCGGGCACCCACTCGGGTCGTGGACACCCCCACCCCTGCCGTTCCGGTCCGGGGCACACACCAGGCGACGGCGCACCCCGCCCGCCAGCCCCGGGAGGGACGTTTTTCTGCAAACTCACAGCCTCGACAAAGTTACATAAACGGCGCCCGCCCGGGCTCGGGAGCCCCCGGCCCACCTGCCGAGGGCTCGGCCTGGACCGGTGCGGGCGCCCGGGGCCCGCCGGCCGTCCTGCCCCCGCCCCGCGGCGGCCCTCGCCGGCCGGGGCTGCAGGGGAAGGTCCGGGACGGGCTCCGGCTCAGCTCCGGACACCCGCGGGCCGGCGCCACGCGCGGCCTGGGCGCACGGGCCGGACCGGGCCGGCCGGGCGGACCCCGGCGTCCACCTGCCGGGCCGGGCGGCGGGGGCGTGGAGGCCGGCGGGCGGCCTGCGGGCGGGCGGGGGGCGGACAATGGCCCGCGGGCCGGGCCGGGGCAGCGCTTACCGCGGCGGCGGCGGCGGCGGCGGGCGCTCTAGCCCAGCGCGGACGCTCCGAGCCGCATCTCCTCAGCCTGCGCCGCCACCACCACCGCGGGCGGCGGGCGGGCGCTCGGGCGGCGGCGACAGCGGGGACGCGGCCGCGGCGCGCCGGGCCCAGTCGGCTGAGGCGGCGGCGCGGGCGGGCGGGCGGCGGGCGGGCGCGCGGGCTCGGGCGAGGCGGCGGCGGGGACGGTGCTCCGCGGCGGCGGCCCCACAACCTCCCCTCCTCATTCACAAAAAATTGACCCACGTTGAACCATGATGCTGCTCCCCCCGCCAGCACCGAGCCGAGCGCTGATAGGCCAACCCCGACGCCCGTCAGCCGCCCCGGCCCCGCCTCCCCGCCGGCGGCCCTGCAGCCATTGGCCGCGGCGGCCTTGCATCACCTCCCCTCGCGGGCCCCTCCCTCCCGCCCGGTTTCTAATGAAGAGCTCGTCAATTACGGCTCGGCCCCGCCCTCCGCCCGCCCTCCCCGGGTGCCCGGCCGCCCTTCCATTGGCCCGCTGGGACTGTGGATACAGCCCCGCTTGCGCCCGCCCCTCGGTCCGCGGCAGCCAACCGCCAGGCCAGACGCCCTACGAAAGGCAGGGATGCTCCACCCCCCGCCCGCCTTCCCGTACCCGTCCCGATCCCCATTGGCTACCGGAGCTGCCAGTCCCAGGGGCGGGGCTATCAGAGGACGCGCCAGGCGCCAGCCGCTGGGCGCTTGGCGGTTGAGAAAGTGCAGGGAGCCTGGTCGGGTGGTGACTGTAAACACGGGCCCTGGCAAGCCCCACTCGCAGCCCCCAGAGAGCTGCCCCGCGCCGGCCCATTGGTCAGGACTGCGTGCCTGCGCGCCTGCTTGGCCCAGGCCGGGGCGCAGGCTCGGGCGGGGAGCCGGTAGGGCCCGGCCGCGGTCTCCATCTTGGGTACTGGCAGTGGTCACGTGGTGCTGCCTGCTCCCGGAGACGCAGGGGAGGTGCGAAGGGCGAGTGCGCAGGCGCGGCGGGCTCCGCCCTGCCCCGCGGCGGGAACGCGGCCTTTGGGGTGGGGGGCCGGGCCGGTTGGCCTTCCCGGCGGGCGTGGGGCGGGCGCAGCGCGCCTGCGCCGGCGGGAGGACCTGGTCTGCGCGAGCGCGCTGTGGGCGTGAGTCCGAGTCCGAGTTCCTCGGCCCGGGGCTGTGGCGAAGGTCGGCCCCCTAGGTGGTCCCAGCCGCGTCTACGCCGCGCGGGGGTCCCGGCCGGCCCGTTAACCCCCAGTGCTCAGCATTTGAAGGTTTTGTACTAAGTGACCGCGTGGTCCCTCGCCATGCCCTTCGGAGATCTGTTGGGCTGTCCCCCCGGAGGGCGTGGTGGGGTCTCCGGTGACCACCCCCCTGGCAATTCCTTTTCCACGGGGGTGTGACGCAGCCTCCCAGCCTCTGGGCGCCTAACGCTTTTCAAGATCCCGTGTGTCCACCGAGTGGGGAAAGCGCTGACTGCGCGGAGTTGTGATGCCCCTGGAGCAGCCCGTCTTTAGTGTCAGTGGGGACAGCCCTGCCGGGGGATGCTGGAGAATGTAGTCTCCGGAGAATAAAAGGCTAGGGCAATGGTGTTCAAACTGCCGCGCTTTGGAACTGTTTTGTTTGTTTATAAAACACTTCCTTTAATAGAAGTGCTGTATGGGATCTATGTTTTAAATTGAAATGGTTCTAGAATTAATTTGCTTCCGTGAAACTTGATACCGTGCAGGAGACTGGAACCTCAGGATGTTTCACACCACTGCTCAAAAATCTTGAGATTGAACAGCCAAATTTTGTTAAATATGTTGTCTCTTAACTAAAGCTGCTTCTTTCCCAGAAAGCAGAATATGGGGAACTCATTTAAGAGCTGCATCCCAGGGTGTTTTTTCCCTCAGATATACAATGTTTTTGCATGGCAGGCTCTGTATCATGAACCCAGAGACCAGAATTGTACTGAAGGCCATATGCAGGCAGGCCAAATAGAACACGAACATTACTTATCTTGAGAACTTGGTCATGAAAGAAGAAAACGCGGTGGAGAAACTTCCAGAAGTGAGGAGGTTATCAGAAATTGTCTGCTGGGTTAAGGGAGCGTCCTGATCTGACACCCTCTGCTCATTGTTACATCGAGAAAAAAGGCGCTGATAAACCTTCATCACTGATTGACTTAAACGTGAGCTTTTACAAATTTCACGGCCCAAGTGCTTTTTCAGAAGAGAAAAGTAGAGGCCATTCTGTTTCAATAAAAATCACTGCTTTGTGTTATCTTCTTTTGTTTTGTAATAAGGAAATTTTGATTTTTTTAAGTTCTCCAAAACTTAAAGTTGTATCGGAGAATAGGCCAGTTTAATTATCGATCTTAGAATAATCCTAGAGGCAAACAGAGCTGAAACGTGATGGAGTATCTGACAAAGTCGACCTGTAGGATGCCGGCAGAAATGTGAGATTCCTTAATTGTGAGGGCCTTTCCTTATAGAAATGAGCAGAGATTAATTTTAATATTCTTGATCAGTGATTCTTGGAGGAAAAAATGTGGTTATATGGATTTAAATACTATTTTCAAAAGGAAAATGGACAATTTTGCAATATGTATAATATCTTGAAATAATAAGTAATGGTTAGAAAACCTTGGGCATTCTAAGTAGAAATGCCTAAGATAGCTTAACTTTGAAGCAGATAAATGGTGAATTGCAGATTTTTAAAACAAAGACATAGCTGAAGAAAATGACCACTAGTGACCTGGCCAATGATGGAAGCAGTACGCTAATCAAATTTTCATGGAAGGTGAAATAAGATCAGTGGCTGAGAAGCATTTAGATGATAAAAATTAAGGTACAAAGTTATTTCACAGATTATTCAATGTGTACAACAATCAGGAGAAAATACAGGGGAAATGCTGCCTGTGCATCTAGTAAGACTCAGTTAATGAGTACAAAATGAGAGACGTGCCTGAATAAAAAGTCCCATGAAGGAGGACATCTGGGATGTGGATCGCATGCGGGATTAATTAAAAGGTAGAATCCTATCCAGAGAAATGAGTAGGCCCCTAGTCGGCCTCCCCTGAAGTCCTGAGAGCTCCTCCGGGGGGGTGAGGTATCTGGGAAATGTCGGGCCCCGATGGGGAGAAGACCCCCGATGACCTTTTCTGGAGAAGAGGAACACGGGGGCCTGGGTGGCTGTGCGGGTCTGCAGGTCTCTGAGGGGCCGTCTGGCCAAAGGAGACCTGTTCACAGCCAGTAAGAAGAACTCAATATGAGAGAGGTCTGCACAATAAAAGGGTGGTCTCTAACACTGTGGCTGAGGGCAAAGGGGAAGTGACAGCTGGAACGCCAGATAACATCCCCTTGAGGCATCCTACAAAGGCATTGTGCAGAGTTCCAACTCAAACGGTTTTGTTTCAGAAGAAAACGAATCCCAGTGTTAATAGAATGAAACAAATCCTTCGATCAGAAATAAAGATAGACCCAAAGACTCAAAAAAATGTTTAAATCTTGAATTAGAAGTTCAGCAAAGTGGCCAATTATAAAGATACAAAAAATAGACAAACTAAAAAACCCAGTAATTTTCAGATATACTAAACAATAGTTATAAGTGTTAATATTTATTGAGCATTTGCTATGTGGCAAGCATTGTGCTAAGCACTCGATATGCATTAGGAACACATGATGGAAGATTCCCAATCTACATTAGCAAAAGAACATTTTCAATACCTAAGTGTAATATGGCATCCCAGTGGAACTTCGTGGGAATTGACAAAATGGTTGAATAGTTCAGCTGGAAGGATAAACATTTGAGAACAGCCCAAAAGAAGAGTAATGAGGGAGAAACTGTGCTCCCAGAAAGCAAAACATATTATCCAGGCTCCATAATGACAACTACATGGTCCTGGCTGAGATGGATGGAAAATAATAGAAAGTAAAGGAACGGCCCCAAGCAAGCAGAAGAACTCCATCAGATATCCAGCCAGTAGGTGCACTCTGTGCGAGTACCGTTTGCTAAATATTTTGAACATCACTCCTGTAAGGATTTAAAATATAATAAAGGCAGCTTTTCAAATCAGTGAGAAAACAGTGTGATAGAACCCTTGTTAATAATTTGGAGAGAAAAGAATAAAGTTGGATTCCTACCTCATCAAATGGAATAAAGATTTAAGTGTTAAAAAATAAAAGCCATAGAAATACTAAGAAAAAGCTGTCAGTGGACACCTGTATAGGGTTACGGAATAGAATACCACCAACAATTGTAAATTTGACTATGTTACAATTAAAATTTGGGGTACAATTAGCAAGGAACTAGATAAATCCCAATTGTAGCATATTCATACAAGGGAATATTACTCAGCAATAAAAAAAGGGTGAACTACTGATACAGATGAATGGATGTCAAATACATCATAATAAATGCCTGATACAAAAGATTATATACTCTATGACTCCATTAATATGAAATCCAGGAACTAGCCTAAAGAATCTATAGGGATGTCAATCAGAAGCCTGGTCCTCTTTGAGGGTGGGGGGCAGGCAGAGGACCGACTGGGAAACCTGGCGTAAGAGAGCTCTCCAAGGCAATGGAGATGACTATACATACATCTTGACTGGGGTGGAAGTCACTTAGCAAAACTCATGGGATTGGAGAGCTGTGCCTTTTATAGAGAGATTTTAACCTCAAAAGAAAAAGTGCTGGTTGCAGTAGCTGCCCCCCAGTATGTGGGTGGGGTGGGGAGGAATGGAACCTCTTGCTGCATTAAAAACACAAATAAGTTTAAAAGACAAATGATTGGAAGGTCACCATGTTTCAGAAAAGCTTGGTCCCCTTCACAGGTAAGCAGCTTTCAAAGAAGAAAAAGATGAACATTCCAAAAGCAGGATGGGCAGGGACAGGAAGAGGGAACACAAAAGGAGAAATGCCCGGTAAACAGGACAAAAAGTTCCACTCCCTAATAATAAGAGAAGTGTGGTGCCTTATCTACCTATGTGATAAGAGCAAATGTGAAGAAGTAAACACTTTTACACATTTTAACAGCGGGTGTCAACGGGGAGAAACCTTTAGACAGCTACCAAACTAGACACACAAATAAACCTGAAAAGTTTGCATATCCTTTCATCTCATGACTCCACCTCTAGAACTTCATTCTAATGACATAAACATGGATGTTGATAAAGATTTAGCTAAAAGTGTCCGACATTGATCGGAAGATATATGGATATCTGTATCTGTATCTCCAAGTTTACAAAAATAGGGGATTTAATATCATGGAAAGAAATTCACATTATAGTTTTAAGTGACAAGGAAGACTATTAAACATCATCACAATTTGGTACAGTTTTTATAAATGCGAAAATGTATAGACACAGAAGAGACAGGAAGATGTCCATCAAAATATTCCAGGGCTTTCTCCTAAGTGTATGGGATGTTTTTGTTCTCCTTTTGCTCATCCCAGCTTTCTGGATTCTCCAGTGAACATGGATTGCTTTCATGTTAAAACACAAAAATTCTCCAAAAGGACATGAAGTTAACCCAGAAACACGCGGGGCAAGTAGCTGAGAGAATCTGTCAGGCCAGTCAGTGATGTGCGGGGCTGCAGGACACGTGGGGAGAAGCGGCCAAGTTAGAGGGGAGGCAGCAAAGACGGATCAAGGTGTGTGTTTGGGCGGCGGGGGGAGGGTAGCTGAAGGCTCATATTGAGATTTCCGTCTCCTCCAGGTACCTTTTCTCTGCAGCTTGAAGCCCCACCCGCAAGCCTCTCTCCCCAGACTCAGTGCAGACAAGGAGGCTCAGCCAGGCAACTGAAGTCAGTAGTGAGCAGAGTCCTGAACGGACCAGACAGCGGATGCGGAGCGTCACCCGGATCCTCCCGGCCACGTGTCAGGCTTGGATCATTGATTAGGTGGAGGAGACCTTGACTGGGCCGGTCCAAGCAAAACCTGCCAAAGATGGAGATCCCGTCTTGTTTGTTTTCCCTTGTTATATGTTTTGAGAGACAATTTGCAGGTCCACAGCATATATAATAGGAAGTAGGTGCAGTTGTGGGAGGGGGCGAGGAGCACGAAGTGTAGAAACTGCAGGAGGAAGGGGGCCCGGAGGCTGGAGGCTGAAGGCTGGAAAGGGCTGGCGTCAGAGGCCATTGACATCTCAGGGAAGCAGAGAGGTGAGTGAATGGGAGGCGAGAATATCAGTTTGAACGTGATTGTATTTTGAGAAATTTAATTGCCGAGTGTCTTAGCCTAGGTCCCCCAGAGCAGAGCCTGACACAGGGCTTAAGTGCCAGCAGCTGCTTGGGATTGCGATCCCAAGGGGCAGGGGTGATGGAAAGGGGGGCTGGGGACGGGGACGGAGAGGGAAGGAGTGTCGGTGCCAGGCTGTGCCGTCCAGCTGGCCAGAACTGTCCACCTGGGGGGAGGGAAGAGCAGAGTGCTCTCCTGGGGAAGAGACCCCTGTGTGCGTGCAGGAAACAGGTTCTGCCGTTTGGACAGGGAATCCTAGGAATCCTCCTCCCTGGTTACCTAGAGCAGGATCTGGAACAGGGAGCATGGGCCCCAGGTGAGTACCACCGCTCAGCCCCACACACTTCCCACCCTGGGGGATAGATCCGCTGGAAGAGGGCCAGAGTGGGTCCTGGAGAGCGTGAGCCCAGGCCAGGGGCCCCTCTTCTCAGGTCGAAGGGAGGGTCTGAAAAGCTCAGGCAGGAAAACCCTTGACCGGGAGGAGACTCCAAAGGGAAAGAGGAGAGGTGTGTACGAAGAGAGACTTGTTTCTAGGGGCAGGGGCAGGATGCTGGGGAAGGCACCTTAACTGTGTAATAGATAAGGTCACAGCGGAGACACAGGGGCCAGCGCAGGCTGGTCGCAATAACAACAGGCGCGTTCGTGTGCCTGCTACAAGCCTGGCGTGTCGGAAACAGCTCAGGTGGGTGTTGGAAAGGGGGCTGAAAGGCATGGCCCAGTGGTGCCAAGTGCCCAGCCAGAGCCAGAGGTGGTGCGTTTGTGATGGCTCCAGGCCCTTTGTTTTTGCAAAGAACCTGTATGGTTGGATGGATGCAGGCTGGGACGAGGCGCCAAGGAATGAGGAGGCTGAGTGTTGGCCACAGTGGGGGACGTGACTCACGACGGGGTCAGGAAGGAGCGAGAGATAGAAGGAGGGCAGAATGGAGGAACTGGGGGTTTCATGAGCTGTATCAGCAGGTGGGCTCAGGTTAGGGGCGGAAAGAACTGGAGATGTGGAAGGTTATGGAAAGACGTTGTTACTTGCAGTTTGATTTCAGCAGCAGAGGAGAGGGCAGAGAGCAGGATTCAGACAACCTGAAAGCATTCTCCTTACAAGAGCCCTAGGAATGATGCCTAGAAGATAAGATTTTTAAAACCACATGGCTAAGTGCACAAGAAAGTAAGGGAAATCCCCAGAGGCCCAAAGTGAAGGAGGAAATAAAGATTAGCAAGCTCCTCAATGCTGTCTTAATTAGGAGGAGCCCTTCGCTGGGGCTCTCTATCTCAGGGCTTTGGTTTCAATGCCCAGCTGGAGAGTTGGGTGTGAGGCTTCTGTGTGGAGCTGGGGTTTTCAAGCTCTGTGTCCTTGGTGAAAGGACAGACTAGGGAGACATCTGCCCACTGGAACAGAGACCAAGGAACAGCATCTCTCTCCACCTTGGCTCTCGGTGGGAAAATTGGTCCCCTGGGAACTTGCTGCAGGGCTGCCCTCTCTTGGGTTCGAATTCACACCACCTGCAGGATCTTGGACCCCTCAGGCCAAGAAGGTCACAAAAAAGTAGTCCAGGGGTGGGGTACTCTTGGGGGTGTCTGGCAGAAGCCAATAGCTCTAACGACAGAAACACTGCAACCCACAGCCAAAGCATCATCAGAATGAGCTCACAACCTAAAATTACAAAATGCGAAGGAAGTAGTTCACCATGGGCAACAGTCAGCATATAAATAAAGAGCAGGATTGTACTTCCACCCAAGAAATTGAGGTCCTAGAAGAGAGCTTAGTATACGTGTGTGTGTGAGAAATAACTAGGGAAGTTAAGGAAGAATAAGCAACAAAAGAATAAGACAAGAAAAGGACAAGATGAATTTTTGAAACAAGTAAAATTTTCAGATAGGCAGAGTGAAGTAATTAAAATTTAAAATTCAGTGGGGAAGATAAAAATCACATTAGAATAACAGAAAACATCGTTAGCAAACTAGAAGATAGCTCTGAGGAAATTATCCCAATGAAGACCAGAGAGAAGAGGAGATGGAAGCAGAGGTTCAGGAGGACAGCGGGAGCTGCGTCAGTGCCCCGAGCCCATCTTCTCTGCTGGGGGATGCTCCCAACCCCAGCTGCTGGAAGAGTTGCCTGCTGGTGGCTCACAGCTGTGTCCTTCTCCAGAGAGCTGTCCTTGGTCAGAGGGAGTCACCTCACCTGGAAATACTTGGGAGGTTACCCCCTCCGCTCCCAGAGGGGGAGCCCCCAAGGCCAACGTCTGACTGATAGCAGTAGAAAAGACCAGCAGTCCCCCCACTGAGTTCCCCATGGGATTGGGCCAAGCTGAGGCTTGAGCCTAAATCACAGGTCTGTTAAGTTTCTCGCCTGCCCTACTGTGCTACCCTCAGAACAGTTCCTCAATGAATCCTTTGCACAAGCATCCTTGCCTCCTTCCAGCTCTGCTTCTTGGGTATCTGATCCGCTGCGAGGCATTCCAGCAGGAGAGAGCGGAGGAGGGGCAAGATAACGGTGAGAAGTTCCTAGAACTAATGAAGGAGGAGGATCCGCAGATTCAGGAAGTCCTCCAAGTCCTGAGGATGGGAAATAAGAGTAATTACACACTGTTCATTCGATGGTAGTATTGCTCAATGCCAACAAGAAAGAAGCTTTCTGAAAAGCAACCCGAAAGAAATGACAGATTCCCTCCTAAGGAATGACAGTTGGACTGATCGCCCACAGTCTTCCAGACTTCTTAGTACCCCACGATAGAAGCCAAAATCATGTTTTCAAAGTGCTAAGAGAAAATATGGATTAGGCTACAATTCTGGGCCAGCTAAGCTTTCATTCAATGATGAAGGTAAAATCATGACACTTTCCAGACAAACACTGAGAGCATCTACCACTGAAAGACTCACTGACAGAACTAAGCAAGGACATTAGACCAGGTAGCAGACATCGTGGGTGCCCTCCCGCCACCACAAATCCGTGGCTACTCACAGCTCGGGACCAGCAGCACCCAGGGGTCCCACTGCTGCACCTGCTGCCTTCTGCCTGAGGGCAGCCTGGACATGCTAAGAGATGGTGCCCTGGACCAACTTCTAGTGACCAAGAGGAGTGGGTACCACCAGGCTTCTCTCCTCACAGTGGTGACACTCTGAGGGATGCTCTGGGCATTTTCCAGAGGCCCCATCAGGATGAGCCCCAGTTGCCCAAAGCGATGAGCTGTGCATTCAAGCACCCTGTGTTGGCCGCCTTCCTTCCCTCTCTCAGGTCCCCACTCCCCTATCCCATGCCCGGGGGTCACCTCCCCAAATAAACTGCACGTGCTCAAACCCTTTTCTTTGGGACAGGCGGGAACCCAACCTGAGACATGGCACCAGAACTGGTCCTAGGAAGCTGACCTTCAGAATGGGGTCCTCTTGCTGGTGGGACGTGATGCAGCCGTAATGCTGGTGTGTGCAGGCACCGCAGTTACTGAGATTGGCATCCTAGTGGCACAGTTACTGAGATTGGCATCCTAGGGGCACAGAGCAAAGAGGAAGAGAGCACTCTGAGTAATGTGGGGATCCAGCACTTGGGAGATGGGGAGCAAAGCGCAATTGTAAGGATGGTGGAGTTGTTTTCATGGAAAGAAAGAAAACAAAAGGCCAACCAGCCAGTGGACGCCTTGGGGCATCGTGCAGAAGGCGGCACTGGAAGAGGGCCAACTGTGCCCCCAAATCAGCCTGACCTCTGAGCGCAGGGACGTGAGTGTTTCTGCTGCTAAAGCCAAGAGGCTGGCGGGGAAGGAAGAGATCCTGAAGGCAGAGGGTGCCGGAGAAAATGTGCCGAGAACCTCAACCTCTGCATTCTCCTAAAAGGAGCGGCCTCGCCCCGGGCAGGAGGAGGGGTCTCTGAAGCCTCAGCTGGCACAATGCCCAGCCCCCCACCCCGTGCCCAACCCAAGAACCACCTCACCAGCCCTCTTTGCTTCTAGAGCAAAGTTCAGCTCCACGCGTGGGCCGGACTGAGGGCTCACAGCTCCCACTGCAGGAGTGGACTCCGATCACGTGGGCAGGAACGGAGACCTTGAGGGTGCAGAGCAGCAAGAGCAGAGCAGAGCTCTCCTCGCACAGAGGTGGGGTGTTGACATGGGGTCCTCTTCTGCCACTCAGGGTTCAGCATGCTGGTAAGGAGCCAGAGCCGTTAGGAGGCCAGAGTGTCCCCTGGAAACATGGGGTAGTGGCCAGCAGCGGAAGAGGGGTGGGGCCAGACCTGCTGTGGCCCCGAGAGGTGCGCAAGCTGGAGAGGGTTTGGGGGCTCTGGATCTCGGGGCCACACAGGGATTCTTCTCCCACCCCAAGTCTCTCCCACAGGGGCTCTGGGTTTGCAGACCCACCCTGGGGTCTTTCCTCAGTTCCATTCATAGTAGGTGGTAAGATTTGCTTTGTGGCCCAGTATGTGGTCATGGCCAGTGTTCATCAATGTTCCGTATACGACTGAAAAGAAATGCTAATTTAGGAGTGCAGAAATCTTTCTATACTTGAACTTTAGTTGAAGCTTGGGATGGACTTACCTCGAAGATGACAGAGCCCTTCCCTTGGTTCCCTCACGTGTAGAATAACAGTAGTCATGGTAGGAAAGGCCACAGGGAAGCCCTTGCACGTGCTTCCCTATCCCTTTGCCCCTTGACTCTTGCTTCTGCCCCCTGCCCCATGCCCCCTGCTCTGGCCAAGGCCATACGTCAGCTGAAAAGAAAATGCCGAGCAAGAAATTGTAAAAGTGTGAGTAAGTCAAAGCCGGCAGGAGCTGTAGCAAGCAGAGATATAAAATAAAATGATAGGAGCTTTCCGGTGGAGGACAACGAGGTGGAGCTGGAAGGCAGCGGGGGACCCTGGAACTTAGGCATTTGAAGATCCTCGTATTGTCTGAGGGGTTTAACTTCAGATTTTGTTAAGTGAAAAGTATTTGTTACAAATTTTAAAGAAAACACGTAAAGACTTGAAGAGAATATACTACTTCCATGGCAGTAGAGGTGGGGGGAGAGGGGAGAAAAGAAGAAAACAGGGGAAAAAATGATCAGTCCAATAGAAATTAAAGAAGAATGAAAGAATCACAGAAAGATCAGGTTCAATAGAAAACCCAGAATAACACTGGGAACAAGTCCAAATAGATCAGTTATCACAATGAACGTAAATAGGCTAAATTTCCCAGTTAAAGACAGATTGTCAGATTGGGTTTAAAAACACAGTCATCTCCCAAATGTTTACAAGTGGTGGCCTTAAACATGAGAATACTAAAAATTGATAGTCTGCAGAGGCAAAAAATGATGTTCTAGGCCGATGCCCATCAAAAAAGTCCCTGTTATTATAGTATCAGTTAAAATTGACTCTAAGGAAAGAACACATTAGTGACAAAAGTGGCCACTGCATAATGGCAACAGGGGCATTCATTAGGGAGATTGTCAGTTTAAACTTTTTTCTGTATAGTAATCATAGCCTCCAAATAGTATAAAGCAACAATTTTCAATGTTCCTAGGAGAAATTTATCATAACTGATATATAAGATCTGAATAAGAAAATCAGCAAGTTTATACTAATGTTCATGTAACAAAAGAATTCTGCACTCCTATATTAGCAAACACATTCTTTTCAGGTACATGTAGAACGTGTATGAACACTGACCATGGCCACACACTAGGCTACAAAGGAAATCCCAATAGGTTCCAAAGAACCAACCACGTAGATCACCTTCTTTTACTAAAATATAATTGAGTTAGAAACCAATTACAAAGAAATAACTCCAAGATCATCTATAAGCAAACTATTAGAACTAATAAGAGAGCTTGGTAAGATTGCTGGATATGAGACCCATTTATCAAAATTCATTGTGTTCCTACACACCAGGTAGAAACACTCAGAACTGTAGAGAAGGTCCCATTTATGATGCAGAAACCTTATCATACCTAGTCATAGATCTAACAAAAGGTATGTAAGATATTTATGGAGACACTTATGAAACTTTATTGAAAAACATCTAAAAAGGATGCAAATAACCGGAGACATATACCAAGATTCATCGATTCTGAAACATGCATTTTTTTCACACTTTTATCATCTCAGAAATCAGATACGTCTTAAAATTGATGGTCCCTTACTCTGTGTCATAGGTCATAGATCAATTGGCAGTACTTTTTCTTTCTCTGCAGCACATCAAATAATGGTGTGTCTTTCACCCAATGGCATCAATTAGATGAATACCATGTCAATGGATGGAAAGGCTCAAAACTGTAAAAGTGGCTATGCTTGCCAAAGTGTTTTGTAACTTAAGTGCAATTTTTGGCAAGCTGCTTCTGAAAATCATTGATTAGCAAGGAACCCAGTACAGGCAAGGCAATTTTGATAAATACACGGTAGTGGGGGAAGGTGTATTTACCAGATATCAAGCTTTAGGAGTTTGATCATGTGGTATTGGCTGGGGGATATAGCCGTGTAGCAGAGGCAAGTCCCGACAGTGACACACATGATATAGAAACTTGATCTCTGACAGCGATTGCATTACAGAGCAGTGGAGAAGGACTACTAAATAATTGATGCTTGGAAAATTGGTTAACCATATTGAAAAAAAAATACAATTCCTCTCTCACACCGAAAACTTAAACTTGGCAGAAAAAAAATCTATATGTAAAAAGCAAAACTTTAAAGGTTTAGCAGTAAATGTGGGACAGATAGTTTCATGATCCATGGAAGGATTTTTTAAATAAAGATTTCTTATCTAGGACACCAAAAGCATAAACTGTAAAGGAAAATATCAATAAATTTGGCATCATTAGGCATTAGGGAAATGCCAATTAAACCACAGTGAGGTACCACTTCACCTCTCTGAGTGGCTAGGGTGAAAATTAGTGAAGACAGCAAGCACTGGTGAGGATGCACAGCAATTACAACTCACGTACGGCTGGTAGGAATGCAAAATGGTGCAGCCACTGCGAAAAATGGCTTTGCAGCTTTTTCTCCAAAGGTAAACATACACCTACCATGTGACCCAGCAATCCTGCTCTCAAGTATTCACCCTAGAGAAATGAAAATGATGCTCACATGAAAATCTATACACACATGTTTATAGCAGCTCTATTCATCACAGCCCCAAACTGGAGACAACCCACAGGTCTTTCAACAATTGAATGAATAAACAAACAGTAGTACATCTGCACAGTGGCACCCTACACAACAACAAAACAGAATGAACATGTAGCAACACACATGAACACGTGTGTTTGTTATTCTTTCTACTTTTCTGTAAGCTTGAAATATTTAATAGGGATACACAAAATAAAATACATACCTACATAATAAAATTATGGAGGGCATTTAAAGACCAGAACCTTTCTTTTTCAAGACACTGTTAGTATTTAAACACCCAGTGGTTTTTTCCTCAATGCCTGTCTTCCACACCAGACAAGAAGCTCTCTGGAACTGACTCTCTCCACCTCACTCATTCCTGGTCCTCAATAAATGTATCCCGAGTGGACAAAATCATTGTTATGATCCAGAAAAGACAAGACGTTATGTGTTAATCACATTCAGAAGCATCTCCATTTGCACAATTGAAACATAAAATTTCATTGGCTACCAGTCTTCAATGTTCAATTCTATGGACGCTCCTTGAGCAAGTTATTTCTATATGAAAATCAAATTACATGTTCACTAACAAGTAGTTTCTAATTTTAGACAAAAAAGAAATTCCAGAATATCATAATGATCATTGAAATGAATATCTAAATGTGGGCAAACAGTTTACTTTTCAGGTGACCATGTCATGTTGAATTATTTTTGTTTAGAAGGAAGAAACTTACTAGGAGACATGGTGTTTTATCATGATTTCACTTTTAAGTGAAAATGTTTATTTTTCTGAAAATCTTTTAAACATTTGACCCCCAAAACATTGCCATGGTTTATAGCTTGGGCCGACTGAGCTGCCTGATTATAGTTCAGACATTTGAGCGGTGGCTACGTGCAAGGCACACAGGCAGGCCTTTCCCCATTTAATCCTCACAACAACTTCCGGATAGGAACTCAGATTATCTGTGGTACAGATGAGGACAGAGAGACTTGGGAACATAAGAACCTGCCTACAGACATGTGTCTCGACCAGGGGTCCCCAGCCCCACGGGCTGAGGACCGCTGCTGGTCCACGGCCTGTTAGGAACCCAGGCTCACAGCAGGAGGTGAGCGGCAGGCAAGCGAGCAAAGCTTCATCTGCCACTCCCCATTGCTCCCCGTTGCTCCCTGTCGCTCCCCATCTCTCCCCATCACTCCCCATCTCTCCCCATCGCTCCCCATCACTCCCAATCGCTCCCCATCACTTCCCATCGTTCCCCGTCACTCCCCGTCGCTCCCCATCACTCCCCATCGCTCCCCATCATTCCCCATCGCTCCCCATCGCTCCCCATCTCTCCCCATCACTCCCCATCGCTCCCCATCGTTCCCCATCGCTCGTATTACCGCCTGAACCATCCCCCCCCCGAACCATCCTTCCCCAACCCCGTCATCCGTGGAAAAATTGTCTTCCACGAAACTGGTTTCTGGTGAGGAAAAGGTTGGGGACAGCTGATCTAGACTACAAGTTCCATGGGGGTGGGGAAACAAATCTATCTTATAGTCACAGTTGTAGCCCTAGCACCTAGCGTACTGCCCAGCACGTAGTAAACACTCAGAGAACACCTGCTGAGTGAATTATTCAAGGAGCGTCTGTTATGAGGTGGAAGTAGAGTCTGCACCCAAGTTCTAGCTGATTCAAAGCACGTGCTTTTTTTTTTTTTTTTAAATCAGCACCATAAATTTTGTTATTTCTCTCTTCAATCCCAACCCGCTGGGCATTTTCTCCCTAAAATGCTCCAGTAGAATAGGAATAATTAAATAACCTTTCATTTACTAAAGGGAAAAATCACTCTCTGCTCCTTAAACCAAAGGTAAGATTCGCCTAGAAAGGGTTTCCCCTTCTGCTCTCACACAGCTTGGAGTCTGTCCTTGGAGACTGACACAGCATCTTCAAGCTTCACACAAGACCTCCTCCAGCCAAAAACTGGAGGACTCACATCCCTAAACCATCGCTGAACTTGCTGGACTACCAAGGAGGGCTACAAAGCAACCCAGGCATTCACTATGTAAACATAATAATAGGGCATCTGTTTTTTAATTTTAATTTTATTTTTTCCCCACTAAAATATTCAAGTGAGAAACATTTGGAGATTTATATTCAGGGCACAGGACCAAATGGCATCTTTGTTAAATATAATTAATTTTTCCTGGCTTTTTTCCTCCATCATGACAAAGCCAGATCTGTACCATTCACCCTATTTATAGGTGAATATTTCCCTTCCCCAAAGAGTCTCAGCGTCAACCACCGAGGTGCTGAAGGGGAGAGAGCAGAGCTGTTTCCTTTCCTGTCTTCGTATCATAAAATGGAGAAACGTCTTGAGCCGTGTACTTTGGGTTCCTGACTTAAATTTTGAAAAACGAACAACAACGACCACCAAAGGAAAAAATCAGCCTCAGTCAGCTTTCCCCTCATCTAAGAAGGTGACTGAGCTTATTCTATTTCACTTTGAATGGGCAAGGGAAAGCAACTTCCAGCAGCTGGGGGAAAAGCGTGGGTTGGAGATATTGTATGTGTAAGGGGAGAGACAAAGAAAATATTGCTACTGTCTTTTCCTAGAAAAAAAGACCTCTTTGTTATATATACATATATATATCACCAAAAAAAAAAAAAAAAAAAAAACCCTCACAATTAGAATCTAAAGAACTGTAGGAAGGAAAGCTGTACAGAGAATGTTATTTTTCCAATAAAAGATATATGTGATCTGGCCCCTGGGTGTTGGTTTTAAGTGGAGATATTGACTTCCAGCTGACTGATGAGTAGAACATCTTTCTCCTGAAATATTGATAGTAGATTACACGAAACCACAAACTCTCTCCATAAAGCACATCACTTCTAATACTAATGGTGTTTTCTTTCCTCGGGATGACTGCTACATTCATGATATGATGGCTGTATTCTATCTTGGGGAAAAACTTTTTACCATACTGCTAAATTAACTTGTCAAAAGGCTTCAAACTTCGGAAGCGTTTACAGCTCAATTCAGTGCTATTATTCAAGATTGAATGGGAAGGCCATGGACTGTAAAAGCTTGCAAAAAATAAATTTCACAGGCTTTCATAGACTGAGTGAAATACTTACCTTTTGTTCATGTTGTGTATCTTTATTGAGGAGTCTCAGAAGGGCTGCGTTTTGCCCATAAATCCTCGCTCTTCCCCTGAAAGACTGTGTGTTTTGTCTGTTGCCCTTGAAGGCCCTCTCCAGCGCCGGCCCTGTTGATGACAATTCATTCCCATGGAGGACGTTGTGGACTGGAACACTCTCCAAAACACGGGGCAGGAGGTGAGACAAAGGCTCCCAGTTCCCAGAATGAACCTTGGGTTTTTACAATTCTTTTATTCTCGAAACAGTTTCACAAGGGGTTTGATAGCCAACTACTGCTTGTAAATGCAAGCCAAGTGCACATGTCTGCGTGAATGGAGTCTCAGGCCAGCCTGAAGGACGCTCAGACCACTGGGCCGTCAGGTCAATGACACAAACATGAACTGGTCCGGTGGCCTCCTGTAGGTGTAGCCCGAGACTGATGTTGGGCGAGCCCATGCCTGTCCTCTTGGGCTCTAAAAGATTTCTACCAGTGGGATGGGAAGACATTCGATAGGCTGTGCCTTTCCCTTCTACATGGAGCGTCTGTTTTCACTGGATCACTTCTTAAGCAAATGCCATGAGTAGAAGCTGGATTTTTTTTAGTCATCTGAGGCGATTAGTTAGATGGGCAGCCTACCCTATCATCTTGTGGACCAAGGTTTTTAATTCTTTCTTCAATCAGTAAGAACTTATTTCAATGCGAACTCAAAATACTCAAGATACTAACAAAAAATATGTGGATTTTGTGTGCCCATCCCCCAAGGATTTGACAAGATGGTTGGGAAGACAAGGTATAGACACATATATCCCCATATTTCTCATGCTTAAAGGCAAGTTTAAATGCCTTCTCTTGCATAAAGCCTCTTTGATTCCTCAACTGGAAGAAATCTTTACTCTGAACTTGTTTTGCAACGTAGCATAACTTCCTTTCAACACTTGACAATTCCTATCTTGTGTAATGGTCATTTGCATGCATGCGTTATTCCTCTGTCAGACTGTAGATGTCTGTGGCTTGGACCTTCTCTTATTCGTCTTCCCCTCCCCCAGCACTTGTTCCAACAGCTCTCACGCACACACTATACCTGGGCGGATGGGGCTCGGGGATGAGTAACTTTGGAAGTTTGTCAGGGAATCTGCTGGTAAGCCAAGATTGCAAACCACTGTGCTGGGTGACTGCAGATGAGGACATCTCCCAGGGTTTCTGTGAAGTGCCCAGGAAAGCTTACGAAAGAATGAGGGTTGGAGCTGGGCTTTAGAGGATGGGTGTGGCTGAAACACTTGCCCCGGGGAGGGGGCCCGAGAGGTCTGGGCAGAAGTGGAGAGTGAGGGCTTGTTCTCAGGACCCTCCTCCTTGGGCGGCATCCTTTGGAAACAGCACTGGATCACCAACCCCAGAGGAGGAGTCGGGCTCACCCTGCTGCCAGGTGATCTGAGTGATTCTGAGCTGGAGGATTCTGAAGGGGGATGGCAGCAGCGGTGGGGCGGGGATGGGGGTGGGAGTCTCCCCAGGGCCCCTCACTTCTCATTCCCAGCCTCCTTCATGGCCATTTCACAGGGTCCCCACTCTTGTTCAGATAAAGTTCTCAGGCTTGGGCTTCTGATGTGGCATCTTTCTGGATCTCAGTTCTTGAATGTCAAACTCAACTGGATGTGATCCTACCAGTTAGAGGGATGGTGGGGAGAGATAGCATTGGGAATTTTGGGGACAGGAGGGTCACACTGCAGGATTATGTGGGAAGACTTCTTGCTGAGTAAGGTTCTTATTTTTTATTCTGAGTGGTTTAAGGGAAATAGGAGGAGCAGGAAAGGGAACTTATATTTACATGAGCGTCTATGCTTTGCCGGGCCCCATGGTGCATCTCACATATGGACCACATGACTCTTCGCTGCAACCCAGAAGCTATCTATTATTATTCCTCTTTTCCACAGAGGAAAACTGAGTACTCAGAGACTCTGAGCGGCTTTCCAAAGTCACACAGCTAAACAGGTAAGAGCCAGAGGTGGGCCATCTATGTTCCCACACATCACATGACCTATGGCTACACATGGGTAGAAACCATGGCCGCTGGGGGTGAAATGGTAAATCTTAGCATATGAAAATCTGGACTCTTATTAAAGTCACGGACGATTTTTTTATGTATGTATTAACAATAGACTTTAATTTACCAGAGATTCTCTTAAATATTAAATGTTGTTTTTTTCCAGTAGAGGTTTCCTGCTGAATTCAAAATATAATTGGGAAATTAGAAATGTGATTTGCCAAGCTATCTTTGTTAAGAGTATCAGTCTGGGCAAAGCGTGCTGTGTATACTTGGGTAGCACACGCAAATAGATGAACTCGGTGGGAAGATGCAAAACATAGCCTCTCCACAGTGACTGCATCTGGTGTCCTGGCCTTTGCACTGTTGGTCAGGCAACAAGAACATGGGCAATTGTGGGAAACAGGGCAGTCTAGGAAGGAAAAGGAATCAAGTTTTTTAAAATGCTCTCCATATTTTGAGAATATTAAAAGCAGAACGTGAGTCAAGAAAGAGGAGAGGAAAATATCTTCAAACAGGTAAAGAGAGTCAGTACAAATGTGTACAGATATGGGCACGTGTGTTGATCATATAAAAGACATCTGCATGTACTTTATGGAAAAGATGGATACCACGTTCCGAATTCAATCAGTGCCTTGTACCCGTTCGCTTCTTTCATCGCTTGCTAAAGCTCGCGGCCCTTGGCACAGAGGGTGGAACCACTGGCTGGCTTCTGGGCTCCGGTTTTCCTTGGTTACAGCCC
The DNA here is from genome assembly GCF_937001465.1 of Orcinus orca. NCBI lineage: Eukaryota > Metazoa > Chordata > Mammalia > Artiodactyla > Delphinidae > Orcinus > Orcinus orca. The sequence goes on from NC_064565.1 coordinate 119,036,522, forward strand.
TGAGTTGCTTCCTTCAGAGAACTTGTCAAAAGCACCCTTAATCATGGTCACGTGTGCCTTCACTGTGACTCCCCCTGGCCGCAAGGGAGCTCCATGGCAGGTGTCCCCCCGCCAGGGACCTCAGTGTTTAGGGGCATGCTCACTGGTGGGGGGAACAAGCACCTCAAAGAGGCTCAACACCCCCCAGAGCTCAGAAAGGGGTCTGCACCTCAAATTCATCAGGACCCACGTGAGGGCTGCTCCACTGTCTTGATACTGGCTTTCTGACCACTGGGCACTGCACGCCGGCCCTTAGCACCCGGGTCGGGACACCAAAGTGTGCCCAGCATGAGCCCCAGGGAGCCCAGCCCGGGTGCGCTGTGAGCCAGACCTTGGCTGTCCGGGGTGCCTGTCCCCAGGGCCGGCCCAGGAAGGGGGCTGGGTGACCAGGACTGAGAGGTGGGTGAAGCCTACTGGCTGAGGCAGGGATTCAGGGGTCCAACCTGGTGGAAAATGACTTTCCCTAGGTGTTTTTTAACCACAGTGCATGAGACCTGCAAGCATTATTTGTGAGACAAGACTGAGGTCTCAAAAGAGAAAAAGTTGATGTCAAACAGGTAGTTTTAGAGGGAGGACAGAGAAAGATAGTTTTGAGAAGACCTAAGACTTACACATCACTCAAGACGAGGATGGTATGAAAGGCAGCACTGCACGGGGGTGTATACAGCACCGGGGTGAGATTGGCTGGAAAACATCTGGAGACAGAAGGGCGAATCCGGAGGCTGAGGAGGACACTGCGGGAGCGAGTACCCATCGTCTCTTTAGGACGACCTTTTTAACAGAGGCAGGAACAACCGTCGACCGTCAGCCGTGGCGCACACGCGATAGCCTGTTTCAGATTTAGAGAAAGCTGGACCAGCCGCTGAAACGACGAAACGATGTCACCACAGCATCACTCCTGGCGCTCAACTGCTTTCCTGTGAGCTGACTTGTCTGCCGACACGATGTCCCCAGACACATCCAAAGGCAAAGGTCGATGTTCCCCGGACGTTTGCTCTGAGAGGTCCTGGTGATGGTTGGGTGGGCACCTCCTGCAGAGGCCTGAGGAGCGCCCCACCCCAGCCCACGTAGGAGAAACACTGACCCTGAGGCCTGAAGTCTCGGTACAGACGTTCTCATGCTCCGACACCACCTGCACTGGGGACCCCACACTCTCCCCCTTCCCCCCTTCAGCTGCCCCCAGGCACCCGCTGGCTTTTGTGGTCCCAGGGGGGCTCTCGGTTCCTGTGCTCACGATTTAGAGCCCTGAGCCCTCCTCCCACCACCCCCACCTCGGCTGCCTGGGCAACACTGACATTTTAATTTCCTTTTCCATTATGGTTTATCACAGGATATTGAATATAGTTCCCTGTGCTCTACAGTAGGACCTTGTTGTTTATCCATCTTATATATACTAGCTTGCACCTGCCAATCTCAAACTCCCAATCCTTCCCTCCCCCCCTCCCCTCCCCCTTGGCAACCACAAGTCTCTTTCTGTTTTGCAGGTAAGTCCATTCGTGTCATATTTTAGATTCCACATATAAGTGATATCATATGGTATTTGTTTTTCTCTTTCTGACTTACTTCACTTAGTATGACAATCTCTAGGTCCATCCATTTTGCTGCAAATGGCATTATTTCATTCATTTTTATTGCTAATATTCCACTGTATATATATACCATGTCTTCTTTATCCATTCATCTGAACATTGATATCTTTTTACTTTGGATTCCAAGGGACTTGAGAAGGGACAGTCAGAGGCTTGGAGTTTGTGGTACCCATAACATCTTTTGTAAGTAGAGTGTCACAGCGGTGAACGAGGTACAAAGACCACACCTTTGAAACTTTCACTCCGCTCATGTCAGGTGAACCTAGCTCGCCGGGGCAGCTGCATCCCTGTGTCCTCCCTCCAAGCCCAATCAACGTGTAGCAAGCCCCCGGACAGAGCCCAGTTGGGCCCATGTCCTTCACAGAGCTGGTCCAACCTGATGAAAACTCGAATTCCATGATTTTAGGTCCAGAACCAGTGAGACAGCTTCCCTGCATCCTCATCACTGTCCTTTCCCCGCTTCTCAAGGCTGTAGGCTCACTGCCCCTTCCTTCACCAATTTCCACTCAGACGTTTGTGAGCTCAGCCCTCACAGGAGATGCAGGGAGAGCTCTGCGAGGGGGGTGGGGGAGGAGGGTGGGTCCCCTCTCCACTTTTCTCTGCCCCTTTGGGGGTCAGAGCACAGACGCCCGGCCTCGGGCACCAGCACTGCAGCTGTGAGGTCGAGAAGTTAATGAATCTCTCCGGCATCAAGTTCCTCATTGAATAGCGCCTCACAGCGCTATTGGGAGGATTAAGAAAGTTAGTACACCACACAACTCAGAGCACAGTCTAAGAACTCGGTCCTTCCTGGGATTTAGAGCCCCGAGCCCTCCTCTGTCTCCAGAGGAGCCCTCCCCTTGTCTCACGCGGGACAGTCCCACCCACACTCGCGCCCCCTGGCTCTCACTTTCTACCTGAGCCCTCTCCCAGCAAATGCAGTTCCCTCCCTAAGAATTCTGGTTAACGGTTTGCAGGGCAGAAATAGAGACGCAGATGTAGAGAACAAACGTATGGATACCAAGGGGCGGGGGAATGGCGGGGGGTGATGGTGGGATGAATTGGACGATTGGGATTGACATGTATACACTGATGTGTATAAAATTGATGACTAATAAGAACCTGCTGTATAAAAAAATAAATAAAATAAAATTCACAAAAAAAAGAATTCTGGTTAATACAATTTGCTACCTTTTTTAAAGCTAATTAGGTTTCATACAGTTGAACCGTCTTGCACAAGAGTTATTCCCCTCCAACTCCTTTGGAGCAGCAACACAGAGTTGATTCAGTAGAACAAGAGCCTCCGCGTGGTTGATGAGAAAGAAAGGCAGACGTTGCTCCCCCGACCACCTCATCCTTCTGCTCCTTCTCTGATAACAGAAGGCCATTTGTCCAGATCTGGGTGGCCATCTCTAGATCTCAGGAATATTCCACTCACCTCAGTCTGAGGTTTAAATCTGGTTGATCTAACCCATGATTAGCATCTCATCTCTCTTGGCCAGTATACAGTAGAGGGGCAGCCAGGAGTCCTAATGCCGACAAGAGGTAATGGAAGTCAGTTAGGTCGGTTACCAGGGATGCCTTTTCTTTTTTGATAAAAAGTGATAGACTGGGATGCCTTCCCCATTTTGCCCTTTGCTCTTCCCTTTTTTTAAACTGAGTATGATGAATCACATGAATGTGAGGCTGGAGGTGCAGGAGCCTGTTGTAATCAGGAGGCAACAAACATAAAGATGAAAGTTGATCTGCTAAGGATGCTAGAGTCCTGGATAGCACCAGTGAGGAGCTGTGGCAGCCTTGGGCCGTCCACCTCCAGACTTTGTGTGTGAGAAAAATACACACAGTGGTTTAAGCTGCTGAGGCTGAGTAAACTTTACAGGCAGCCCAAAGCATTCCTAAGCGATTGAAAGGATAATTTAAAATGATTCCACATATACTCAGAGGTAGCAGGACCATGGTGGACATTACTTAGCTCTCTGAAACCTAGAAAAGTCCTATTGAATTCAGTCACATTTTCATCTAGTATAGATACACTTAGTACAAACCTGAATCAGTGGGCACGTCTGTATCTTAGATGGAAATAAATGCAGATCTGACCCTGAGAACCAAGAATGGGTGTCTCAGAGTGATGGGGGTCTGTGCACTAAAGGATACGCTTTCCCGGAAAGCGGTATTAACATTTGTGTGTCTGTTCTTCATAATCTTCTAACACCACTGGAAGATGGCCCTGTTTAGGAGGGAATGCAACAGCCTGGGACTCAGTCACTTTAAGATCAAAGAGCTTCCCAGTTTGCACCAGTTTGTTTTTCAGTCTTGCAATGTAAGTGCTGCCTCCAGTCTGTCTTTTTCCAGCAAAGTCAGAATCAGAATCGGGGCAGATGACCCACGGGATGTCCCTGCACAATCTTTCTTCATTTAACTGTCCCACTGGTTCTATTTTCTCTCCTTTGATGCATTTTGTGTTCAAGGGAATGAGAAGCAAACATGATCACTTTTTCTCTGGGCCATTACCTCAGAGAACAATTGTACCACTGAGATCCCCTCTATCTTGGAAACAGATATTTGAATACAACATGTTCTTATAAGTGGTTCCTTACTCATGGAGTGGTTTCAATTACAATAAAAAGGGAAACACTGTCAGAAACCATAATGAAATTATCTCAGATTGGGACACCAACGCCAACATTTCAAATTTAATTTTTTTCAGCCTTTTTCTTTGAAACGAAAAATTTTCCTATCTGATTCCTTCCCAACATTCTAAAAGAAAGTTAAGTAAAGGAAGGGAAACATTGTGAATTCACAGACAATGCACATTTTTATATGTGAACAAGTCCCTTATGACTTCCTTTGCTTTTATTTTCCTCTATTGATTTTCGGTTAGAGATGATTTGGGGTTTGTAAATATATAAAGTTTTTAACCTAATTCAAGTAACATGTGTTTATACATATGTGATCAACCAGATTTAATAATTTAAATTAAATTAATTGTAATTGAAACTTTTTAATAGCTTAAATCGTTACCTGAAATTATATTATTTATTGGTTTTCTTGTTAATTTTGGTTTTCCTGTGGGAGAGGGATTTTGATTTTCCTTTTCACTGCTGGGTGCCCAGAACTGAGTAGAATGCCTGGCACATACTAACTGCTCAGTAAATCTTGGTGTATATTAATTATCGACAGTACAAATGTATTATACTATCATAGTGGTTTCTTATAGCATCACACTTAATTCCATGCCCAGTATTAAAAAAAAAAAAACTTTTGGCTTTTGCTGGAATTGCAACATTCCACAATATTTCCTAATTCTTAGATTCCAGTAGGATTCTTCGTAGAGGATTTCTGCTCTCGGGTGTTGTCAGGCAGAAAGCACAGGATTATTTATTTTGCCGCTGACACGGGTGACTGTGAACCCGCGGCCTCCTGGGCGAGCTCTGCTTGCTCACTTACCCATGCTAACTACAGCTGCCAGTGTGTTTATTTTGGTCATGTATTTCAAAGGACCATTTCTATCCTAAAGTAAACAAACATAATGGAACAGCTGTGGCTGATAAAAACTCCCAGGCATAATCATCACCCTCTTGTACATATCCTGTGGTTTCAGATTTAATTTTAAAAATTCCCTTTAACTCTTGATTCACGACTGGTTCTGTGGATTCAATGGAAAACGGATGCATGACGGTTCTCCTCCCAAGTTGGGCACAGATGAGGGAGAGCAACCCACGCCGGCTTCTCTCCTCCCACAAAGGTAGGAGAGCGGCTCCGAGGCTGCCATTCCTCGGCTGCAAGAGTAGCTGGAACACGCATGCGCGTGGACTAGCCGTGCAGCGTGGGCGGCGGGGCTTGCTGAGGGCCAGGCGTGCACGTGGTCCCGAGGACCAGCCTGGGAGATGCTCCCAGGGGGCCAGGCCAGGCTCTGAGGCCACCCAGCTCCTCAGTCTACTGGGGAGGAGGCCCTTGGCTGGACCAAGCCTGCACAAGGGGCTGCCATTTCCCTATCATTTCGTTCAGACTCCACATGCAACAGTAAAGTATAAATGATCAGCTTCAGAAAATATAGATGATCTGTTTTGATGAAAGTTGTGAGATCGCTGAGCATTTGTTTGTTCTGTGAATGCTGCATTATATCATACCTTACTTATATCTGAAAAAAAAAGTGTTCCTTTCCTAAACCATCCCTAGCGTTGGGATTCTTTCTGAAACCACAAAAATGGATACTTCTGATACAACACATTGTGGTAGATTAATAGCGCATTTAAACATTGAAATATTCCTCAAAATATTAAACATCGAATTACCATGTAATCTAGCAATTCCACCTCCGGGTACATACCCCAAAGAATTGAAAGCAGGGACTCAATGAGATTCTTGTACCCCCACGTTCACAGCAGCTGAAAGGTGGAAACAAGTGTCCATCAAAGGAGGAAAGGGAAAGCATCCGTATAATGGAATATTACTGAGCCTTAAACAGGAAGGAAATTCTGACACAGGCCTCATCATGGATGAACCTTGAGGACATTAGGCTGAGTGACACAAGCCAGTCACAAAGGGACAAATACTGCGCGTAAATTCCATGCACATAAGGCCCCTAGAATAGTGAAGTTCATAGAGGAGGGAAGGAGAATGGGGGTTGTCAGGGGCAGGGCGAGGGAGATCGGGGAGCTGTTTAAAGGGGACACAGTTTCAGTTTGGGACATGGACGAAGTTCCGAAGGTGGATATAGGTGCTGGCTGTACAACAATGTGAATGCACTTAATGCCACCGAATTGGACACTCAGAAATGGTTAAAATGGTGAATTTTATGTTAAGCATGTTTTACCGCAATAAAAAAGTAATACAATTTAAAAATTGAAATAAATATTTGAAAAAGAAATTTCAGAAAATTCTTATGATGGTGAATGAAGGTCATATGATTATTAATCAGTTCTCTATCTCATGGGGTCCCATATGATTTTTACATCTGTTTTAATGCTGGACACATGTGCTAGGCTCCCACGTCAGCTGGGAGCCTCCTGCCCTTTGCATCAAGAAAGAAACTTCTCTGAAGGACCCCATTTTCCTACTCCCCAATTCCAGGTTCTAATAAAGTCCAGAATCTTCAGCAAGATTTCTGAGCACACCTAAGGACTCAGAGCCGCAGGAACCCCTGCAGCTCCTGCCCACGACTCAGCTGGTATGTCTCGTCCACTCCCACGTCCCCCTGGGGGCGGAACCCAACTCTTCCACAGGGATCCCGGGAAACAGGACCAGAACCGACGTGTCAGTTCATGGCTGATTCCACGCTGTGTCACTTATAATGGCTTCCCAACGTATCTTGATATCTGGCTGGCAAGTGTCCCACACTGTGCTTTTCCCAAACCTTCCTAACTATTTGTGAGACTTATACTTGTACACGAATTTTAGGAACCGTTTGCCAGGGTCCATGTGAAATCTTGGTGGAATTTTGGTCAGAATTTCACTGAATTTTTAGGTTAATTTAGGGGAGAGTTTTTGTCTGTATGATTTGAGTCTTCTCATCAATGAACGTACTATTTTTCTCTATTTTCTTGAGGTCCAATTAAACAAACAAAATCCTTCCATGCACTCTCATAGTTTCCTTTAGACAGTCAAAGCACACTTCCTATTGGATTTGTTCTGAGGCTTTTTCCAGGTTTTGTTGATGTTGTGAATGAGAGCTCCTTTCCTATCACATCTTCAAGGGGAATGCTGTGTGTCTCGGTCTGTGACCCTGTCTCCTTGCACACTCCTGTTAATTCTAGTAGTTTCCTAGCTGCTCAGGGCCTCTGGACAGCATCACACACATGTGTTCTGTTAGATGGCAGCCCTGAGGGGTGAGCATCTGGGCAGAACCACCTGATTCTCCCGGGTTTTCTATGCAGATAACTATATACTGCAAAGAATGACCTTTTTTTTTCTCTTCTGTTTGAACGGTTAGTCTCTGTATTCCTTTTACTTACCATTGTATTGGCTGAAACTTCTAGTAAAATGCTGCGTGATATGAAGATAATGAGCACAGTTTCCTTTTTTCCTGACGTTAATGAAAAATGCTTCTGCTGCTTCACCATTAAGTATGGTCATCGCTTTAGATATCTGCTAGATGCTTTTTAACAAGTAGAGAAGTTTTCTTTCATTCTTAGTTTCCTAAGAGTTTTGTTTTCAGTCACACACATGTGGTTTCAATCCATCAAACCCCTTTTATTTGGCAAATAAAAATTGAGATTCTTTACTGCATTGATCTATTATAGAGATGACACTGATATATTTTGCAAATGTTGAATTACCTCTGGGTTACTTGGATAAAGACTCCTTGGACATAATGAACTATTTTTAAACTTTTTTTCTGTGAAATAGAATATGAAGAGAAAAATGCATAAAACATACATTTCCAGTTTAATAAATTACTATGCATTGAGCACCAGGTCATCACCACTCAGGAGAAGAAACAGAATCTTCCTGCATGTCCATTCCCAGGCACAGCCCCTTCTCACCCCCCAAACCAGACACAATCCTGGTTTTTTTGTATTCACTTCCTATTTTCTTTATAGTTTTCAACCCAAATATGTATCTGCAAACACTGTAATTTCATTTTGCCATTTGACCGCTGTGTAAATGGAATCAACCATCCAGTAGTCCTTCCACTGGCTTCTTTCCTGCTTATTCCATTCTTGGAGTATCTGGAGGCCGGTTGCTTTAGTCTGTTTGTGCTGGTTCTTGTTCACGTGGTCTTGCTTACTTACCTGCCTGGTTATCTTTGCTGGTGTGGTGGACAGTGCTTTTTTTTTTTCTGGAAATTTTTCTTCTGGAAATTTTATTTCCAGAAGAAAATTGAGAACTATACTATGTTTTCTTCTTTCAGAGGAGTTTCATTTCTTTATGAGTCATGCGTGAGGCCCTGTGAGTCACTGGCAGCCTACAATCACTTTAATCCAGTCTCAGGATTTGAGAGATTTTCTGCACCATCCTAATGATTCAGAGCTAGTACCAGAGGTGGCTTACTCATGTTCATCCTGACTTCTAGGAAGTGGTGTGCTGGGGCCAGCTAGCACTGGCTCATCAGAGCCGATTATGTGTGTCTTTTCCCAACGACGTGTTCAGTGAGGTCATACTGGTAGCTTGAAATTGGCTCTGCTGGGAGTATTTACACCATGTAAATTAGCAAATGTTACGAATCAGGGCATTTTATCTTGGAGAGCCAGTTGTTAAAAATTTATCACCATATGAGTGCTCCTAGGGTTCAGCCCTTTGGGGTTTCCACCTAAAGTGTGGGGCTGTTTACTTGGCTCCCTGCCCTTGGCAGGACCCAGACTCCAATTTTTGTCCCTTAAGTCGGACAAGGTTGTTAAATGTACAAACCAGTCTCTTAACCTCCTTTTCCACCCCCAAGTCCATCAGCACAGAAGCAACCCTAAATGTTGGTCCCACTTGAGTTGTTTCCTAGTTTAGGCGGTTATGAACAGAGCTGCTATAAACACTAATGTATAGGTTTTGGAGTGAGCATACGTTTTCATTTCTCTAGGACGAGCGCAGTGAGATTGCTGGGTCAGATGGTGAGTGAGTGTTCAGATCTGAAAGGAACTCCAAGCTGTTTTCCAGACTGATTGTACAAGTTTTCATTCCCATTAGCAGTGTATGAACGTGCCAGCTGCTGTGCCCCCTTGTCAGCACTGGGTGCTGTCAGGCTCTATTTACTTACTTACTTATGTGTGTGTATATGTATTTATTTTATTTTTATTTTAGCTATTCCAGAAAGTGTGTAGTGGTATCCCATTATAGTTTAAAATTGTATTTCTGTAATTCCTCGTGATGGTGAGGACCTTTTCACGTGCTCGTTTTCCATTCATATAGCCTCTTCATATAGCCTCTTTGGTTGAGTCTCTCCAATTCTTTTGTCCTTTTAAAAATTGGATTGTTTGTTCTCTCATTGTTGAATTTTAAATGCTTTTTATATATTCTGGATACAAGTCGTTTGTTGGATATGTGATTTGAAAATATTTCCTCTCTGATGTCTATGTTTTATATGGTTTCTTTTTATTTCTTCCACTGATTTAGAAAAATAGATAAATGACACAGAAAACGGAACACAGAAGAACAAAACCCCATTTATACAGAAACACAGGGAAGGACTAAAAGGTTGTATACCAAACCTATGACTTAGATTACCTTTGGGAGGGTGATGGTGACTGGGGGTAGTTGTCAAGGGGAGCTGTAGCTTTTTCTGTAATTCATGAAATTTTTACAAAGAGAAAGTTTTATTTATTTATTTAACAAGAAACACATGAATATGTGAATACAATATACCATCTACCATCACCAACACATCACTAAAAAAGGGACTTTTTTTGAATTTTATTTTATTCATTTTTTATACAGCGTGTTCTTATTAGTTCCCTATTTTATACATATTAGTGTATATATGTCAATCAAAATCTCCCAATGCATCTCCCATTCATTGGAAGACAATTTTTCCATGGATGGGGGTGGGGCGGTGGTTCAGGCAATAATAACGCAAGTGATGGGTAGTGATGGGGAGCGGCAGATGAAGCTTTGCTCGCTCGCTCGCCTGCGACTCTCCTCCTGCTGTGCGGCCCAGAGGCTGGGGACCCCTGGCCTCTTGCCGCTTTCCTCACTCTTGCAAACTAAGTGCTGGCACTTAATCCTTGCCTCAGGCTCTGTTTTCTAATGAAACCAGGGTAAGAAAGAGCATTTACTTTTCTCACTTAACAAGAAGTCTAGAGCTAAACAGTGTAAGGATAGGGAAGTTACTCAAGTGTTTCCTTAACACCCAGCCTCTTTCCTCCTTCCTGCTCCACCATTCTTAACCTGTGGCTTTTACCCTCATGGTTACCATAGGGATGCTGCCTCTCCATCTTTCATCCACATTTCGGGAAGGAAGAAAGGAGAAGGAAAAATGGGTAAAGAGCTGTGCTTTGGTAAGTTTGTATCTTTTTATTCAGAAGTGCTACTCAGCTGCCACATGGCAACTATGATCTTCAGGGGAGGCTGGGAGATTGAATTTTTAATTTCCATTCTCTATAGTAGCGGGGGTTTGAAGTGGGTGTTGAAAGACCCAGCCTGAAGGATCTTCTGGAAGTGGAAGTGGGGGCTCGAGGACAGAAATCCCCTCATGACATTGTGTGTTTCCTTCTTTGCTTTTCCTGTGCTCTGGCAGGAGCAAAGTCCTCTGGGCCTCACTCAGATCAGATTTTCTCTCTTCAAATCTGAAAAGTAGCATTCTGTACTAGAAACTTATATTTTATTTTATTGTATTTAAGAATTTTTATTTTGTAACTCCACTTCTTATTTCCTTTATGAGTTTTTTTTGAAGTCCCTCCTACTGTCTTTAAAAAAATTTTTTTTAATTAAAAAATTTTTTTATATCTTTATTGGAGTATAATTGCTTTACAATGTTGTGTTAGCTTCTGTTATACAACAAAGTGAATCAGCTATATGTATACATATATACCCATATCCCCTCCCTCTGGGGCCTCCCTCCCACCCTCCCTATCCCACCCCTCTAGGTCATCACAAAGCATCAAGCTGATCTCCCTGTGCTATGCAGCAGCTTCCCACTAGTCATCCGTTTTACATTTGGTAGCGTATATATGTTAACACTACTCTCTCACTTTGTCCCAGCTTCCCCATCCCCCCTGTGTCCTCAAGTCCATTCTCTACATCTGTGTCTTTATTCCTGCCCTGCCCCTAGGTTCTTCAGAACTTTTTTTTTTTTTTTAGATTCCATATGTGAGCATTAGCGTACAGTATTTGTTTTTCTCTTTCTGACTTACTTCACTCTGTATGACAGACTCTAGGTCCATCCACCTCATTACAAATAACTCAGTTTCATTCCTTTTTATGGCTGAGTAATATTCCCTCGTATATATGTGACACATTTTCTTTATCTATTCATCTGTCGATGGACATTTAGGTTGGTTCCATGTCCTGGTTATTGTAAATTAGTGCTGCATTGAACATTGTAGTACATGACTCTTTTTGAATTATGGTTTTCTCAGGGTATATGCCCAGTAGTGGGATTGTTTGGTCATATGGTAGTTCTATTTTTAGTTTTTAAGGAACCTCCATACTGTTCTCCATAGTGGCTGTATCACTTTACATTCCCACCAACAGTGCAGGAGGGTTCCCTTTTCTCCACACACTCTCCAGCATTTATTGTTTCTAGATATTTTGATGATGGCCATTTTGGTGTGAGGTGATACCTCATTGTGGTTTTGATTTGCATTTCTCTAATGATTAGTGTTGTTGAGCATCTTTTCATGTGTTTGTTGGCAATCTGTATGTCTTCTTTGGAGAAATGTCTATTTAGGTCTTCCACCCATTTTTGGATTGGGTTGTTTGTTTTTTTGATAATGAGCTGCTTGTATATTTTGGAGATTAATCCTTTGTCAGTTGCTTTGTTTGCAAATATTTTCTCCCATTCTGAGGGTTGTCTTTTCATCTTGTTTATGGTTTCCTTTGCTGTGCAAAAGCTTTTATGTTTCATTAGGTCCCATTTGTTTATTTTTGATTTTATTTCCATTACTCTAGGAGGTGGGTCAGAAACAGATCTTGCTGTGATTTATGTCATAGAGTGTTCTGCCTAAGATTTTTACCGTGTCTGGCCTTACATCTAGGTCTTTGATCCATTTTGAGTATATTTGTGTGTATAGTGTTAGGGAATATTCTAATTTCATTCTTTTACATGTAGCTGTCCAGTTTTCCCAGCACCACTTATTGAAGAGGTTGTCTTCTCTCCATTGTATAAGCTTTCCTCCTTTGTCAAAGATAAGGTGACCATGTGTACGTGGGTTTATCTCTGGACTTTCTATCCTGCTCCATTGATCTATATTTCTGTTTTTGTGCCAGTACCATACTGTCTTCATTACTGTAGCTTTGTAGTATGGTCTGAAGTCAGGGAGCCTGATTCTTCCAGCTTTGTTTTTCTTTCTCAAGATTGCTTTGGCTATTTGGGGTCTTTTGCGTTTCCATACAAATTGTGAATTTTTTTGTTCTAGTTCTGTGAAAAATGTTATTGGTAATTTGATAGGGATTGCACTGAATCTTTAGATTGCTTGGGTAGTATAGTCATTTTCACAATGTTGATTCTTCCAATCTGAGGACATGGTATATCTCTCCATCTGTTTGTGTCATCTTTGATTTCTTTCATCAGTGTCTTATAGTTTTCTGAGTACAGGTCTTTTGTCTCCTTAGGTAGGTTTATTCCTAGGTATTTTATTCTTTTTGTTGCAATGGTAAATGGGCGTGTTTCCTTAATTTCCCTTCCTGATTTTTCATTGTTAGTGTGTAGGAATGCAAGAGATTTCTGTGCATTAATTTTGTATCCTGCTACTTTACCAAATTCATCGATTAGCTCTAATAGTTTTCTTTAGGATTTTCTATGTATAATATCATGTCATCTGCAAACAGTGACAGTTCTACTTCTTTTCCAATTTGGATTCCTTTTATTTCTTTTTCTTCTCTGATTGCCATGGCTAGAACTTCCAAAACTATGTTGAATAATAGTGGTGAGAGTGGGTACCCTTGTTCCTGATCTTAGAGGAAATGCTTTCAGTTTTTCACCATTGAGAATGATGTTGGCTGTGGGTTTGTCATATATGTCTTTTATTATGTTGAGGAAATGGGTGTTGAATTTTGCCTTTATGACTTTTTAAAAATTGAAGTATAGTTGATTTACAATATCATGTTAGTTTCATATGTACAGCACAGTGATTCAGTTTTATATATATATAAAATATATATAGGATATATATATATATATTATTTTTCAGATTCCTTTCCCTTATAGGTTATTACAGAACACTGAGTAGAGTTCCCGGTGCTGTACAGTAGGACCTTGTTGTTTCTCTATTTTATATATAGTGGTTTGTATATGTCAATCCCATCCTCCTAATTTATCCTTCCCCCCACCTCCTTTCACCTTCGGTAACTGTAAGTTTTTAGAAACTTATATTTTTAAAATGTGAGTGAATGTTTAAAAAGTGAAAGATCTCTCAGAGACACCTACATTCCTGGATTTCCTGGAAAAAGATGGGAGAATTAGCCAGGTTCCTCCAAAAATTGATTGGAGCTGAGGAGTGACTCCCCCTCCAGATAGTGCAGGTCAGCACCTCCCCCCGCTCCCCACACCCTTACTTACCTGGCTGGATTCAAGAGCTTCTGACTTCCCACACCTCTCCCATGAGGATTCACCTTCTGCAAGAAAGTTTGCAGTGAAACTGGATTCTTTCCTAAAAACAGTTCTGATGCTAGCTGCTGGGAGAATTGTATTCCCTCCATCTCCTTACACACACTTGAAGTCTGGTTCTATTTTCCTTAAAGTGATTTTTAAGGAGTCTGATAAAATTTTTTAAAAATCTCCTGGATTTAGTCCCAGAAGAATAAGAAAGTCATATTATAGAAAGAAAGTTATGACTTCACCATCTGGACCAGTTCATTGCTTTTCTTAAAGTCAACATCTTCATTCATAGGCATGAAAGATTCACTGTTGAATATTAATTTGCCTAAAAAATCATTCATTCTGACTTGTTAAAATTGTTTTATATTATTATCTTTTCCTATTTACTTTCATTTATTTCAAGGGAAAATACCTAACAGAGGTGGCACACAGATTGATTTTGTAATGTTGACCAACCTAAAATGTTGATAAGGGAGGATTCTGACCAGAGTTGACAAGTACAATAATAATCAAAGAAATTGTCCATGACCTCTCTTTCTCTTTTGTATTTATATTTTGAGTTCCAGAGTTATGTATAAAAACAATATTTTCGGTAACTTTTTTTACTAAAAGTTCAGCAGAAAAATTATTACCTTTGTTTTCTTGGCTGTCCTTAGACTATTATAAAGCATATCTCTTACTCTGTCGTAGCAGATAAGATGCTATTTTTAAAATTTACTTATTTATTTTTCCAGTGTTAAAGAACTTTTTTGGGGTTTCTTTTTATTTATTTTTATTGAGATAACACTGATTTATAACATTACATAAGTTTCATGTGCACCCCATTATATTTCTACTTCTGTATGCCTTACAGCGTGCTCTCCACCAAAAATTCAGTTTCTACCGTCACCATACAGTTAATCCCCTTTACCCATTTCACTCTCCACTGACCCCTTCCCCTCTAGTAACCACTGCTCTGCTCTCTGTGTCTACATGTTTGCCTCTGCTCGGTTTGGTTTGTTCATGTATCTTATTTTACCTCTTTGGTATACCCCACCTATGAGTGAGGTCGTACGGTCGTGGTACTTGTCTCTCCCTCCGACTTATTTCACTTAGCGTGATGCCCTCCAGTTCCACACAGCGTGTGTTCCACACAGCGTGATGCCCTCCAGTTCCACACAGTTTGCTGCAAGTGACAAGATTTCATATTTTTACGGCTGAGTAGTATTCTACTGTCTATATTTATCTATATCTGTATCTATATCTATCTATCCATGTTTCTATATATATATCACATCTTCTTCATCCATTCACCCACTGCTAGGCACTTAGATTGTTTCCATATCTTGGCTACTGTTAATAATGCTGCAGTGAACAGAGGGGCACATATATCTTTTCAAATTAGTGTTTTTGTATTCTTTGTAGAAATACCCAGAAGTGGGATAGCTGGATCATATGGTGGTTCTATTCTTAATTTTTTGAGGAACCTCCCTACTGTTTTCCATAGTGGCTGCACCAATTTACATTCCCATCAACAATGTATCAGGGTTCCCTCCTTTCCACATCCTTGCCAACACTTGTTATTTCTTGCCTTTTTGATAACAGCAGTTCTGACAAGTGTGAGGTGATATCTCATTGTGTTTTTGATTTGCGTTTCCCTGATAATTAGTGAGGTTGAACATCTTTTCACATGCTTTTTGGCCATCTGTATGTCTTCATTAAAAAAAATGTCTGTTCAGCTCCTCTGCCTATTTTAAAAATCTGGTTGTTTGTTTTATTGTTAACTGGTATCAGTTCTTTATATAATTTTGATATTAACCCCTTATAGGATATATTATTTGCAAATATCTTCTCCCATTTGGTAGTTTATCTTTTCATTTTATTGATGGTTTCCTTTTCTGTGCAGGAGCTTTTTAGTTTATGTAATCCCATTTGTTTATTTTGCTTTTGTTTACCTTGCCTGAGGAGACAGATCCAGAAAGATATTGCTAAGACTGATGTCGAAGAACATACTGCCTATGTTTTCCTCCAGGAGTTTCATGGTTTCAGGCCTTACATTCAAGTCTTTAATCCATTTTGAATTAATTTTTGTATACAGTGTGAGATAGGGGTCTAGTTTCATTCTTTTTCATGTGGCCGTCCAGTTTTCCCAGCACCATTTATTGAAGAGACTGTCTTTTCTCCATTGTATGTTGTTTGCTCCTTTGTCACAAATTAATTGTACATATACACGTGGGTTTGTTTCTGGGCTCTCAATTCTGTTCCATTGATCTATGTATCTGTTTTTCTGCCAATCCCATGCTGTTTTATTACTATGGCTTTGTAATATAGTTAGAAATTAGGGAGCATAATACCTCCAGCTTTGTTCTTTTCTCTCAGGACTTCTCTGGCTATTTGGGGTCTTTTGTGGTTCCATATACATTTTAGAATTTTTTGTTCTATTTCTGTGAAAAACGTCCTTGGGATTTTGATAGGGATTGCATTGAATCTGTATATTCCTTTAGGTAATATAGACTTTTTGACAATGTTAATTCTACTAATCCATGAGCACAGAATAGCTTTCCATTTACCTGTGTCTTCTTCAATCTTTTTCCAGAATATCTTATAGTTTTCTGTGTACAGGTCTTATTTTATTCTTTTTGTTGTGATTCAAAATGGGATTGTTTTCTTAATTTCTCTTTCTGCTAGCTCACTGTTAGACACTATTTTAGAATGTATTTGTCATATTGATGCTTGAAAAATGCCAGATGAAAATTATTTCTAAACTTCACAAAGGTTTCCTTTTCTAGACATGCTTTAAAATCCGTAGTCAATTTTACTTCATGCTAATTGAAAAGTCTTAAATTTATTTTACATAATCAAACATGAATATAATGACAGAATATTATTCAGTATCATCTTGTTAGGATTATATGACTATGCCTTATGGAAAAACTATCCAGGTTATAATGAACATGCTATTTCTGTATGACAAAAATTATTCTTTCTGAGGAATCATGAAATGTAAAGAATTATTGAAACAATCCCTGTCTCATATAATACCATTATGCAATGCAATTATGCAGTAAGTTCCAATAATTATATTTCTAAATATTTAGAAAATATTTAATACTTAAATATTTAAATATTTAATTGAACTAAGGTATTATCACAGACTATTTTCAAATATACACACATATTTTAAATTTCCTCTCATGTACTTACCAAGAGAGCTTAATATTGAACTAGCAATAATCACATATGCTATTCTGATCTGAGATGGGGTTGGGGTTTATGATTTTAGAAATTACTGAATCTATATAAGAAGGTGAATTTTATATGGTCATTTGTTAAAATATAGAGTCACATTTATCTTTTAAGCTTTCCAGAAATGTCCAGGCAGGTCCTACCACACAAATCTGATAGCAGCTTGGATGGCACCGGCAGGTTCCGTAACAGCACATTTCAAGGCCTGTCCCACCTGAGATAGGCCGTGGCTGCCGACACACTGAAGCTGCTGGTAATCATGGTTTTTCATTCATAAAAATTTCATAAGTGAAAGAGTAGCTTTGGGCAGATTGAGAGCAGGAGAGAGACTAGATCAGCTACTCATTTCATTCGAAATAATTTCCCCAGAAAATTTCCAGTGTTTCTGTAAATGTGGAACTAACCGGCTTAATTCAAAATTTTCTGGGGAATTGGGTATTGAAAGTCAGAACTTCTATGATATGTTAACACAGTGTTCTGTGTTTCATTTCCTTAGGGATCTTCTCTAATGACCTTGTTTTTTAAAAGTGAGAAAAAGCCAAGTGAAAAGGAACAAGGGAGAGAAAGGGGAAAATCCTCTCACCGAAATCACGTGCAATCTTGGAGACATTTTAGTCAATACACATTTCTGAAGCTTTTAATTTGCAGCTGCACCAGGCAGAATGCTGAGCCGCTGCAATCCAAAACCTTTAGAAGATGGCGCACCACATGTGCACAAAATTGCTTCGTTATCACATCTCTTTTGGAGGCTTAATGTGCGGACCATTCCAGGAAGGATGGCGTGGGAGATGCTCTAGGAAGTGGACCTCCAATTCTAGGGTCCTCTGAGCACGTGCTGGACTGGCGGTAACGTGGGTGCCGCACTCCTACAGGCACCGACCTGGCGGCAGCACTGCTCTGCTCTGTGGCCAGTAGGAAACCTCCAGCAGGCCTGGCACTGTGGCCCCTTGGGACACTGGCAGGGCCATGCCAGCATGAGTTGGTTGGCCCTAACGGAGAAGAGGCAGGGTTCTCCTCCCTGTCAGGAGATGAGAAGGGATACAGGGAGGAAAAGCAGGAGGCAGCTGGAACAGGAGGTGCTGGAACCCTGCTGGGCCTCAGCCAGCTGCTCACCCACCTCCACCCCCAGCACTTCTCTGAGGCCCTCGTTGGGGTGGGCCTAGCTCAGGTGGGCGCTACACCCCTTTAGGCAGTGGGGGTCCAGAGAAGTCAGAGGACCTGTCCAAGCAGCACACCTGGGCGCTGTCCCTCTTGCTTCACCTCCCTGTCAAAGCTTTGGCTGGGACTGACTTTCTGGAGGCATCCCAACCCTCTTGGAGAGAACGGCTAGGACCCACAGTACCTCCCCCAGGAGACAAGGTTTCCTTACAGGTCACGATGCTATGACACGTGTGTGGGATGCTGTGCCAGGCAGGTAACACGGGGGTTACCTGTCAAACATCTGTGCGGAGACCCCAGAGATTCCATGTGGCCCCGTCTGCAGCAGGGTTGGCTCCAGAAGACCACAACTGGGTCTTCCGGGCCCAACGCTGGACGCAGGGTGTGAGGAGGATCCATTATCTGGGGAGAATTGATTCAAGCCTATTTTTCGCGCCCAGCCACTGTCCTCTCACTGCCCTGCTCCTTCATGTCTCTTCCTAAATCTCCTGGAAGGGATCCCCCCCTCCCCTGGCCCTGGGCTTTCTCTCTGCCTTTGCTCCTCTCCTCAGTTCTCCTGGTTCTCAGCGAAAAACCACAGACAAGAACACAGGTCAGGGGGACAGTCAGTGGTGAGTAGGGTGAGGTGGTGGAGAGAAGCAGAAAGGGTGGTGGGCTGAGGCACTGGGAAGGCGCACAGATGAATCATGCTTCTTTTGTCACATGTGTACACAGAGACAAAAGCCTGGAAGGAAGTGCATCAAAATACTGACAGTGTCTGTTTTTAAATAAACTGTTATTTCTTTCTTACTACAAAAGCAGTACAAACTTATTGGAAAACTGCATAAAATAGATTAGCAAGAAGAATAAAATTCTAAGCATCTATAATTTTATTGCCCCGAGATAACCCACTTTTAATACATCCTCCTTGCCGCCCTCCTCCCTCCCCCTCCCACCTTTCCTTCCTTTCTTTCTCACTCTCTCTATTCTGCATCTATCAATTTGTCTATTTAACCTACCTACCTACACGTGCTTTCTGAATTACTTGTCTCCTAACATATTCTGTCACAGAAATATGGTACTGCATACCACAACTTGTTTTTCTTGGTACATAGACATTGAGAAGTTCTTTTCAGGTCATGAAACTTTTTCTACCATCTCATCTTTCGTAACTACATAGTGTTCCATTGCATGGTTACCACACCTTATTTAATCAATTTCCTGTTACTGGACATTTAGGTCACTTCTCAAAAGTTTGCAATGATAAATAACATTGTAACGAACATGCTTAGAGTTAAATCCACGATTTTGAATTTAAATTTTAACGTCTCAAAAAGTTGAAAAATTTCAAACACATAGATATATATGCAAAATGTATACATGTGCGTATGTGTGTGTGTGAGTGTGTATGTGTACGTACTTATAAAGAACACCTAGGTACTCATCACTCACCTTCAACAACCATGAACTTAGACAATCTTGGTTTTCCTATAACAGGGCATGGCAAATGCAGCCTATAGGTCAAATCCAGCCCACTGTCTTTCATCTTTTTTGTGAATAAAGTTTTATTGGCACACAGCCAGTTATGAAAGAGTGACAGGCAGGGCAGGCAGAACTTACCAGGCCTTCCTGGGTTCACAAAAGAAGTGACATTTAAAATCCCAGGCATGAACTACCCTGGCAGTCATTATGGTTGGAGGTTGCTGGGCACCCACATCGCACAGCTGGAGGCCGGCGGATGAAGGGCAGCCCTGTCCTGGGAGCGGATGCTGCACGCTCCCGCCTCGCCTGGGCCGCTGATGCTCGCGCTGCAGCACTGCCCACCCGCTGCCGCCTCCCACGTGCCGCACCTTCCCCGTCTGTGCTTGGCCTTCCGGACGCTGCAGGCGGGCTCTGCTCTGGGAGGGGCCCATGGGGGAGGGGCAGGCCGGGTGGGGTGAAGAACCCATTCTGGGCTGGGGAGGGGCTTCGGGGGAGCCCTAGCAGGAGGCGGGGTGCCTGCTCTCCGCCCAGCCCCCTTTGCTGGCTTTAAACCCTGACAGTGGGGGTGGGAACCCCGATAAACCTAGGGGCTCATACGGACTGGGGGTGTGTAGCTCACTGCCCAGGTGGAGCCTGGGGGTGAGGGCTTCTCCTGGGAGCCCAGCCTGGTCTGGGCCGGGATGGGGGGCAGAGGTGGGACAGTGGTCCCAGCTGCAGAGAAGGTCCAGGCAGGCCCCAGAGAAGGGCCGGGTGGGACGAGGCGGGGTCCTGACGGCGAGGGGCAGGCAGAGTCTGACTGAGGGCACAGCAGCCCTGGGGAGGGTCAGGGAGACACCAGCAAGGCAGCCTCGTGAGCTCTGGGGGCCTTGCCAGGCCACAAGCCCGAGCCAGCTGCAGATACGCCGGGACCCAGGTTGCACACTCTCTGAGGCTGGACAGGAGTCATGCTTTCTGGAAGCCAATACCCCCGCAGGAGGCCCCCGGGATCTGGTGTGGACTTGAGGCCCCCCTGGGACCTGAGCTCCACCTGGTGTGTAGGGAAGGATTGGGGGGCATCTTGGATCAATGGACACTGAGTTTTAAACCAGAGTGATTGACTTACCTTCCACTGGAACAGTTAAGTTTCCCCCCAGTAGTGGAGACCCCAAAATGAAGTTAAATTCAGTTTTAATGAATAAGAAAAGTGATACCCCCCTCCCACCTGAGTTGTAGTTAATAGTGCCTAGCCCTGTGCTAACGTGGGTGGTGGGCTACTGAAGCCCCAGAGGCTGCCTGGTCTAGCTGTGGGCCAGCTCTCCCAGACCTGCTTGTCTAGTCCCTGGGTTGGAGGGCGCTGTCCAGGATGGAGTCTCCTTTGAGAGCCTGAATTACAAACGGACAATGGCCAGACCAACCGCATATGCAAACAGAACCCTGACCCACAACCTGCTGTGACCAGCCCAGGAAACCAACCCCTTCTCTGCAGTAACCAGCCCAGGAAGGCAGCTGCTGTAAGTCAGACTCTACCATATAGGAAATCAGACAACTGTCTCTAGGAACCAGGAAGTGAAACAATAACCCCTGTAACAATTGGCCCCAAACAACCAGGACATGATTAATAACTGGCAGCATCTCTAATTTCTGTCCCTGTTTCCAACCTTCCAGAGGAAGCCAAATATGCACCCCAACCAATGACATGGACGCCCCACTGGTAGTTAGCCCACCCCCGCTTCCCTGGGCCCCCAGCCTCCGAGCAGGGCGCTCTGGAGCCGTCCCTCTGTCCACCGAAAAGCTCCCCCCTCCCCTGCCTGCCTCAAGTCTCTGCCAAACCCAGGTGGTGGTGGCGGAGTCCCTCGCTAGAGCCAGCTCTGGGGGAGCAGCCCTTGCCTCATGTGGGTGGACTTTGTTCATTCCACACCAGTGCAAGGAGGACGACGAGAGAAGGGAGGACCAGGCCACAGGCTCTGCACAAGCGCTCCTGACTCTTCACCTCTGCAGAGGACACAGAGGCGACAAGAACCCCTGAAATACTCTGGACAGCTCACCCAGCCTCATCAAGTGGGGGTTCTGGGGCTAAGTTCTTGGCATCCGAAGAGTTCGATCACTGTGGATGCCACAGGAAGTCCTGAGAAGGACCCACGTACAGGGCAGATGATCTGGGCTTGGTCCCATCCCACCATGTCCTATCAGGTACCTTCTGGCAAAATTGCTGACCTGCTAGAGCCTCTGTCTCCACCTCTCTGCAATCGGGATGCCACACTCTTCCCTACCAGGGGCGGTGGTGCCGATGGGGAGCTGATGGTATAGCTCGTAGAAGACCCTGAGCCGTGGTCGTCTTGGTCTCCCCGGTGTGGTAGAAACAGCACACGCTGACATCAGCACGAGGTGTTGGACACACGATGCTGCTGGTGTGCTAGGTCATTTCCAGGCAGGCCCAGAAGGGGACTCAGAGACCTCTCATCCCTAAGACGGTACCACTGCACCTTTGTCTGTCCCCAGGGGCCCTTGGCTGTGGCTCTCAGGTGTGGCTGGAGCTCGGTCCCAACCAGGCCCCTCTGCCACTTGCCTGTCTCCCCATGGCCTTCAAGCCCCATGAGGCAGGCAAGTACCCATCCTGTCCAAATCCCAGCTCCCGGGCGGTGTTGGGTAGAGGGCCGAGACCCCTCAGTGCCATTGAATCGCTGAGTGGACGCGCCAGCCGCCATCCCTGGGCCCAGACGGTGGCTCTTTCCTGCACCATCAGTCCTCAGGCCACCTCCCAAGGAGCTGGCAGGCAGAATTCCTCGGCGGGTTCACAGAAAACTGGGAGGGCATCTTCCCAGGAAAATGACCCACGTCCTCACGCAGCTCATCTGGAAAATTACTGAACTGCATAGAAAATGCCCCTCTGAGTCCCCAGACCTGTCGTCTCATCACCCACCAGTGGTCCAGCCTTGGTAGAGGGGCAAAGAGAAGAACGAGGAGGGGTGAGCTCACAGCACCACAGCCCCTCTGCTCCCACCCCACCCCGGGCTTGCCCGGGGGCTGAGCTGCGTGGGCTCCGCTTCTGACCAGCACGAGCAGCAGACTTGCTTTGCACGCCATTGTCGGTCTTTAAACGGCTTCCTGTCGCACTGCAGGATGGAGTGTGAGATGCACTTGGATCGACAATTAGGTGGGCCTCGGCCTCAGATGCCCGGTCAGGGGGCGCAGCTCTGGTGGGGAGTCTGGCCCAGGGAGGAAAGACTGTCTCCCTGCCCACTCACCGCACCCGCCTCTGCCCAGCTGCACTCTCTCTGAAGCTGATCTTGGCAGGCGTGAGGCCTCTCTGCTGGCCAAACAAGGCTGGCAGACCCCTGGGGCTGAGCTGTTGAATACCACTCAGGCAGGGGGGCTGTCCCTCCCCCTCCAGCACAGCTCAGACTCTGAGACGCCCCGGAAGACCACCTGGTGGGAGTGACGTCAGACCCTCAGGAGCCGCGTACTGACTGAGGCTGGGTTTGGCTGGCGGACAAGGCGCAAACAGAGCGCGCCGGCGACTGAACCTCTTTTGGTTGGAAGGAGATGTGGGCTTTACTTGCATCACTCCTCTGGGGATGGTGGAGGGCAGCTGGAGGGATGACAACCTATTTTTAAAGACTCCAGTGGAAAAGTCTTCTCACAGCTGTGAAAATATTCTCCAGGGTCAGTCCTCCTGGCCCGCGCTTGGAGTCTCCGTTACCGTTGGTGGCAGTGTTTGTTCCAGAGCCTGGGAAGCTTTCCCCTCTTCCCTGAAAGAGCCCGAGGTGGAAACACGACCCAGAGGCCTAAAACACCGAATGATTTTCATACCCTCCCGTGGATCTTAAAGTGAGCTCAGGCACCGCCCGCCAGCTCTTTCCCTTTGGCATTTTTCTAAACACCTAGAGCAATCGCTCAGATTCTGATGCTGACACCCCCTTGGAGGGAGCGATCACTGTTTTGTTCTACACGTTTGCAGTGCTCCCCTTGTAAGCACTTTATCAGAGAGCTGGACAAATAGAGTCTGGGCCTCTGGATAAACGTCCATAAAAATCTGAAATCCAAAAGCGCCCTTTGATCCCTGCTCTGCTGTTCCACCTGGGACATCTGGAAGCGTCCACTGCCTACATTTTCTAGCTTTAACTCTAAGCTCTCATTACAGATTGCCTCGCAAAACCTTCAGCTAGGTCCTCAGAATCACATTTATGGAGGGTTTTTAATCCGCACGGTATCTTCATGTGCATTTTTCTGCTTCCGTTCCTTCCATGGTGCTGGAGGAGCGGGGAGGGCAGACTATCTTGTCTTACACGTGAAGAAGAAGAAACTCAGAGGTTTTCGGAACCGCCCACACCACTCGTTCCTACAAGTCAAAAGATGTCTCAGATACAAGAGGCACCTGTGTGGTCAGAGGGGAAGCATCTGAAGGGAACTTGTTCTTGTTCCCGGGTACGAGTGTTAAAATGGGCTTCCGCTAGGCTTTGCGTGTATCTATGATCGCTTTAATTGGTCCCCATATAAAACGGTCCTTTCTGGTGGTTTTCTTCAGCAAGCTGTAACCATAGGCTCTCTCCTGTCTCTTTCTCAGGGGGAATACAGTCTCACTCAGGGAGAGGATAAAGCACAAGTTATCGGGGGCTAAACCTGCACCGCAATTATGCGACGTATTCCACCCCTCCCCCAAAGAAAAGCCAACTTTCGATTAAGCACTCTTGTGGGTTACCTGGATTTTGTGTCTTTTATGGCAAGTTGTTGAGCATTCCTGGACACCAGGCACCCCCTCTGCAGCCCGGGGGCAGTGCTAGGAGAGGACCTGCCCTGAGTTCAGCTGGGGAGATGCAGTGAGCTCACACGTGTGTGGTGATCACCTTAGTGGCTGCTGACTGTCTCGTGTGTGTAGCGAGGCAGTGTGAGTGGGTGGAGAGGGCAGAGGCAGAGCAGAGAGGAGCCAGATGCAGTTTCCTGACTGAGGCTGAACGGGAGCTCCGGGGTCAGACATGGACGTGGAGACAGGACCAGGCAGGACGGTGCGGGGAAGTGACACTCTGGCACTTTGGGTTCCCGTGGATTTTGCCCTGGAGCCAGTGGTGTGCTGGTAAATGCTTTCTGACAAGCTCTCTGCAAAGTAAAAAGCCCTGATTTGTAGCATCTGCCGCTTTCTCTGGTGTAAATGCTCCCAGGGTGGCAGCTGTCAGGCTACTAACAGCAGAGCTGAGAAGATGCACGGGCAGCTCTTAGGAGCCCAGGCTGCCTCTGGGACGGCACTGGAAGGGCATCTGACACCAAGGGCAGGGGTCAAGGGAGGGAGTCCATGGCCACTTCACATCCATTGTCTTACGGGGTCCTCTTCATGGCCTCACAGGGAGGGGCCCTTGGAGCACGAGCAAGTGAGCTCTTGGGCTCCCCTGCTGGGTGCACCTGGTGTGCACGTTGGCTGTGACCAGCTTCTCTGTGCCCAGGGGCGGCCATGGCACCTCGGCACCAAGGAGCTTGCGAGTCACTTGTTTCATCTCTGGATCAAAGCGGGACTGTCTTTTTTAAGAGATGCGCTGGGTAGGTGGTCCTGTAGCTCCCTGCCTTTCGTGAGGCCCTGGTGTTGCCGGACAGTCTGGCTCATTGGAGGAATTCCTTCATCTTTCCTTTCCTCCCTCCCACCCTCTGGGGGCTGCAGCTCCACCAAACGTCCCCTCCATCTTCCACGCAAAAAGCCTCTGATGTTTGACAGCAGAGTATCATCCCAAATAGGGGCCTCGAGACTGGGAAGAAGGCGTTGCTAAGGGAACTGATGCTTCTCCCCAAGCCACGTTGCTGAAGTTAAATGCATTCCCCCGTGTACACAGATCAACAATCTGGAAAATTTAAACATCCTTTTACAGATTGAATTTTTGCAGTAAACGAGCCCTGAAAACCGCCCATGATAACAGCCAGGGGCCAGTCCCCATCTTCCTGACACCCTTTCCCTGCCTGTTCTTCATCAGGGCCCTGCGGGCAGGTCACAGAGTCCCCATCATTGACATCCTTGGGCTGATTTTCCAGGCTCTGTTATTCTTTTTTCCTCTCACCTTCTCACATCGCTGTTTCCCTAACCAAAGCCTCTGGCCAGTGCCCTCTACCTGGGGTTGCCTTAGCACCTTTTCTAGCTGCCCTCTTGGTCTGGTGGCCTCTTTTGTGCCATCCTTCAAGGCCCAGTCCAAGGCCCAGCTCTTTCTTTTTTTTTTTTTTTACATCTTTATTGGAGTATAATTGCTTTACAATGGTGTGTTAGTTTCTGCTTTATAACAAAGTGAATCAGTTATACATATACATATGTTCCCATATCTCTTCGCTTTTGCGTCTCCCTCCCTCCCACCCTCCCTATTCCACCCCTCTAGGTGGTCACAAAGCACCGAGCTGATCTCCCTGTGCTATGCGGCTGCTTCCCACTAGCTATCTACCTTACGTTTGGTAGTGTATATATGTCCATGCCTCTCTCTTTCTTTGTCACAGTTCACCCTTCCCCCTCCCCATATCCTCAAGTCCGTTCTCTAGTAGGTCTGTGTCTTTATTCCTGTCTTACCCCTAGGTTCTTCATGACATTTTTTTTCTTAATTTCCATATATATGTGTTAGCATACGGTATTTGTCTTTCTCTTTCTGACTTACTTCACTCTGTATGACAGACTCTAGGTCTATCCACCTCATTACACATAGCCCAGCTCTTTCATTCATAAACACCGGAGGCTGTGTCTTCACGTGGCTCCTTCCCGACTGCTGTGAGGTCACGTGGAGTCCTGCCTCACCAGGCAGGGAAGACTGGTTTGCTCACCGATGGCTCACCCTCTGGGGAGTCCTGACAGTTCTTCTCCCATATTCACCGACGTCCAGGATACCAGCCCTGGACTCAGATGGGCGGGGCCCCGGCCCTCCACCTCCACGCTGTGTGTTTAAACCTCGTCTGTTGTGAAAAAGAACACACTTGAGAAAGACGAGTCAAATGTCAGTGTCTGGAGTCGTGGATTATGTGGCGTGAACCACCCAGGTGGAGAAATGAAGCCCCGGAAGCACAGGAGATCGCTGTCTACACGGGTCAGGCCGGGGGAAGGGTGAGGGACTTGAGAGCTCCCTTGTCGTGCTATGTCAATAAAGCTCTTCTGGCCAGCGTAGTTCACTGAGCACTGACTCGGTTTCCCCATCCAGCAAACGGAGTCAGCCGCTGTCACTACCTGATCCATCCTGGGGTGTACTGGGCAAATCGCTGAAAGTAAGGAAGCCTCTGATGTCGGTGCCAGGAGCCAGGTGTCATCTTAATTCTGTTACAGGTGGCCCCTTCGGCCGAAATAGCAGAGAGCAATTTAGATCCCCTTCAAACCATCAGGAGCCTCTTCCTTTCTTACTTCAGGAGGCCTTGATTTCTACGTCCTTGAAGGCATACTGGTGTTTTGAAACAGACCAGCCTCTGGCTTTGTGAAATCAACCTGAATCCCCCTGTTAAGGAAGTGAATCATATTTGAGCTAACGATCCCTTTGTTCCAGGGAGAAAATGATTTCTACTGAGTGATAATCTATTTAAAAATGATCACATTTGATCAGCCATTCTTTTATCTTCCACCAGTGCTTGTACTTTAATAATGTCTTAAGGAAGAACATTTAGTAGGGGTGTGCAAGAAAAAGAGACGTTTTCCTCGGCTGACCTTGAAGGAGTCCTCTGGGATTGCTTCGTCTTCCGGAATGCCTAATGCTTGGAGTTGTGAAATATATTACGCCTCCCTGACTCGTGGGCACCTAAACTTTGCCTGTTCTATACGGCAGACGTCTTTTGCCCTCCTGCCGATCCGAGCATGTCGCAGTGAGCTTGGGTGCTGTGAGATCCCCTCCCAGCTGAAAGCCTTCTGCACCAGAGAAGGTTGGTATTTGCATAGCAATTAGTTTGTATTCCTACACAAATTTTCATGGATTCAAGTTCTTCATAGAAAGAATGAACCAAAGGGTAAACTGCACCACAGATTAAAGGGCTCATGTCAGGCAATTCTTTGAACAGTTTTTTATGATTTGGAACCATCATTATTTGTAATATTCTCTGAAAAGCCAGCAAATAATTGTTTTCCCCCTACTGATTTCGTTCTTCTCCTCCTAGCAAATATTGATTCTCTTCCCCCCCTCCAAACTCGGTCCTGAATGGAACTGAAATTAACAGGGCTGCTTTTGTTTTAATACAATGAACAAAAACTTGTGTTTGGAGGGTTCTTGTCCTGCCAAAACATCTGTGCGTGGCCCAGATGGCAACCGGGTTCTGGAAATAGGGCCTGTGAGTTAGACGCTTCTGCCGAGTCAGCAGAGAGAGGGAATATGCTGAATTTTTATAGGCTCTACAAAAATAGTAACTTTTGAAAACTTCTTGGCAACAGAGGGCTTTTTTTTTTCTTCTGATGTGCTAAGAATGTGGGACTTCCCCATTAGATAACTAAGTAGAGAAAAGCCCAATTTATCATCAGAAAGTCTGCTCATAAGTAGTGCTTTAACACTTTGTATCATCAACATATATTAACGTGAATGATGTCACTATGTAAGAGGTATCGATATTTCCTACTTACTGGTGGTAGAGCTATTCTAATCTCTAGGAATTTTTCCTTGCATTAAAAGGAAGTTATAAAGGGGGACTTCATTTGTCAGGAACGTCAAGTGGGGAGATTTTTGTAAAAGATATAGAGGAATTCCCAGGTTGTGTCTTGGAAACTTTTTCTTTGTTATTCCCAGCATTTCCCAAACTGCCAAAACTTTCAACTTCTTGGATGGGACCCGTAGCTTAAGTTATGTCTGAGAAGTGGCAAGAGGCCCTGATGGTTTTTTCTTCAACCTGCAAAACTTTATTGAGTGCCAAATGTGTACCATAGGCCATGAGTAAATGGCAAAGGACAGAGAAAGGAGGGTATAAACTCATCATGTTGCATGCAGTTCAGTTTCCTAGACAGTGTCAGGTCCCGGAGTTAATTGTGTGATTTAATTCTTAAAAAGGCGAGTGTCTTAATGCTGTCCTGGTTGTGGGAGAATGGTCTGCCCTTCCTTCTCAGAAAGCAAGTGTCTCTCAATTCATTAGGACAGGGTTTTGAACTTCAAATCAAATTATTCTAGGTATACTTTTGTATTTCACTCCTTTGGTTTAAAATTGTATTTGTGAGTCTTATTCAAGTGTAGTTGTTGTTTGTTTATTTTTATTGCTGTAAGTATTCCAGTATATTGGATTCATACAGTTTACTTATCTGTTCTGTTTTTTGATTGAATTTTCCAGTGAAGTTCTCTAGATCTGGAGTTTTATTTGAGGGAGAAATTTTTACTTATAAGTCAGTTTCCTTAATGATAATAGGCTTTCCATTTCTTCTTAAGTGTTGACAAGTTTTTATAAATTTCCCATTTCATCTAAATTTTCAAACTTATTTGCAAAAATTATTGGATTTCTTAAATAATATCGTTATTATCTTTCCCATATCTGAAGGCCTGTAATGATGTCCCTTTCTCATTTTTGACATTACCTATTTATGCCTTCTTTCTTTATTCCTAACGAATCTCACCAGAGTATTGACACTAATATTAGTTTTTTCAAATAACCAATGTGTATATCTGCTCTAATAAATGTTTTCTTTTTTATTCTCTTAATCCGTAGTCCTTTTATTATTCTTTGTTGATATTTTTGTTGTATTTATTTTGGTGTTCTTTTCCAAATATCCTGAGATGAATGGTTAGCTCATTAATTTTTAGTGGTTTTTTCCCTCAGAGACATTATGAGGCTATATTTTGCCCTCTAAATACAGCACTACCTACATCTCACAATTCTGTTAAGTAATATTTTTTGTTGTTCAGTACAAATAATTTCCTATTTCTCTTGTGATTGTTTCAAACCTATGGGTTATTCAGAAGCATATTAATTTCCAATAATATGTGGATTTCTAGCTATCTTGCTATTATTACAGGCATACTTTGTTTTATTGCATTTCACTGTATTGTGCTTTGCACATATTATGTTTTGCGAATTGAAGGTTTGTGGCACCCCTGCTTTGAGCAAATCTATTGGTGCCATTTTTCTAATAGCATTTGCTCACTTTGTGTCTCTATGTCACATTTTGGTAATTCTCACAATATTTCAAAACTTTCATTATTATTTTGTTATGTGATCTGTGATCAGTGATCATTGATGCTACTACTGTAATTGTTTTGGGGCACCATAAAAGATGGTGAACTTAATTGATAAATGTGTGAATCTGCTCTACTGAACTGCTCTACTGAATGGCTGTCTCCTCATCTCTCTTGCTTCCTTCCAGCCTCCCTATTCCCTGAGACACAACAATATTGAAATTAGGCCAATTAAAAACCCTACAATGCTCCCTAAGTGTTCAAGTGAAAGGAAGAGTCACAAGTTTCTCACTTTAAGTCAAAAGCTAGAAATGATTAAGCTGAGTGAGGAAGGCCTGTCGAAATCTGAGATAGGCCTAGAGCTAGGCCTCCTGTGCCAAATTGTGAAAGCAAAGGACAAGTTCTTGAAGGAAATTAAAAGTGCTGCTCTGAGGAACACACGGACAATGAGAAAGTAAAACAGCCTTATTAGGAGAAAGTTTTAGTTGTCTGGATAGAAGATCAAACCAGCTACAACATTCTCTGAAGCCAAAGCCTAAGCCAGAGCAAGATCCTAACTCCCTTCAATTCTGTGAAGGGCAAGAGAGATGAGAAAGGTGCAGAAGAAAAGTTGAAACTAGCAGAAGTTGGATCATGAAATTGAAGGAAAGAAGCCATTTTTATAATGTAAAGGTGCAAGTTGAAGCAACAGGTGCTGATGTAGGAGCTGTAGCAAGTTATCCAGAATTATCTTATCTAGCTAAGATAATTCATGAAGGTGGCTACACTGTACAATAGATTTTCAATGTAGATGAAACAACCTTCTATTGGAAGAAGATGCCATCTAGTACTTTCATAGATAGGAGATTCAATGCTTGGCATCATAGCTTCAAAGAACAGGCTGACTCTCTTGTTAGGGGCTAATGCAGCCAGTGACATTAAGGTGGAGCCAATCTTCATTTATCATTACAAAAATCCTAGGATCCTTAAGAATTATGCTAAATATACTCTGCCTGTGCTCTAGAAATGGAACAACAAAGCCTGGTTTACTGTTTACAATGTGGTTTACTGAATATTTTAAGCCCACAGTTGAGATCTGTTGCTCAGAAAAAAAGGTTCCTTTCAAAATATTACTGCTCATTGACAGGGCACCTGGTCACTCAAGAGCTCTGATGGAGATGTACAATGAGGTTAATGTTATTTTTATGTCTGCTAACACACATCCATTCTGTAGCCCATGGGTCAAGGGGTAATTTTGAGTTTCAAGTCTTATTATTTAAGAAATACCTTTTGCAAGGCTATAGCTGCCATTGATGGTGATTCCTCTGATGGATCTGGGCAAAGTCAACTGAAAACCTTCTGGAAAGGATACACCATTCTAGATACCATTAATAACATTTGTGATTCATAGGAAGCAGTCAAAATATTAACACCAATAGGAGTTTGGAAGAATTTGATTCCAACCCTCATGGATGACTTTGAGGGGTTCAAGACTTCAGTGGAAGAAGTAACTGCAGATGTGGTGGAAACAGCAAGAGAGCTAGAATTAGAAGTGGAGCCTCAAGATGTCACTGAATTGCTGCAATCTCATGATACAACTTAAATGAGATGACGTGTTGCTTCTCATGGATGAGCAAAGAAAGTGGTTTCTTGGATGGATCTACTCCTGGTGACAATGCTGTGAAGACTGTTGAAATTACAACAAAGGATTTAGAATATTACATAAACTTGGGTGATGAAGCAGCAGCGGGGTCTGAGAGGGTTGACTTTAATTTTGAAAGAAGTTCTACCGTGGGTAAAATGCTGTCAAACAGCATTGCATGCTACAGGGAAATCTTTCATGAAAGGAAGTGTCAATCGATGCAGCAAACTTCATTGTCTTATTTTAAGAAATTCCCACAGTGACCCCAACCTTTAGCAACCATCACCTTGATCAGTCAGTAGCCATCAACATCGAGGCAGGACCCTACACCAGCAAAAAGATGATGATTAGTTGAAGGCCCAGATGATGGTTAGCATTTTTCAGCGATAAAGTATTTTTAATTAAGGTATGAACTTTTAAAAATATATAATGGGGCTTCCCTGGTGGCGCAGTGGTTGAGAGTCTGCCTGCCGATGCAGGAGACACGGGTTCGTGCCCCGGTCCGGGAAGATCCCACATGCCGCGGAGCGCCTGGGCCCCTGAGCCATGGCCGCTGAGCCTGCGCGTCCGGAGCCTGTTGCTCCGCAACGGGAGAGGCCACAACAGTGACAGGCCCACGTACTGCAAAATAAATAATAAATAAATAAATAAATAAATAAAAATATATAATTATATTGCACACTTAATAGACTGCAGTATGGTGTTAACATAACTTTTACATGCACTGGGAAACCAAGATATTCATGACTCACTTTATTGTGATATTTGCTTTATTATGGTGGTCTGGAAGCAAACCCACAATATCTTTGAGGTCTACCTGTACTTTGTAGCTTAATCTCTGTAGTGAGAGAACTTGCCCTCTGTAATTCATCCCTTGCTCTATGGCGCAGTATATGGTCAATTAGAAAAAGTGTCCCATATGGATTTGAGAAAAATGTGTATTCTGCTGTTGATGGGCAGAATTCTTGATATATGTTCATTAAATTTGTTAATTTTACTGTACAAACCTGTATACTCACTAATTATTGATCTGCTTTATTTATCTATTACTGAAAAAAGTGTGTTGAAATCTCCTATTATGAGTATATATTTGTCTGTTTCTCTGAGGTCCTGTTAACATTCCCTTTGTATGTTTCAACGCTATGTTATGAGGTGCATATAAATGTAACACTTCGTTGTCATGTATTTTATTTCTATTTTTTAACTCCATAGTACGTTGTTATGGTCATTTAGTCAGTTTATTTACATCCCCCATATATGTTCTTTGCTCCTTGAGGTTTAGATCATTCATCTGAGATTATTTTCCCTTAAAAATTTCCTTTAGTGAGGGTCTGCTGGTGGGAAATTCTCTGTTGTGTTTTATTTGTTTATCCGAAAATGTCTTTATTTCTTCCTCATTCTTGAAAGATATATTTTCTGATTATAGCATTCTAGAATTCTAGATTGCCATTTTTTCCCCTCAATACACTGAAGATTTCATTCCACTGTTATCTGGCTTCTGCTGTTGTTAAGAAGTTAACTAACTTATATTCCTTTGAATAAACTACTTTTTTTTCCTCTTTTAGATTTTAGATATTTTCCCCTTGTCTTTAGTGAAATGCAGTCTCATTAGAGAATGTGTCTAGCTTTAGTACTTAATGTTCATTTACCAACTGTTCTATTAAATATTTTACTTCTCTGCTTCTCTGTGGTATATTTTGGATAATTTCTTCTGAGTTTTCTTCCAGCTTTCTCATTCTCTCCTCAGCGGTATCAAATAACTTGTTAATTATATCCTGTATTTTTGATGTTGATTATTGTGTTTTAAATTTCTATAAGTTCTGAATCTTTTTCAAATCTGCTAAGCCACATGCTCCAGTGTGCTGTAGAGATTTTCAAGCTTGTGTTTTACTTCTTTGAACATAGTACAGACGTATATTAAAATCTGTGACTGAAAATGACAGTCACAGAAAAGGACTGAATCTTTTCAGGTCAGATTTCACAGTTTATTGTTTCTACATGCCTCACTGATGGTGACTTGTTTTGTCTTGTGTTTGATCAGTTTTTATGGGAAGCACTCTTTTCTTAAAAATTTATGTGGACATTCTTTGAGGCTTAAAATGAAGATGTACTCCTCCAGAGACAATACGCATTCTTTTCTGTACAATTTTTAGGGGAATTTATAGTACAGGAACACCTTAAAATAAATTCTAAACTTGTGGATGTATGAACCACACAGGTGACGTAAATTTGGGCTGCAAATTCTACTAGGGCTGGTATTGTTATACTTTCTCAGGGACTGTACTACCCCTGCTTTGATCAGGACCAGAACAGTTTTTCTGCTATAGCTTTTTCTGTTTTTTCCTTACCTAGGAAGATATAGTCCTTTGTAGACCAAACTTTGCAGACATGAAGAATAGGAGTCTTCAGTCATACTTCTCCACGTGGTGGGGCTGATCTTTGACTTCAACTTCCCCATTCACAACCCCATCCTCTTACTTACATGATCTTATCTCATACGTTGAATTCTCCCTATATTTAAAACCCCATTAATTTGTTCTTATTATTTTTAAAATCAATGTTTATTTAGGTTTATGTACATACTTATTAGTTTTGTTGCTCTTTATTCCTACCTGTATTTCTAGCTTTCTCTCTGAAATCATTTTCTTCTTCTTGAGGAAAATTTTAGCATTTTCTTCAATAATAGAGTGATGTTGATGAAGTTTCTCAGTTTTTGTCTGCGAGTGGGTAGTCATTATTTTACTTTCGTTCTTAAAAGATTTTTTCACTGAGAATGTGACATTAGGTTGATAGTTATTTTCTTTGAGTACCTTAAAGGCACCTTAAAAACTCTTTCTCTTCTAACTTTCACTGTTTCTGTTGGGACTGTTCAGTTGTCCATATAATAGTTGCTCTTTTGCAGATAATAATTTCTGTTTCCAGTTGTTGTTAAAATAGTTTTTCTTGTCTTTGTTCTTCTGCATTTTCATTGTGAAGTGTCTAGGTATGATTTACTTTTTCTTTATCTAGTTTGGAGTTCACTAAACTTTGTGAATCATTTGTAAATTGATGTCTTTCATCAGTTATGGAAAATTCTCAGTTATTATCTTTTCAAATATTGCTTCTGCCCTACTCTTTCTTCTCGTCTCTCTTCTCCTCTCCTCTCCTCTTCTCTTTTCTTCTCTTCACTGTCTCTGGAACTTAAACTTAACATACATTAAATTTCTCACTCAATATATCTTATCTTTTTTTTTTTTTTTTAAATTTATTTATTTATTTATGGCTGTGTTGGCTCTTCATTTCTGTGCGAGGCTTTCTCCAGTTGCGGCAAGTGGGGGCCACTCCTCATCGCGGTGCGCGGGCCTCTCACTATCGTGGCCTCTCTTGTTGCAGAGCACAGGCTCCAGACGTGCAGGCTCAGTAATTATGGCTCACGGGGCTAGTTGCTCCACGGTATGTGGGATCTTCCCAGACCAGGGCTCGAACCCGTGTCCCCTGCATTGGCAGGCAGATTCTCAACCACTGCGCCACCAGGGAAGCCCTATCTTATCTTTTTAATTTTTCTTCCTTTGTACTTCATACTTCATTTTGGATATTTGTTTCTTATCTGTCTTCTAGTTCACCAATTCTCTCTTCAGCTATGCATTTCAAAACTGCTGTTAAACCCATCCATTCAGTTTTTTTGAAAAGAAAATCAGTTATATCAGTTATTCTATTTGTCAATACTTTTTAAATTTTGGAGGTCCTTCGGGAGTATTTTCCAGGTCTCTGCCAAAATTTTCACTCTTGTCTTTATCCTCCTTGAGCACAATTATTTTAGAGCCTGTGTCTTTTCATCTCAGTATTTGAAGCACATGCTTATCTTTTTAAATTGACTGCTGTTTCTGCTGGGTTTTGTTTACATTGTCTTATCTCCTATGCTTGGTTATCTTTGATTTTGTGCTGGGCATTGTGTTTGAAAAGTTGTTGTAGAATTAATTGGAGAGCTAGGGATGATGCTATTTTCATTCAGAAAATATTTTTATTGTGTCTGTCAGGCACCTAGGGATACTAGCAAGGGGGGAATTACCTGAGATTTTTTGAGTGATTCAGATGACTCACAACCAACTACAGTCTGTTCAAGGGCTCGTTTACTTCTAATTCACCCTTACCTTCAGATACAGCATGTTTGATTCCTGTTCTAAATGATGGGGGCTTAACAGTGCCTCCAGTCTCACTGGGCTCTGGTCTCTAATTTTTGAATCCTAACCCTGGAGGCTGTCAAAAGCATGAACATGGATCCAAACGCTGGGCTCAGCTCTGTGGAATTCTTTCTTCTTCCAGATCATAGTCTGGTAATTTTTCATTACCTGTCATTTTATGTTTGCTATCTTATGTTCATTATTTTGCTAACACCTCTAAGTAGATGGTTTTCTTATATTTTATCTAGCTTTTCCATTTGTCCTCAGAGTGGAAGGTTTTTTACAATTACCTAGTTTGCCATTTCTGGCATTGTAAGTCATTGTATCATTAAACATATATATCTTTTGGTTAAAGGCTTCTAATTTAATTGCTCTGTGCTAAGAAAACTTTATTTGTGTGACAGTTTTTGAAATTTGATAAAACTTGGTTTATGATCTAGCTCATGGTCAATTTTTATGTAAGTGCTTCATGTGTGCTTGGGGAAAATGCATCTTCTCTAACTGTTAAGGATCTATTTCTACATGTGCCTTATAAATAAAGCATTTTATGATTACATTCTAATAGTCTATATACTTATGAACTTTAATTTTTAAAGCTATCAAGAAAGGTATACTGAAGACTATTACTATAAAGTTTATTTAATCAGAATTTCCTTATAGTTCTCAAAATATATAAAGCAAAAGTCAGTAGACTGTTTTATTAGGTTCCTAAATGTTCCCAGTCTGCCATACTTTCAGAATGCGTTTATCCTCTCAAATTTCTTGGTGACTATGAACTTGGCTTCCTAAATAGTTTTTTTCATATTTTATGCATATTTGTCTCACTGGAGTCATTGCTCTTGCCACCCACCTGCCTCTTCTTCACCCTGGTGCTGCATCCCATGCTTCTGTTGAGTTTGTGTTGCCTGCCCACATGGGTAGCCCATGCGGGCTGTATTGCATTTCTTCACCAAGCTGTCTCTCTCCTTTCCCCACCCCCGCCACGTGGGCTGCATGGCTGGGCTGAGTCTAGTGCGTGTGTGGATGTGTGGGTTTGCTGGAGACTTCCCTCTAAACGCATGGCCAGGAATGGTCCCCCAGCAAGCCCGGGTGTTGTGGAGGTTCCTTGTGGCAAAGACCTCACTTCACTCACTG
Organism: Orcinus orca; assembly: GCF_937001465.1. Lineage (NCBI taxonomy): Eukaryota > Metazoa > Chordata > Mammalia > Artiodactyla > Delphinidae > Orcinus > Orcinus orca. Next base: position 119,073,133 of record NC_064565.1, read on the forward strand.
TGCCGTCCTTTCCCAGTCGCCTTGGTGCGAGTGCTTGGCCAGCTGCTCTGGACACAGGTCGCTGGTGGAATTCCCACGTCCTGCCTTTGCTTCCCAGTAGCTGCTTCCAGATCGTCCTTCCATGTGTCTCCTTTGCTGGTGCAATCTCAGGGGCTTCTGTGTCTGCAACGAGATACCTTTGCAGAGGCATGGAAGGAAGGCATGGCCGTGGAGGCCAGGCATTAGGGAGGCCCTTTGCTTTCCCTGCATTTGCCCTGGTGGCCTCTGTCATAGAGGGGATGCCCACTCTTCTCCGTATCTTTGCTCAGCAGGGGCTGTGCCTGGGGGAGCAGGAGCCACTGACCGCTGCCCCCTGCTGCTTGGCATGGCTCACAAAGTGTGTCCATGTGGACCTCTCAGACTGTCCCCAGCCTGCCCTGGCCTCCAGGCCCTCCAGTTCCAGGCTGGGGGGTTTCCCATAGTTACCATCGCAGTGCACCCTCTCTGGGCCTGCGCGGACCATGGGTCAGATTCAGATTGCCCCGAGCCATTTTGTGCTCAACTCATCCTATCTGTGTCATGCATTGCAGAGATTTCTCAAAGTCTGTTTCATTTGCAATCCTCTGTTTCCAGGTGTTACTACAGATTGTATTTCAGTTTACATTTATTTGATCATTTCAGTGGGTTTTCAGACAATGGAAGCAAACACACGGGTACAAGATGTTTGAGGTCTTGAGTGGTCTTTTTGGATGAGAAAAACAAACAGCAAATGAGCACACCCCTGATCGCTGACAAGAGCCTCAAAATAGCAAATCGATGCCCCACGTGATTCTGTGAATGGAGAACAGGGCTTGAGCACCAAGCTCCCTCCCCACGCCCCTCCCTGGAGCCTCAGCTTACCTGTCTTTCCAGCTGCACAGAAGCACCAAAGGAGAAAGCACAGGTTAAAGGTAAAGCCCAGACAGGCTGGTTTCAATTCTAGCTGCTAGTCCAGGGAGGTATTTAATAATGGGAAATGGGAAAAATCAGAGGAGAAATTGCATATAAAGAAAGTAGGGGCAGTCAGCTCAGACTGAACCTGGCTCCGCCTGAAGCCCAGGCAGCCATCCCTTCCCGGCTGGAGACGTCCACATGCTCCGCAGAGTGACTCCCAAGGGCCATGTGTGTTCCGGGGGGCGGCGGGCCCAGGCTCGAGGAACGGAAGTAGATGAACAGACCTCGGATGGATGGAGTCTGTCTACACACCACTCTCTGTTGACCAGGGAAATGGAAGGTGTGGGGAGGAGGGAGGAGGTTCCACAAAACCCCAGACCTGGCAAAACCGACCATGGTCAGCTCCGGGTCATCTGCTTGGGTGTTGATTGTGGGGAAGACACAGCAGAGTCCTCTAGATTGGTGGTTCTCAAGCCCAAACCTGCACACAAATATCTTAGGGATCTTGTCAAAATGCAGATCCTGATTGGGTGGGTGTGAGGGTGTGGACCGGGGCCAGGGGCCCGAGAATCTGCATTGCTCACACGCTCCCAGGTGATGCGGAGGCTGCTGGTCTGGGGACCACAAGGCTGTTCCTGAGCGCAGGGTACCCCAGGAGCCCCTCCGTCGTGGGGCTGAGCTCCGCACAGACCAGTGATTCCTCAGCCTGGTCCTGACTCTTCCTGTAACCATGTGGACGCAAAACATTTGGTCTATTTGTTTGAAAACAGCCTCACTGCTTGAGATCAGTCCTATTTTCTAGATGACAGAATTGTTTGTGGATATTCTCTGGAAATATTATTATTACCTTTGGATCCTCAAAGGCGTCCACAGCTGCGATCATTGCCGTCAACGTCATTGATGTTGGCATAATCACTAAATGCCTTTGTAATTCTGCAAATTACTCCTCATCTTTAGAAATAACACTAGGTAATTGTAACAACGCAGCCCGCCTTCCCCTGGGCCTCGGGTGGCCTAACGGATCACTCCGGTCCCATTAAGCGGAGATAATAATCACAAGATAATTCCCGCCCAAAGCTTAGGGAGGAGCTGGGGAGAATCGAGCCATTTCCCTTCCTGGAATTCCCTGGCTGCTTTTAATCCCGGCAGACAGAAGACAGCGCCCTGCGTGTGTCCGCGCTTCCCACCTTAACCAGGGAACACGCGCCCTGCTTGGCATTTTATTGCTGGAGCAGAGGTCACAGGTCAGTCATTCGAATCAAGTGATCGTGGCCACTGGGGACTCATTTGTAATAGGAAATCCTCCCATTTCCTGGCAAAATTGTCCAATGGTAGATAACAAATTGCTCCTGCAGTCTCCCGACTTCCCACCCAGCGGACGGAGGGGCTGGTGGCACAAGGTTTGGAAAACACAGAGCAGGTTCTCAGGCCAGCACGTGTGCTCCTGTGGCCCCAGGAGGTGCATCCAGGACCCCAAGAAGAGTGGCTCCGGGCCGGTCCCCAGCGCCCTGCTGTGTCCGAGCCTGGAGCTCCCTGCGGGTGTAACCAGTATTCCAATTCCACGCTGGGCGCTGCCCCCGATGGCCGACTTCAAACACGGGCTCTTCATTTTGCTGCAGCCGCGGCTCCGGTGACATGAGAAGCTGCCACGATGCGGGTGGCTGGGGGCTCTCGTGCTTCTTACTTGGATGCTCCGTGGGCCCATCACTGCTGCAATCCTGCCTGGAGAGTGGTCATGGGCCCCCTCGCCTGGTGGCCCTGCATCGCTGGGCCCCAGGAGCGCAGGGCGAGGGCTGTTGTTGTAGGGGGGCCGCCCCCAGGCTCATTCTGCCCTGGGTTTGTGTTTTAAATTACCTTCCTCCCTAAGAGTGTGTTTTATCCCCACTCTAAATGCCGTTGTCAGATGTGTTAATTCACGTATTTAAGCAGATATTTAGCAACCGGCAGAAGATCAGCTACACGTAGGGCGTCTTTCTAAACAGGCTCTTGAATGTCAGGCTGCGCTCACGGCTCCTGACACGGAGCTCGGGTGGCCACTATCCGTGGGAAACCGCTTTGCGGGGCAGGAGGGCCCGGGCGCATGCGCAAGAGGTGTGAGCTGGGAACACGGAGGCCCCGGGGCCCGCAGAGAGGAGCTGGGCATCACGCTGCACGTGCATCCTACCCTGCTTGTTGGGCCTGTGTCGGGGTCTCTGTTTCCGGGGTCCTGCACCATCACAGGTGGCTCCAGAGCTCCCCTTTGCTTCTTGACCTTGCTACTTGTAAGACAAGGGGTTTGGACTGCATGTCTCAGAAACTCCCTTTAAATGAAGCCCCTGTGGACCCCGGAAAGTGGGGTGGGGCACACTGAGAGGTGGGGACCTCTCGGAGGGAGTCAGGGCTGGCCCAGGCGCATCTGAGGTGCTGGGGACCAGCCCCGGACCCTTTGTTCCAGGCCAGGACGATGCTCCCGGCTGCTCCTTGGGGAGGGTGCGCCTCGTTTCTTCGGGCGCACCGTCCTCCCAGGAGGAGAGACTGTCTCCCAGGGGTGCAGGAGACACCCTTGCTCCCCGCCACCTGGAATGGAGAAAGTATGGACTCTGAGCTGGGGCCGGAGCTGATGCCACCGCTCTGGCAGGGTGACATGGTAGAGGTGGCTCCTTGGTCCCCCGCCCACTCGGTCACAAGCCTAGAAACTCCACTTGGCAGAAGCGGGAGAGCTGACACAGGTGAGAACGCCCCGTGGACTCTAGGGGCTCCCAGGGGCCCAGAGCCTGGACCGCAGGGTGGCCTCAGCCCTTGCTCCCAATCCTGTGACAGGTGGCTATCCCGCAGGTGCTCCCTCAGAATCCTTCTCCACCCAAGGCTCCAGGAGGCCTCCCCCGATCAGTCAGAATTGGCAAACACGTTGAAACCCATTTGCCGTCTCAGCAGAGATGGGGGGCTGCCACCCTGGGGGTCCTCACAGCTGCCAGTCCTGGAGGAGAAGGGGTCGGGGCCTGCAAGGCAGGGGAGGGTGGGGTTGTGACCGCAACCCGGGGGAGTGGGAGGGTGGCTGAACTGCGGTGACAGCTGGGGCGGAGCCGAGAGTGGTGGGGGCAGCACGGGGGCTGCCTTGCCCGGGGCCTCGAAACCTGGAGCCAAGGGGTGCCCCGCAGCGACGCAGGAGCCTGGAGAGGGGGCAGATGTGTGGGGTGGAGACCTCCACTCCAGGGGCCGTGGGCCCTCCTCGTGAGCTCCGAGGAGAGGCTGGGTGGGGTTGTCTATGCTGGGAGATCCCAGCGGAAGGCCCAGGAGGAGGTCAGTGAGGGCAGCCTCAGGGTAAAGGGAGAGACCCACGCGGGCACGTAGCTGCCTGGGGGCGGGAGCAGGACGAGGTGGAGACGGTGATGTGGGACACAGAGGTGGCATTTCTAAGCGCTCCCAAGTGGCACTTATGCTGCTGGCCATCAAGAAGCCATTTGGAGTAGAAAACTCTGGGCTGCACCTCTGTGCTGGGGCTGGGAGATAAGAGGCTCTGGGGAGGGAGATGGCAGGGGACAGGCAGCATTTCCAGAAGCCCTCAAAGACACCTGCGGGTACCTGGTGGGCACCTGAGGGCACCTGGTGGGCATCTGGCTAGCATCTGGTGGGTAACTGAGGGCACCTGCTGGGCACCTGGTGGGCACCCGGCTGACCCGCGTGCAGACCTCGTCGCTCCCTTAACCCCCATCCACGTCACCCCAGGACTTCTGTGAGTTGTGAGGAGCTCAAGGTTGGGAAGCAGAGAGGCTGTAGTCTCTCATCTCTCCCCTCTGAATAAGCCACATGGAGTAAGTTAAGACCAAAGTTCTCATGTTTTGTGCCTCCCGGCAAAGGTTTGTCAAAGCCCACACAAGGTGGTGGTTTGAAGCACCTGTGCCACTTTAATCTTTTACAGCCAGTTTCCACTTGGTTCCACACGCTCCAGGGCCGCCCTTCCCCACTTGCCCGTCTCCTTGGCCCCATGCAGCTGAAGCCCCGTCATCAGGGGAGAAACTCATTCAGAGAGGCGGGTGCTGAGCAGAGGGGCTGAGCCATGCCGGTGGGTGTGGCTTTCATCTCAGGACCGGCTGGCGGACACCAAGGACCTTTCCTGACTGTGGTCCCCTACAGCGCCCCCCTCCAGCGTTCATCTCTGGTCCTGGAGCAGGCGGCCCGGGTATGCCCTGCTCACTTCTCCCCCACTTGGTAGATGTCAAGGTGCTAGTTACTTGTAGCAGGACTCAGCTTTACTCGTAGCCAAGGAACCAGCACAGGAGAGGGACAATAGCCCCTGGGGACACTCCGTGGGGAGCCTAGTGGGGGCCCCTGGACCCTGCCTGGGTAGGAAGCGTGACATGCCTGCATCTCGGATGTCAGACTTGGGTCCTAGACTGACAGGCAGGCGCTCCTGCCCTGCCTGGGCTTGGGTGTCCATGGCTGAGTCACAGAATGAGGGGCTGGGCCGAGGGTGACAGAGGTGGCCTTCACGGCGGTGGGCGGGTAGGCCTCCCTGAGGAGGTGGCGTTGGCGCTGGGACCTCACCTTGTGCAGAGTGCACGGCTTAGAAAGGCCTGAGGCGGATGACATCCTGTGTGTTCCCAGTCCCAGGAGGAAGGAGTTGGGGTTGAAGGAGCGAGAGTGGTGGATGCGGCAGGAGGGGTGAGCCGGAGCTGATGCATGTTCTCCGAGGGACGGTAGGGACCGGGGGGGGGCCCACAGGGGGTGGGGACAGAGGGGGAATTTGAAGCAGAGGGGTGACATGATCTAATTTTGTGCTAAAATGTCCACCTGTGTTGCTCTGGGAAGAATCGCCCGTGTGCGTGTGTGTGCACACGTGTGTGTGTGTGTGTGTGCGTGTGTGGTGCCGGGTCAAGAGTGGGGCGCCGGTTGGACCTAGAGATGATCATAGTAAGTGAAGTGAGTCAGCCAGACAAAGGCAACTGTCATATGACATCATTTACACGTGAAATCTACAAAAATGATACAAACGGATTTGTATACAGGACAGCAGCAGACACGTAGACATAGAAAACAAACTCATGGTTACCAAAGGGAAAAGGAGGGGGGAGGGATCAATTAGGAGTTTGGGATTAATATATACACACTACTATATATAAAATAGATAAACAACAGGTCCTGCTCTATAGCACAGGGAACCATCCTCAATATCTTGTAATAACCTATAACGGAAAAGAATCTGAAAAAAATGTATAATATATATATGTATATGTATAATTGAATCACTTTGTTGAGTACCTGAAACTAACACACTGTAAATCAACTATACTTCAACAAAAATTAAAAAAAAAAAAGAGTGAGGTGCAGGGCCGCCCTGGTGAGAGACGCCAGAAGGTCCATCGAAGAGGTCATGAGTCACAGGGACCACATTCTGTGCCGGTTTTGAAGTTCGTTCTGGGACCGTTGGCTCATGGGGCAGGTGTAGCTGTGAGAGGAGGAGGGAGGTCAACACCGGTGCCCAGATTTCATGTCTGAGCAAACGAAGGTAGGGTGTGAGCCAGAGCAGACGTCTGGGGGAAGCAGGTATGGGATGGAAAGCCAGGAGCTCCCTTCTGGGTGTTTTCCTCGACTGGGTTCCCTGGAAACCGGCCCTGAGATGGAGGCTGCGGAGCTCAGGAGGTCTGTGCGGGGCAGGGCCAGTCCCTGTTCCCTTCCTGGTGTCAGTGGGTGTGGATAGGAGAGGGGGTGCACCTTGAAAGTACCTTGGTCCCAAAGGGAGATGTAGGGGTGCCCCAAGATCTGCTCATCTGCCCCGCAGGTCTCCTCGTGTCCTATGGTGAGTTCACCCCATCTGGGAACACATCCTTCTGAATCGGTCCATATTGTTTTCTGGACAAAGGTATAGGGAAGGTTAGTGAGATGAACTGTAGCTGCAGTTAGGGCTGTCTTTGTCCCTTTAACATCGAAAATGAACAGGAAGAGCTAAAATGTGCCCCAGAGCATCACCTGGGCTTCTGCCTCTGTTGTGTGTGAGCCGCCGCCCACCTCCTTCTGCGGAGGGTTGACGACCCCGCCAGGAGGGCAGGTCCGTTCCTTGCCTGCTGGTCCCTTGGTGGAAGCAGGCTCCTCTGGACCCACACAGTCTAAATTTTGCAAGGATGGGAAGATTTCCAAAGTGATGTCACTGGCAGTGACAGTGAGCAGGGCTAGACCAAAGGGGCTCTCCAAGAAGGCCTTCTTCTCCATGGTGGGAAGCATGAGCTACCATAATTTGTACTTTGAAGGGAGTGTCCCAGCATGGCCCCGGTCACTGAGTCCTGGGAAGCTGAACTGATGTCACTGGCCCTTAATCTTTGGAGAGTTTACCTCCCACCCTCTGGATCTCTTTTATCTTACCAAAGCCTCCAATGTATAGGACGCCCTTTGTTCACTTATCTGGTCTAGTTAATATGGTATCGTCAGGATAGTGGGCGAGTGAAATGTTCTGCAGACCGTTCCAACAGAGGATGGGGCAGTTACCCTAGCCCTGTGGCAAGACCGCAGGTGTATGTGCTGTTCTGTGTCCTTGTTGAGCGTTGACTGCTTCTGATTCTCCTGCTTGGTAAGGATGGAAAAGCATGCGTTCTCCAGCTCAACGGCCGCATGTCACGTGTTTGAGGCAGTGGTGGTTTACTCAAGCTAGAGGACCGATCTAGCCCTGCGGCTGCCCTTGGGGCCACTACTCAGCTTATGTAGGGGCCAGATTGATACATTCTATGGGGGATACTATGGGGTCCCTTCTTTCTTCCTGTAGGTCTTTAAGGGTGTGGTACTAATCTCTGCCATTTCCCGTGGGACAGAAATGGGTTCGATTTACCATCCGGGGCTTTCACCTGGCCTCCTCCACAGCTGTGGCTCCCACCCACAGGGCAAAGAACCGTGTGGGTGTTGTGCAGGTTTCCACACGTATCCATCCCAATTATACATTTAGAGACCAAGAAAATGACCACCGAGTGGGTCTGTGATCGGGAGATCACTGTTGGCCAGGACCTGGGCCAAGACTCTGGCTCATTACCTATCTTCCATACACCCCAATCTTATGGTATGAGGACACTCTGAAGATGCTTCAGGTCTCAAAGGGGTCAATGTCAGCTTGGACTGTATATCCAACAGCCTTTAAAATGTCTGGGTATTCCTTTCCCCAGGGTCTTAGTCTATTTGGGCTGCTCTAATGAAATACCACAGAATGTGTTGCTGTTAACAACAGAAATTTATTTCTCACAGTTGAGGTGGGAAGTCCAAGATCAAGGTGCACAGGTTTGGTGTCTGGTGAGGGCCTGCTTCCTGGTTCCTAGGCGGCTGTCTTCTTTCTGTGTCCTCACGTGGTGGAGGGGGTGAGGGAGCTCCCTGGGGTCTCTTTGTTAAGGGCACTGATCTCTCTCACATGGGCTCCACCCATGACCTCATCACCTCTCAAAGGCTCCCTCCATCTCCTAATACCATCATCTTGGGGGTTAGGATTTCAACATATGAATCTGGGGGGGACAAAAGCTTTCAGATCGTAGCACCCCATGTAGAAGTGCCCTAATGAATGGTTGAAGGTGTCTTTGGGGAAGGACGGGGGTCATCACCATATGGACTGGTCATGGGGTTGCTGGGCTGTAACCCTTTATTGGGGGGCTGCCCTCAGCCTCCTAATAATCTGTTCTTGATTTCTTTTGGTTGTGAAATTTAAGCAATATCCTTCTTGGATGTTCATCTACGTTTTTCAAAAAAATTATTTTTAATTGAGGTACAAAACACGTAACTTAAAATTTACCACCTTCATTTCCAAGTGTAGAGTTCAGCCGTGTGAAGCCTATTTACGTGGCCTGCAACTATCTCCAGAACTCTCATTTTGCAAAACCGAGTATCTGTCCCCATTAAATAACATCTCCCCATTTTCCTCCTCCTTGCAGCCCCTGACAGCACCATTCTACTCTCTGCTTCCAGGAGTTTGACTGTCCTACACAGGCCGCGTAAGTGGAGTCATAAGGCATCTGTCCTTTTGAGTCTGGCTTATTTCAAGGCCCATTTATGCCTGTGTCAGAACTGCCTTCCTTTTAAAGGATGAACAATAGTCCCTGTCCGGATGCAGCACATGCTGTTTATCCATTCATCCCTCAGCGGACACTTGAATTACTTCCACCTTTTGGCTATTGTGAGTAATGCTGTTGTGAGTACAAGTGTGCAGACACCTCTTTGAGACCTTTGGGTGCACGCCCAGTGGTGGATGGAGGCTCATCTCTTTTGGCCCTAAGAATACTGTGTTCTGTTAGCCATGTCATAGCTCTCTGCAGGTCAGTGGCTCGGGGCTCCTGGCCTCTCCTCACCTGGCTGCTCCTCGGTATCTATGCCTATACCTTTCTAGCGACGTGCAGGTGCCAGCACTCTGCTTCTACTCATCACTTGGGGGTCCTGTCTTCCCTCCTGCTGTGAGGAGGGGCGGGTCTGGGAGCCACACTCTGAAACAGCAGCTCCTACTGTCATCCCAGTCCTACACGGCACAGCCACCACCGGGCTTCTGGACGATGTGGTCCCCTTGCCATGCGTCCCCTACTGCTTTGGTGGATGACCTGTCCTCCAGGCCTTCCCATGGCCCACGGTGAGCTGGTGGGCTTTCCAGCCTCATGTAGTTTATCAGCTCCTGGGTTCCCACTTCTCCCAGCCCTTTGAGCCCTTCCTCCGCCATCTGACGTGGGGATTTGGGCTTTTTTGGTGTGGGCCACTGATTTTTCCACTGTCTCCTGGTATCCTTACTGGGGTGTGACATCCTGTGTTACAGATGGTGCCCCAGATCCACGCCCTCTGTCGTTCCCTGCTGGGCCCAGCACCTGGGGGTGCAGCCCCGTGTGTGCTCTCCTGCCTCTGCCCACGGTTGCCGGCCGGTCCTGCAGCTCCTTCAGGGCTAGTCCTCTCCTTCCTTCTCAGGCCCGGCACGTCTGTAACCAGGTTATGTGCCTGGACGCTGGTGATTGGTCTGGTGGCCAGAAGGGAACGGGGTGGCTACCGTGGGGGGAGGGACACTGTTTCTTGTGGAAGAGAGGCTTCTGCGTTGTCTCCAGCACAGGAAATCACCGGACTTCGACGGCAAGGAGGGAGCCTCTTTTGTAGACTCAGAGAGCTCAGGGGGACCTGGGTATGCAAGGTCTTGAGCACTTCAACCCAGATTTTCCCATGCTAAGTCTCAGGTCCCATTTCTTCCCAAGCAGGGTCCTGACCTTGATGCAGAAGACTTGCCCTGGATGGGAATTCAAACTTGACTGGAGCACTATGGGAGACAGAATAATGGCTTCCGGGACCTACAAACATGCTGTCACAGGGCAAAGTTTTCCCTTGGAGTTGCAGATGGAATTAGGTTGTTAATCAGCTGACCTTAAAGTAAATAAATGATCCTGCTTCATCTGGGTGGGCCCAGTATAATCACGAGGGTCCTTATAGGTGGAAGAGGGGACAGAAGGATGAGAGTCGGATTAGATGTGCTGAAGGGAAGAGGTCAGAGGGTTGAGATGTGAGCACTGGACCTGTCTCTGCTGGATCTGAAGATGGAGGAGGGGCGGCAAGCCAAGGAATGTGGGGGCTTCTAGAAGCTGGTAAAGGCCAGGAAATGGATCCTCCTCTAGAGCCTCCGGGAGGAATGCAGCCCTGCCCACACCGTGGTTTTAGTCCAGGGAGACTCATTTCCGACTCCTAGAACTGTAAAATACTACATTTGGGTCAAGCCTCTAAGTTTGTGGCAACTCGTTACAGCAGCCCCAGGGAACTGATACACCATGATGAAGCCCTGCCACCGTCCTCAGTGTTTTCTGCCCTCTGGCTGCAGGAGATGAAAATCTCGTTATGGGCTGTCACGGAAGCCCTCCAACTTTCTTGCTTTGCCCAAAAATGGTGATTAATGACGTTTGGTCTTTCATGATCTGTCTCTAACACATCCATAGCTCCAGCAATAGCTCCCTGGTTCTGCAACCCCTACTGGTCCACTTCCCTGAACCTCTCAAATGCCTGAGACGTTGCCCCACCAGCACACTCATTTTCATGGAGATCCCTCTGGTTCGAAACCAGGAAAGACTTCACAACAGTGCGGTCACAGCTGCAGGGCCATGAGGGAGTCGCCCACTGCCTGGGATGGCCCTTCATGTCCAGCCGGCCAGTAGGTGATCTGGATCCAAACTGCCTGTAGAGCCTGCTTCCTTGGGTACCCTGCTGGTACCCACAGCCCTAGATCTGCTTCCCCAGGAAACAAACTTCATACACAGTCTCCATGTCAGAGTCTCTCCCAGAAAGAACACCTGTAAGGGAGAGAGGGAAGCAGGACCAGGTGCAGAGAGAAGTGAGCTGGGATGCTGTTGCAGCTGTGGCCTGGCTGGTCCCACAGGGAGCTCTGCAGAGGGCAGCCCCTTTCCATCTGTCACACAAGGAGGCAGGGTCTGGGCCTTTGGGTGCCGGCATGATCCAGTCCTTGGGTGGGTGATGCCTGGAGGGGTTCCCTGTGGCCTGTGCTGGGTGCAGTCTTGGGTGAGGGCAACTCCCAGAGAGGGCTTCGGTGTCAGCCACCAACACTCCTGGCAGCTGGGATGACCGTTGTCTTGCTGTGAAGAGGGCTCTGGGCGGCACCCACTAGACACCTGCCAGGTTTGGGACGCATATTCGACATTTAGGTGGGAGATGTCACATAGACCACTTGGAATACGTCTGCAGTTCGAAGGGAGAGGAGAACGGAGGTAGAAATTTGGAAATAACTGGTGTAAAGATGACGTCTAAACCATGTGGCTGGAAGTGGGATCACCAGTGGGTGGGTGCAGCCGGAACGGGAGGTTCTTGGTATTTTGGAAGAGGAGGCAAACTGGACCCCAGAGGAGCACAGAGCCCAGAGGCCAAAGGAAGGACGTGGACCTCGGAGGAGGGCGTGATCACGTATGGTACCTGCTCCTGGAAGACAGAGCAAGTGAGGGCCAAGTGGGGGCTTTGCCTTTGCTGACACGGAGGTCCTCTACTGACCAGCACCTTCTTCACTGACCACCCAGTCATGCACGTTTCTGCCGTGGCCCCAGGGGGTTCCCCCGGATTTGAAGGACCTGAGGCCTGTCCCTGGGTCTGTGTCACCATCTGGAGTTTTGGAGGCCCCAGGAAGAGACCCCAGTCTCCAATCAGACAAGTGGTGTGCATGGCTCAGCAGAGCGAGGCTCTGTCCCCACTGGAGGACTCATGGTCATGGGGTGGGATGGGAGTGGGATGCAGTGGGACAGGAGGACGTCCGCCCCGTGCCCTCGCTTTGTTGGTGAAGCAGGGGAAGTTGAGGTCAGGGCTTGGCCAATTGCATCCAAGGTGGTCAAGCATGGGGTGTCTGCTGCCTGGCCTTGTCCTCGGGGTGCCTGCCACCCTGGCTCTCAGGGTGTGGGGACGCAAGAAAGAACTTCCCCTCTCCTCTGACGTCTGGAGGGCCTGGGACCTTGCAGAAGTAGAATAGAAATCTTGAGTTGCCGAACTCAGGAATTTTTTCCCTGGAAAAGAGAGGGTCCTCCTTAGGACGTTTTGTCGGAAGGTCTGAAATGAATTCCCTTTAAAACTAAAATCCCAAAGGCACGGCCAAACTATAATAACACAGTCCATGAGCTTGGCTGGCACTGTATAGTATACAAAAGGCTCTGCATGTGGTGCCTGGTCTGCTCCTTCAGGGACACCCACTGGATCATCTTTGCTTGGGGCTTCTTGGTCTGCTCCCCCCTGTCCCACACCTGCGAACTGACATTGGCCATGGCATCTTCCTCCTTCCTGAGGGTCTGTCGATGTTTTTCCAATCCTGTGTTTTCTATATCTGCCAACCAACTCTTTTCCATTCAACACTTTGAAATTAAAATGAGTGTGTAGGGCTGTTTAAGCCACAGACACATCCATGTAAGCCATGTTTATGTGGCAACTGGTGACCAGTTAACTACATGGTAATTACAGCGTAGAGGTAGGGTGATCACACAGTAAGTGCCGTGTCATTAGCCCTGATTATTTCCGTCTTCTGCGCACAGGAAGGCTCGTGGTAATTGCTTTGGGACCTTCCAAAGGAGGGTGAGATGGGTCCACAGCAGCCTGTAATTATCGAGGGCGAGTGTGACGTGTATCAAGTACGCAAACATGGGGTGGGGTCTGCATGTGTAACGTGAGTAAGAGCCGAGCCCCCGGGAGGCAGAATCCTGACGCGGGGCCCGGGGTGGGGGCGGGGCACCTCGTCCACTGAGTCCTTGAAGCTCCTTTATGTCCCCTGGCCCAACGCCGAGTGAAGGGACACAGGACTGAAGGCTGAGTCTGATTCTGTCCATTTATTGAAAGCCTACTGTGTGCTTGAATGGGCTGCACACAGGAGAGAGCAAGGAGAACCCAGAGCCGTTGTCCTTGAAGAGGCCATATGTTCCTGGAGGAGGTGAGTGTGTGAAAAAAAATACTTACAATACACTAAAAGAGGCACAAACATGATCTTTGAAATCCCAGAGGATGGAGGGGACCCTGCTTAGGGAAGTTACTGGGGGACCTCTTGGAGGAGGTAGCACTCATGGGTCTTGAGGAATGAATAAGAGTTTGATAAGTGGAAGTGAGGTTGAGGGAGGACATACTAGGTAGAATCCCAGTTCCTGCTTCTGAAACTCCAAGTCCCGCAGCTGTCTCTTCAGTCCTGTGAGGTCCCAAGGTCCTTCCTAGCCGAGGGAGACAAAGAATTCCCTCTCTGGCTTAAGCTGCTTTGAGTAGAGATTCTGTCATCTGCAACTGAAACGGTCCTCATGAGTAACTGAGCTCAGGGAGCTGTGAGAGCGTTATAGTGGCTTGAGCCCTGGGTATAGACGGGGGAGGTTGTGGAGGGGAGGGGAGGGGAATGAGGGGCGTTCAGACCATAGGATGCAAAGGCAGCTTACAGTGGGGAACTGCAGTTCTGCCCAGTACTGAAGAATGTTCTGAAAGCAACTAGAGAAAGAAGAATAAACGAACCCAAAGTTAGTAGAAGGAAAGAAACCATAAAGATCAGAGCTGAAATAAATGAAATAGAAACAGAGAAAACAATAGCAAAGAACAATAAAACTAAAAGCTGGTTCTTTGAAAAGGTAAACATAATTGATAAACCTTTAGCCAAACTCATTAAGAAAAAAAGGAAGGGGGCCCAAATCAATAAAATCAGAAATGAAAAAGGAGAAGTTACAACTGACACCACAGAAATACAAAGGATCATAAGAGACTACTACAGGCAACTGTAAGTCAATAAAGTGGACAACCTGGAAGAAATGGACAAATTCTTAGAAAGGAAAATATCCCAAGACTGAACCAAGAAGAAATAGAAAATATGAACAGACAAATTACCAGTACTGAAATTCAATCAGTAATATAAAAACTCCCAACAAGCAAAAGTACAGGACCAGATGGCTTCACAGGTGAATTCTACCAAACATTTAGAGAAGAGTTAACACCTAACCTTCTGAAACTACTCCAAAAAACCTCAGAGAAAGGAACACTTCTGAACTCATTCTATGAGGCCACCATCATGCTGATACCAAAACCAGACAAAGATATCACAACAAAAGAAAATTATAGGCCAATAACACTGATTTAAAAAGATGCAAAAATCCTCAATAAAATACTAGCAAACTGAATCCAACAATACATTAAAAGGATCATACAACATGATCAAGTGGGATTTATCCCAGGGATGCAAGGATTTCTCAATATCCACAAATTAATCAATGTGATACACCACGTTAACAAATTGAAGAATAAAAACCATGTGATCATCTCAATAGATGCAGAAAAAACTTTGGATAAAATTCAAATCTATTTATGGTAAAAACTCTCTAGAAAGTGGGCATAGAGGGAACATACCTTGAACACACATAATAAGGGCCACATATGACAAACTCACAGCTAACATCACTCTCAACAGTGAAATGCTGAAAGCATTTCCTTTAAGATCAAGAACAAGGCAAGGATGTCCACTCTCACCACATTTATTCAATGTAGTTTTGGAAGTTCTAGCTGCAGCAATTAGAGAAGAAAAAGAAATAAAAGGAATCCAGATTGGAAAAGAAGAAGTAAAACTGTCACTGTTTGCAGATGACATGATACTATACATAGAAAATCCTAAAGATGCCTCCAGAAGACTACTAGAGCTCATCAATGAATTTGGTAAAGTTTCAGGATACAAAATTAATACACAGAAGTCTGTTGCATTTCTATACACAAACAACAAAATATCAGAAAGAGAAATTAAGGACACAATCTCATTTACCATCACATCAAAAAGAATAAAATACCTAAGAGTAAACCTAGGATGCAAAAGACCTACACTCTGAAACACTATAAGACGCTGATGAAAGAAATTGAAAACACAAACAGATGGAAAGATATACCATGTTCTTGGATTAGAATAAGCAATATTGTAAAAATGATCATACTACCCAAGGCAATCTACAGATTCAAAGCAAACTGTACCAAATTACCAATGGCATTTTTCACAGAACTAGAACAAAAAAAATTTAAATTTGCATGGAAACACAAAAGACCCCAAATAGCCAAAACAATCTTAAGAAAGAAAAATGGAGCTTGAAGATTCAGGTTCCCTGACCTCAGACTATACTACAAAGCTACAGTCATCGAAATGGTATGGTATTGGCACAAAAACAGAAATATAGATCAATGGAACAGGATAGAAAGCCCAGAAATAAACCTGTGCACCTATGGTCAATGAATCTATGACAAAGTAAGCAAGAACATACAATGGAGAAAAGACCGTTTCTTCAATAAGTGGTGCTGGGAAAAGTGGACAGCTACATGTAAAAGAATGGTATTGGAACATTCTATAACACCATACACAAAAATAAATTCAAAATGGATTAAAGACCTAAATGTAAGACCAGATACTATAAAACTTAGAAGAAAACATAGGCAGAACACTCTTTGACATAAATCACAGCAATATTTTTTGGATTTGTCTCCTAGAGTAATGGAAATAAAAACAAAAATAAACAAATGGGATATAATTACACTTATAAACTTTTGCATGAAAGGTAACCATAACCAAAATGAAAAGACAACCTATAGAATGGGAGAAAATATTTGCAAACAATGCAACCGACAAGGGATTAATTTCCAAAATATACAAACAGCTTATAGAGCTCAATATCAAAAAAAATCAAACAACCCAGTCAAATGACACATGCACCCCAATGTTCATAACATCACTATTTACAATGACCAAGATGTGGAAGCCACCTAAATGCCCATTGATAGATGAATGGATAAAGAAGATGTGGTACATGTATTCAATGGAATATTACTCAGCCATAAAAAAGAATGAAATAATGCCATTTGCAGTAATATGGATGGACTTAGAACTTATCACACTAAGTGAAGTAAGTCAGACAAAGACAAATATCATATGATATCACTTATATGTGGAATCTAAAAAGAAAGATACAAATGAACTTATTTACAAAACAGAAACAGACTCACAGACATCGGAAACAAACTTGTGGTTACCAAAGGGGAAAAGGGTAGGAGGGATAAATTAGGAATTTGGGATTAAAAGATACACACTACTATATATAAAATAGATTAGCAACAAGGATCTACTGCATAGCACAGGGAACTATATTCAATATCTTGTAATAACCTATAATGGAAAAGAATCTGGCAAAGAATAGATATATAGATATAGATATATAGAGATATATATAAATATAAAACTGAATCTCTTTGCTGTGCACCTGAAACATTGTAGGTCAACTCTACTTCAAGAGTAAATGTTCTCAGATGTGGAGAGATGCTGCCCGTGTGTGCTCAGTGAGTCCATCAGGTTATCCAGCAACACGTTCTCAGGTCCTCTTGCCTCAGTTCTGGGGGTTGCAGGTAGCTCCCTTGATCATCCTGAGAAGGATGGACCACAGTTAGGACCAGGAGACGGCCCAAGGTCAGCAGGGAGAGCAATGTCATGGGACAACGTGGGGCCTGTTTCTCCAGCAAACGGAGCAGGAGTGTGTGTGGTGGGTCCATGTAGCCAGGCTCCTGGTGGGTGGGTGGGTGGAGGGACTCCTCACACAGGTGGCGTTGAAGGTGGGGCGAGCGGTGGTGGTTTGGATGGGCTGAAGTGAGGGCCAGGAGCTGAGGAAGTGAGGAGGGAGACCCAGGGTGCAGGGCGCATGGAGGGGCCTGGGCGCAAAGGCTGCTGGGAGACCTGGGAGCAACCTGCGCTCCCCCATTAGCTTCAGAGCCTGGTTTGGTTTGGAAGGACATAGGGAGCCAGTGAAAGTTCTAGAGCAGGGCAGTGCGTGGCTGGACTGGTGCCTGCAGAAGATGGATGTGGCCCTCGATGGGAGAGCTCCTGCTCAGCTCTTCCCTCAGCACTTTGCTGAGGGCGCGGCCGGGCCGTGTTCCATGTGGCCCAGGCTGCTGTGTGGACCACTGCGGATCCGGTTTACACGGGTCTGCGGAAGTAAGTCACTTCAACGGCCAGCTGAACTTAATTGTTAGAAGTTAAAAACGGAAGCAGTGTGACTCTGAAGAATAAATCATTCATTGATACTTCCTCGTTTTCAGATTGAAAAGTATTTAGATTACCTTTGCCTCAGGGGAGTTCAAAGACGGGATGTTGGGTTCCTGGCCTGAGGCTGGTGAGAAGTTGGAGATCACAAGTGATGTCATATCCCCCATGCTTGTCCCTGTGCCTCCTCCCTGGCCCTGCCTCCATGGCCCCCCCCCCCCAGGACCTGTCCCCTTCCCGAGGTTGGGGTGGAGGTGGGCGGGGGCCCTGGAGAGCCCTGCATGCTGTCTTATGGAAGCAAAGGTCCAGCCACCATGGAAAATCGTATGACGGTTCCTCAGAAGGCTGCACGTGGAACTCCCATGGGACCCAGCCATCCCACTCCCAGGAACAGACTCCAAAGAACTGATCACAGACTCAGACACGTGCTTGAACACGAATGTTCCCAGAAGCACTATTCACATCACCAAAGCATATGTCCGCAATGAATGAATAAATAAATGTGCAGCGTCCAGACAGCGGGAGGGACACCATTAGCCACAGGAAGGGATGAAGGTCTGGTACAGGGAACCTGGTGGAGGAACCTTGAAAAGCACGGTGCTCAGTGAAGGATGTCCAATACAGAAGGCACACAGTATGCAGCTCTGCTCTTAGGAAACGTCCAGCTCAGGCAAATCCGTAGACAGAAAGCAAATCAGTGGTTCCTTAGGGCTGTGGGGAGGGCAGAATGGGGAGCGACTACTTAATGGGACGGGTTTCCTTTTGGGGGATGAGATGTCTTGGAACTGGGCAGAGGTGCTGGTTGCAGAGCATTGCGGATGTGCTAAACGCCACGGAACTGTACATTTAAAAGTGGTTAATCTGATGTTACATGAATTTCACTTTAATTAAAGAAAAGCAGCCTAAAACCCTGGCACCTCGAGGGGATTTGGAAACTTCAGGGCTGGTGTGCAGGGCATCCGTGCCCACCTGGGGGCAGGCTCGAGTGGCGGAGCCTGGGGGCTGATGGTGGGGTCACTGGAGCCTGGGCACTGCCAAGGGGTCCTGGCTGGGGATGCTTTGGGTAGGGGGGCTCTAACGGCCCCTGGCTTGTTCTGAGCCACCCCAGGGCCCCCTGCGGGCTCCAGGTGTCCCCTCCCCTGCTCTCTCCTCCTGCCCTCACTGCCTCTCTTCACAGGGTTACCCCCGGGCCCCAGACTGAATCACCCCGCCTTCCACAGGGGCCTGACTGTGGGGTGGGTGGTGACGCATGGGAGTCCTGTCCCCGAGGGGCTCTGCGTGAGGTCCCCCCTCCCCGCACAAGGACAGACGCAGAGCTGTTTGGGACACAACTGCTGTCCCCTCTGCTGGTGGCAGGTGACGGAGGACCAAGAGCTCGCACACGAGGAAGCTTCTGAGTTGGGGTTATGCAGCCCCACCAGCCCCTCAGGGGGCCTTGGGAGTCTATCCCGCACGTCGCTCTACCTGAAACTTAAAAAACAACGGAAAGAGGTAACACACCACAGAGTCTACTCAACACGTGGGTGATGAAGCCTAACAGTGAGCAGAGCGCCTGGGAGACCAGCACTGAACCCAAGAACCGGCACTGAGGAGCTCAAGGTGTGGTCCCGACACACAGCATCAGTACCACGGGGCTTGCTAGGAATGCAGGTTCTCAGGCCCCAGCCCGGACCCGCTGCAGCAGGCGCCCTGGGGCAGCGCCGGCCCTCTCTGCTGTAGGGAGGCCCCACCCCTCTGCCGGCCGCCGTGATGCAGACCCTCCGGCTGAGAGCAGCCCCGGAAACTCCACCGCACTCCCACCTCTACCTGGGAGCTCCTGGGGGTCCCGCTCTGCCTCTCCTCCCATTTCCCAGCTGTCCTGTTCACTGCCACAGAGCTTCCTGCCATCACTTTCTAGAAGGGCTTTTTAAAAAAATAAAACAGTTCCTTTTTCCATGATGAAAGCACCATTGACTTAATTTTTTTAAATTTATCTATCTATTTATTTATTTATCTATCTATTTATTTTTGGCTACGTTAGGTCTTTGTTGCTGCGCGCGGGCTTTCTCTAGTTGTGGTGAGCAGGGGCTGCTCTTCATTGCGGTGCGCGGGCTTCTCATTGCGGTGGCTTCTTTTGTTGCGGAGCATGGGCTCTAGGTGCACGGGCTTCAGGGGTTGCGGTGCGTGGGCTCAGTAGTTGTGGCTCGTGGGCTCTAGAGCGCAGGCTCAGTAGCTGTGACGCACGGGCTTAGTTGCTCCATGGCATGTGGGATCTTCCCGGACCAGGAATCAAACCCATGTCCCCTGTGTTGGCAGGCGGATTCTTAACCACTGAACCACCAGGGAAGCCCCTAGAAGGGTTTATCATCTCCAGGGGGACTCCTCTTTCCGCGGTTGCAGGATTTGCAAAATGAGGAAAGGTCACAATATTACCAGCGTTCTTTGAGCCCAAGACATTGCTCCCCAGTCCAAGGGCTGGGCCTGTCACCGGCCTCCCAAGGCGACCAGGCACTGCCACCGCTCCCCGGTGACCCAGAGGGGGGCATGGGTGGGGTGCTGTCTGCACGCAGCACCCCCTGCAGTCGCCCTGGGGGGGCTCACGGCCAGTCACCGCCCAGCGTGTGCCACGTGTGTAATTTTGGAAGAACAGAGTGCAGAGGCCGAGCTTATCAACAGCCTGTGCTGGCGCAGCCCCCACCCTCGTGATCACTTCAGATCTTTGTTCTTTTCTTTTAAACCCTTTTGAGCCCCTTTATCAAATACAAGTTCACTGGGAGAGACCTACTCATGAAACAGCGGAGGGAGGCTGCCGGCTGGAGGGGCAGGTGGCCCAGATTAGCCCAGCATCCCCCATGGCTCCCACGTGGAGCCGGGCCGGCTGCAGCCTGGGGGCCCCCCACCAGCTTGCCAGAGCCGATGGCTCTGCATCTGCTGCATTTTCCTGCTTTTTGTTATTTCCTTTGGCTATTGCCACTTGGAACTGAAGGAACTCACCAGGCGTGGATTTCACTGTCATGAAGTGTCCACGATGACGTTTAGATATGCCCCTGAGGAAATCTCGCTGTGGGTCACCCCAGACCATTCATCGCCCCCTCCATGCAGGCCCCCCTGCTTCTGTCTGCATCTTCTTAGCCAACCCCCCCCCCCCCCCGCCTTTCCAGACCTCCAGGGCTCAGGGTCACCTCTGCACTGGGTGCTCAGGGTGGTCCTTCCAGAGCCTCCAGCCCTGCCTCCCTCCCGACCCACAGGTGCAGGTGGTGCCCAGGCAGCATGGATAGAGCTGGCCAGCTTCTGAATTGGTTCCCATCCACACCCCCCTACTGTGACCCAGACTTTCCTTCTTGCCAGGAAAGCACCTGGGACCTTCTATTCTACCTGTGGTCTCAGGTCTGTCCCTGCCTTGTGTCGCCTGCCCTGTCCCTCAGCATACAGCAGGCAGTCACAAATATTTGTTGACAGGAAAGAATTCGCTTGATTTCGTAAAATCTAAAAGCTAATTCCTGCCACTAGTGCCCTGCAGAAACAGTTCTGCAGCACAGTAATCTGTTATCATCCTTGGCCATGGAGCCTGTTGTCTTATCTAAGAAAATATGCCTCCTTCAAGACTCTCTTCTTCTAGGACGGACCTGCAGCTGGCATTTACACTCCCCACTGCATCTGTGGTCTTCATGATCTGGGCTGGTCGCCGTTGTGGGTTAAGTTGTGTCCCCTGAAGACATAGGTGCAAATCCTAACCCCTAGAACCTGTAAATGTGACTTCTTTGGAAATAGGGTCTTTGCAGATGTAATCGAGTTAAAATGAGGTCATACTGGGTGAGGGGGTGGGCCCTGAATTCTATGACCAGTGTCCTTCTAAGGAGAGAGACCCAGAGACATACAGACACCCAAGGAGCTCGCCGTGTGATGATGGGGTAGAGCTTGGAGGGATGTGGCCAAAGGCCAAGGACTGCCTGCAGCCGCCAGAGGCTGGGAGGGGCAGGAAGGATCCTCCCCAGAGCCTTCAGAGGGCAGGAGGCCCCACCGGCACCTTGGTTTCCGATTTCCAGCCTCCATTCTGGGAGAGAGAAACTTGCGAGGTTCAAAGCTGTCCCTGTCACAGTGGCCACAGGACACTGCGTGACCACTGAGGCCTGAGAGGGAACAGGATGGGGTCCTCTGCATTTTGCCTTGGCCTGCTGGCCGAGGTTTCAGCTCATTCTCAGTCTATGGACAAAACCCTCACATGCGTTCTCCCCTCAAAGGGCTGATTTTAAACGCACGCGAGAAGGTTCTCTTGCATTTCACGTCCTGTCACCGACAGGGTTTACAGGAACAAGTGAGTGGAATCAGGGCCATGGGACACCTGGCAGAGCGCAGACTGGTTATTTGGGTTCAGATTCACCAGACCAGTTTGGGTTCGTCCCCCTCTCAAAGGGCTCTTGCTCCTTAGATGCACTATTTCCTCAGTCCTCTGATGCCCAGAGCCTTACTTTCTTTTCCGTATAAGCTCAGTGTATCTCCCTCCTACTGCACTGTCTATTATGTTTTAAAATAGATTTCTGTGTGTCTTTTAATTAAAAGTGTTATATAAATATTTTCTGACCACAGGAAAATGGCTTTTCTTCTCAGTTATTGTGTCCATTATTCCCAAGATGATGTATTTTTGACCGTGTCAGCATGTGCCTCGTGAGAAACACCCCGAGGGGACTTGCCTGCAGCCGGCCTGTCTCCGGCTGCCTTTCTTAGATGCCCGCAGACCCCGCACACCCAGCAGGGGCCCAGCTGAGTTTCCCCTTCACACCCAAGTTCGTTGTCCCCAACATGCCCACCTGCGGAGCCAGCCTCTGACAGCACTCGTACCTCGGCACCGCACCCACCTCAACACCGCACCCAGGAGCTCGTCCTGTCCTTCCTTTCCCGGACCCCACCCCACATCCAGCGCCCGTCTCCAAAGGCTACTCTGCATCCGGCCACTCCGGCCACCGCCGGGGCCTCCGTCATAGTGAGCTCCGGCCCCACCACCTCTTGTCTAGACACAGGGATGCCCTTGACTTGTCTGCTAGCCTCATGCTTCCCTCTACAGCCCACTGCTTGCTTAGTAACTCGAGGGCTTTTTTTAATTTAGGATTTTTTTTAATGTGGTAAAATACGCAAAACACAGAATTCACCATCGTAACCACGTTTAAGTGTACGGTTCTGCGGCACTGAGCACACTTACCATCTTTAAGTGCACAGTTCTGTGGCGCTGAGCACACTTACTTTGTTGTGCAACCGCCACCCCGTCCTCTCCAGAACTTTTTCATCTTCCCAGAAGGAAACTCTGTCCCTATTAAATACACTCACTCCCCCCCTCCCCCTCTCCCAGCCCCTGACAAGCCCCATTCGACTCTGTTTCTTTGAATTTATCTACTCCAGGGGCCTCTTCTTATAAGTGGAATCAGTCAGTATTGGTCCTTTGGTGGCTGGCTTATTACACTCAGCACAATGTCCACAAGGCTCCTCCACGCTGTAGCAGGTGTCAGGATTTCCTTCCTTTTTACGGCGGAATCATATTCCATCGTATGGACGGAGCGCATTTTCTTTCTCCATTCACTTGGGTTGTCTCTACCTTTTGGCCAGTGTGAATAATGCTGCTATAAATGTTGGTGCACAAATATCTGAGTCCCTGCTTTCAGTTATTTTGGGCATATGCCCAGAAGTGGAATTGTGGGATCATATGGTAATTCTGTTCAACTTTCGGAGGAACCACCCCACTGATTTCCATAGGGTGGTTCTTTAAAGAGCCCAAAGCAGATCACATCACTCCCCAGTTCAAGAACGAAGACCTGTCTTTGGTCTCTCCCTGCCTTTCCTGCCTGGCTCCTGCTCTCTCATCTCAGTCCCCCTGCTCTGTCCACCTGTCCTTCAGGTGCATCCCTGCCTCCATCCTCTGCACTTGTAGGCCTGTCTGCTGTCGTACCCATGGTTCCTCCCGTGCCCACTGCTTTCCTGCTCCTCACTGGCTTCATTTCAGTTCCTTCACAGGATGAGTCGCGCCCTGGGGCTGAATGTTCACTGCTTCCTTATTTGTCTCCTGCAAAAGGGCAGAGTCACCTGAAGGAAAGAACCTGGTCACCTTTGTCCACATGGCCTGGACCCTGACACATACTTTTGTTGAATGAAGGAAAGAATAACTGGATAAAGATACCTGAGGAAATTATTTGCAATGCAGAAAAGTATAATATGATAAAAATATCTCTGCAAACGGAGGATTGGTAATTTTGGTCTATGATTATATTTTTAAAAGTTATTATTGGGGCTTCCCTGGTGACACAGTGGTTAAGAATCCACCTTCCAATGCAGGGGACACAGGTTTGCGCCCTGGTCTGGGAGGATCCCACATGCCGTGGAGTGACTAAGCCTGTGCGCCACAGCTACTGAGCCTGAACTCTAAAGCCCGTGAGCCACAACTACTGAACCCACATGCCACAACTACTGAAGCATGCATGCCTAGAGCCCATACTCCGCAACAAGAGAAGCCACTGCAATGAGAAGCCCACGCACCACAACGAAGAGTAGCCCCCACTCACTGCAACTAGAGAAAGCCCGTGTGCAGTAACAAAGACCCAATGCAGCCAAAAATAAAATAAATACATTTTAAAAAAGTTATTATTAAAAAAATCAGTTCAGTAATTGGAATAGTGACTTAGTGTTTCCAATTACCATCAGGAGGTCTGTGTCAGATCATCAGGGTTTTCATCAGAGGGAAGGACTTTTACCAAGGATCTCCACACTGAAGTTTTGTCAGGGCATGAGGCTGGGTGTATCCTAGATGGGGACTTCCTGTAGAGAACAATCTTCTCCTGAACCACCAAAGTGTGAAAAGTTGATGTTTTGCATATAAATCTTGGTAGGAATTTTTAATGGCATCTTGTGTTTCTGATCTTGATGCTGGAGGCCTGTGGATGGGGAGATCCTTAAAGCCAGTGATAGACAACATCCCTGATTAGCATTGAGGTAAAAATCCTCTCTGAAATACTAGTAAACTGAATTCAACAACACATTAAAAGGATCATACACTATGGCCAAGTGGGATTTATCCCTGGGATGCAAGGATGGTTCAACATATGTAAACCAAGCACTATGATACATTTACAGAATGTATTTACATTCTGTAAAGCACATTTACAGAATGAAAGATAAAAACCACATGACCATCTCAGTAGATGCAGAAAAAGTATTTGACAAAATTCAACATTCATTTATGAAAAAAAATTCTCCACAAAATTGGTATAGAAGGAGCTAACCTCAACACAATAAAGGCTACATGTGAAAAGCTCACAACTAACATCATAATGAATGGGGAAAACTGAAAGCTTTTCCTCTAAGATCTGGACAAGGCAAGGATGCCCACTCTCACCTCTTCTATTCAACACAGTACTGGAAGTTCTAGCCATAGCAATTAGGCAAGAAAAAGAAATAAAAGAAATCCAAATCAGAAAGGAAGAAGTAAAATTATCTCTCTTTTCAGATGACATGATCATATGTATAGAAATCTCTGAAGATTATTAGAGCTAATAAATAAATTCAGTAAAGTTGTAGGATACAAAAATCAAAATACAAAAATCAGTGGCATTTTTATAGATAAACAGTGAACTATCCAAAATGGAAAATAATCTCTTTCATAGTAGCAACAGAAAAATAAAATACTTAGGGATAAACTTAAAGAGGTGAAAAACTTGTACAGTGGAAACTTTAAAACATTGATGAAAGAAATTAAAGAAAACACATGGGAAGACGTTCTGTGTCCATGGGTTACAAGAATCAATATTGTTAAAATGTCCATACTACTCAAAGTGATCTATAGATTCAGTGCAGTCTGTATCAAAATCCTAATAGCATTCTTTCATAAAAAATAGAAAAAAACCCCTAAAATTCACATGGAACCACAAAAGACCCAGAAGAGCCAAAACAATCTTGTGAAAGAAGAAAAAATATGGAAGCACACTTCCTGATTTCAAAATATATTACAAAGCTACAGTAATCAAAACAGTCTGGCGCTAGAGTAAAAAACGACATGTGGACTAATGGAACAGAATAGACAGTACAGAAGTAACTCCACGCATGGTCAATTCATGGTCAATTTATGGTCAATTCATCTTCAGCAAGGGTGCCAAGAACAATGGGGAAAGTACAGTCTCTTCAACAAATGGTGTTGAGAAAGCTGGATATCTACATGTAGAAGAATGAAATTGAACCTTTCTCTCACACCATATACAAACATCAACTCAAAGTGGGTTAAAGACATAACAGAAGGGGACTTCCCTGGCAGTCCAGTGGTTAAGACTTCGCCTTCCAATGCAGGGGGTGTGGGTCCAATCCCTGGCCAGAGAGCTAAGATCCACATGCCTTGGAGCCAAAAACACAAAACATAAAACAGAAGCAGTATTGTAACAAATTCAATAAAGACATAAAAAAAAAAGGCATAAACATAAGACCTGAAACTGTAAAACTAGTAGAAGAAAACATAGGAAAAAAGCTTCATGACATTGGTCTTGGCACTGATTTTTTGGGATGTGATCCCCAAAACACAGGCAACAAAAGCAAAAATAAACAAGTGGAAATTCATCAAACTAAAACGCTTCTGCACAGCAAAGGAAACAATCAACTGAGTGAAAAGGCAACCTACGGATGGGAGAAAATATTTGCAGACTATATATCTAATAAGGGGTTAATCTCCAAAATATATAAGGAACTCATACAATTCAATAGCAAAACACAAAAACCTGATTAAAAAATGGGCAAAGGATGTAAATAGACATTTCTCAAAAGAAGACATACAAGTGGCCAACAGGTATATGAGTAAGTGTTCAACATCATTAATCATCAGGGAAATGGAAAGCAAAACCACGAGGAAATATCACCTTGTACCTGCTAGGATAGCTATTATCAGAAAGGTAAAAGATAACAAGTGCTGGTGAGACTGTAGAGAAAAGGGAACACTTGCACTCTCTTGGTGGGATTATAAATTGGTGCAGCCCTTATGGAAAATAGTATGGAAGGTCCTCAAAAAATTAAAAATAGAACGGCCATATGATCGTATGATCACAGCAATTCCACTTCTAGGATTTTATCTGAAAAATGAAATCAGGATCTCAGAGATATCTGCACTCCCATGTTCACTGAAGCATTATTCACAAAAGCTAAGATATGGAAACAAACTAAATGTCCATCGAAAGATGAATGGATAAAGAAAATGCGATATATCTATATCTATATCTATATATAGATATATATTATTCAGCCTTAAAAAAGAAGGAAAGTCTGCACTTTGTGACAACATGGATTAACCTTGAGAACATTATGATAAGTGAAGTAAACCAGACACAGAGGACAAATACTGCATGATACTACTTATTTGTGGAATCTTAAACAGTCCAGCTCACAGAAGCAGAGTAGAATGGTGGTTTCCAGGGGCTGGGGGAGGGGAAATGGAGAGACGTTTGCCAAATGGTGCAAAGTTTCAGTTATGCAAGATGGGTTTGGAGAGCTCATGTGCAGCCTGGTGGCTATAGTTAACAATACCGTTTTATATACTTGAAATTTGCTCAGTGAGTAGATAAGTGTTCTCAACTTGGAAGGAAAAAAAAAGAAAGAGAGAAGATGGTTGACTATGTGTGGTGATGGGTATGTTAATTAACTTGATCATGGTGATCATTTCACAGTACGTACATCTATAAACTCATCAAGATGAACACCTTAAATATATGCTGTTTTAATTTGTCAGTTATACCTCAATGAAGCTAAAAAATGGTACTAATAGACTAAAAATAGTATATATTTTTGAATCAGTTAGGTCCCTATACTCCTGGGAAAATGACGTCTCCTGACCTGCCTTATCAATCTGGTATTTTCAATGGATTCATGTTAGAAAAATGCACGGTGATTACTTGAACTTTGTCCCGCTGATATAAAATACCTAATATGTGAGCCAAGTTGTAGCCATGGTGAATATATGTGACACTTTAAGTCAATCTGTTTCCCTGATAATCTCCATATCGGTAGACGTATCATTCATTCTGCATTAAAAATCGTCCAGGAATGCTATTTAGACCCTCGTTTTCATGGGCATGAGTCATTTTCTTAGCAACCGTAATGTAGTGTGAGCTTGCCGTCGCACACACTGTGTAATGAATGCTGGGCGGCTTTTGGAGGGCAAAGCATGGGCACTACGTCAACAACGGTTTTGGCCCCGATGCTGCCATCAGCATCTGCAGAGGGAGAGTTGGCTGGGGGGGTGCCCTTGTTGGTCCCAGCTGTCAACACTGAAATGAGCCTGCAAAGAAACAACCAGGGCAAGGAGAATGCATGAAGAAACGCAGGCACCAGGAACCTTTCTGGCATTCTTGTAGACCTATCCTGTGTGCAGTAGAAAACATTCTAAATCGGAAATCTGAAATTTAGATTTCATGAGGTCCACACCCTGTAGCACTGTTCTGACGGGGCTGAGGCCAGAGAGTGTCAGGATGGATGTTAAGAGGGCGCCTACAAGCCCGGCGGATCCATCGGGTGACGGTTTAGGGTAGTCGTGTCGTGTTGTGTGCTCCTCCGAGCCGCCAGAGGTGGCCCCTTCACTCCGGATGAGGGTGCAGGCATTCTGGGCAAACTGTCGCCTTTGGTGGAGTCTGCCCTCTGGGGCTCTGGGGTGCATGGCCAAAGACCAAGGCCAGTGTCAGCTTTCTTCTCTGTCCAGCTGTGTGTGGACAGAAAAAGAAAGTGTGACCACTTTCTGCTGTGGTCATTGTGTCCTGAGAAACCTACGGTTCCAGGAGGGCGGCCTGTGCAGGAGAGCCTTCTCCGAGGAAGGCTTAGCTGGTCAACCTGGGGGCCCCTGGAGAGGCTGAACAAACAATGATGAGGTGAACTTAACCTTCGGTTACATTAGAAGATCTAATAGATGGACTTGGACAGCCTCTTCAGTGATGAGCAGCAGTGACGCGCATTGTGCATTCATCGTGCTTTCGGTACAGCGCTGAGCGCTCCCCTTGCATGCTGGGTAACCAAACCACCATGGGAACCAGCAAGCAAACCTCAAGCAAGTATGAATAAACAAAGAGAGAGAACTTCTGTATTAACATACAAGCTTTTCCTAAAGTGAGAAGAGAAAAAGCAGTGAGTTGGAACCTGCAACCGGCAACCGTACTCTCAATGTTTCTCGGACAAGGATAGCCTGGAGGATGGGAATAATTTACCTGGAAGAAATGCAGGCATGTCTGACGCCAGCTAAATAAACAGCAGAGTCTGGACCCAAAAGGTGCCTCATCGGAGCACCATGGTCGTTACCATCAGCACGAGAGGCACGAAAACCCAGCCGACAGCACCGACGCCTCAGTGAGTAAAACAGAAGATAAACTCGGACGACGGACCCAGGACAAGAGAGAATAAGAGCGCATTGGAGCACAGCAGTGGGGCTCCGGGGGCCCCGAGGCTGGAGCCCAGAAAGCAGCTCCTCAAAAGAAGCCAAACAGGGCTTCCCTGGTGGCGCAGTGGTTGGGAGTCCGCCTGCCGATGCAGGGGACGCGGGTTCGTGCCCCGGTCCGGGAGGATCCCACATGCCGCGGAGCGGCTGGGCCCGTGAGCCATGGCCGAGGAGCCTGCGCATCCGGAGCCTGTGCTCCGCAACGGGAGAGGGCGCAACAGTGAGAGGCCCGCGTACCGCAAAAAAAAAAAAAAAAAAAAAGGAAAGGAGCCAAACAGCACAGAAATCGTGGAGCCATCGTTAAAGGGTGTTTCTGGAACTGGACAAACAACCAAGGTTGGAAAAAGCAGAGTCACCCAATCCCTATGCTGCTGAGTCAGCACCAAAGGCCTGACGAGATGCTTCCTCGTAAAATGTTCAACATCAGAGAGACTCTGCCGGAAGACAAGGGCAATGAACTGGCCCCCGGAGGCTGCCCTGGCCCACCCCGACCCCTGCCCTACACACCTCTGCTCCATGAGCCCCTGTGCAGTGAGTGAGCGAACCCAGAAGAAGGTCTGCAGCTTTCTGGCAAAACAAGAGCCGAAGGTGGTGGGATGCTGTGTGTGGAGAAAGATGGTCTGCCTGCAGGGGTGTCGCTCCAAATGTCCCCCCAGACCCCCTTCCTCCTGGGAGCACCCCAAACACCCGTGGGGGGCACTGCCACCGATGAGGTGATGGGCAGTGATGTCAACCACTCTGGGCAAGCGACCAGGACCTCAAACTGAATGGGATGTGACAGTGCTCCACAGAGCCAGGCGAAAGCGAGGAGACGAGCACGGCCTCCCGAGGGCCGGGAGAGCCTCGACGGGGAGACAGTTTCTCATGAAAAGCAGGCTGACATACTGTGTTCTTTTGAATTAGAATCTATGTCCACAGATGGAGAATTGAGGAAGTCTGCTTCGTGTCCTCACCAGCAGAGTTACAAAGAGTATTTACTTTCTAAGTTCAAGCAAAAAAGGCAAGAACACAGAGACTCTGTAAGAATGGAGGGAAGGCAGCAGCAGGATGGGGCGGGGACCCTGCCCCAGGTGGGGGTCCCAGAGAAGCAAGGAGGTGACAGGAAGTTGCCAAGGCCCCAGGGGCTGATGTACCCTGTGTCTGGCCCGGCCAAACCACACCGCCTCCCCCTCCCCCAGCCTGGACGGGTCCCTTTACGGCAGGGCTGGCCTGGGTTCGTGGGGCTCATCATTCTTGGATGGACCTGAAATCCCCCGGGATTCGAACAGGCATCATCCGTGAACAACCAACAGAGGAGGACAGCTGAGCTCGGCCCAGAGGGATGTGAGGGGCCCCGCGGAGGCAGCCCCGTGGCTGGTTCTGATGCTGGAGCCTGGCTCCCACCGGGGTGAGCCAGGATGCTTGCGCGGCCTGGGACTCAGTGCCCCAGGCAGGGCCGCAGGCCTGGAAGGCAGGGAGCATGTCCTCCAGGTCAGGAGCTTGGGGCCCAAGACACCTTCTCTTCCTTCCTTTCGCTATTGGTATCCAGAGAGTTGTTGCCAACCTGTTTTCCAAATGAGAGAACACACTGGAAGATTTATTTTCTGCAGAAAGGCAGAAAACAAATAGGAAATATTATTTCAGAGAACTTGCCCAGGGTAATTATTTAAGAACGTATTACCGACCATATGGTTTCCCACGCTGGTTTGAGGGGTAATGATTTTTATAATTACCTGTGTTTAGAAATACCTTCACACAAAGAAGTAAATATGCCTCTTGCTGAGAACAGAAACAGTCTCTCCTCTTCCATAATGAGTGAGCTTGTCTTCAGCCAAAGCCTGACATTACTTTTGCTTTCTCAGGGCCGATGTGGGACAGAGGCCCCGGGCCGGGATCCAGCCCGCGGGGCGTCAGGTCTCTCCCACGTGTCGTCCGTGTGCTGCCCTCTGGTGTGACAAAGGTGACCGTGGGTGGGGGGGGCGGGCCAGGCACAGACCTGCCCTCAGGGCACAGGTCCCCCTCCCCTGTCCACACGAGAGTCTGCCATCCCCACCGCTCCAGCCACCTGCCTCAGGTCCGTGTCCCGTGTCCAGAGCCATCTCCTGTCACATGTGACCCTTCACTTCCCTGGCCGGAGCCCCACTCGCCTGCACCCGTGGTCCACGGTGGGACCCCCAGAGCCAGCGGGATGAGATGCAGGCAGACCAGGACAGAGTGGTGAGGCGACGAAAAGAGCAGGATGGTCGGAAAGCTCTGTCCTTTATTCTTTTTTTTTGTGGTACACGGGCCCCTCACTGCTGTGGCCTCTCCCGTTGCGGAGCACAGGCTCCGGATGCGCAGGCTCAGTGGCCATGGCTCACGGGCCCAGCCGCTCCGCGGCATGTGGGATCCTCCTGGACCGGGGCACGAACCCGCGTCCCCTGCATCGGCAGACGGACCCTCAACCACTGCACCACCAGGGAAGCCCTGTCCTCTATTCTTGGATGATGTCTTTCCTACTTTTGGGGGCTAAAATCTTTTTTTAATGGATTGATGGGCATTTGTGATTTGAATAGTCATTTCTTGTCCCTCCTCCCAAAGTCTTGTGTCAGTTTTCTGAATCAGCAATGTGTGTGCATGTGTTTGCGTGTGTGTGTGGGGGGGTGATGGGTGACAGGAAAGTGGGAGGAGGCCTGGGGCCTGCAATTGGCTGGGCTTGAACTTGGGACCACAGGCCCATCGCTGGACCCCTGACTCAACGGCCACTGCTGGTGCTGGCTGCCGGGCATAAGCTGTGTGGGGCAGCGGTAGGGCCCCCGTGCGGCGGGGGCAGGCCACTGGACTGTCCTATGTCTCCACTCCTTCTCTGTGAAGCAGGGTGGTGGTAGCGGCAGCCTCCTTGGGAGGAGGAGACCTGCGTTCACGTCTGTAAGAGGTCTGGCCGCGGTGAGTGCTGCGTGCGTGCACGCCCACACGTATGCATGTGTGCACACGTGCCCGTGCACACCTGTGGGAGTAGGGGTGCCCTTGAGGAGGGAATAGCTGCTTTGCCTGGGAGTCCGCTCTGGATCACCTGAAGGGGAGAAGGGGGGCAGCGAGCTCGTGGGGCCCAGCAGCTCCAGCAGCTCCAGCAGCTCCAGCAGCTCCAGCGTCTGCCTTCCTCTGCCTCCTGGCAACCTGGGGCTCGCAAACGTTTTAGTGGCTCCTGATGAATATTTCAGGCTCGAGCTGTGACGCTGCCTGGTGTGAAGCCACGCCCCCTGCGGTGAGAGAAACCATTTCTCCAGAGTTTCCAGAAACGCCTTCCAGTTCTGGGTTGACATTTTTATTTTCCAGGAGCTGCTTGTGATGACCTGTGAGCCTGTGCCTTCGGTGGCTCCTTGGACCACGATGCCTGGTTTCGTGCAGTTAAAACACCTGTTTTCTCTGGTTGTGCCACATAAGCTTATGAGTTTTACATGGAGATGTGACCTGCTTTCTTTAACGAGCCTCTGCCCCATAGGGGGCCCCCAGTGAACAGGTTCCCATCGGGCCGCAGCTCCCGCTGGGCAGGAAACGGGCGCCCGCTCTGTCCTGTGTCCCGGGAAGATGTATCGGGCTTAGTGAGGCCAGTGGCTCCCAGGTTGGATTTAGAGCTCCTCTCTCCTGTTGAGTGAGCCCTGTTACAGGGTTTCCCACACTAACACTCATGCTGGGAGCATCTGCTGAGCGCCTGCCGTGTGCCAAGCATGATGTGAAGGGCAGTAAAGGCTGATTGCATCCGTGCCCAGGCTCTGGCTGTAGCAGTGTGTGTGTACCATATCTGCACATGCAAGGACCCCTGCTTCTCACTCCAGCGTGTGACCACCCAGCCCCAGCCCGGCCATTCTCAGGGCTCACCAAGCAAGGCCTCCACCCGGAGCCCCAGGTCTCGGTTCTGCTACTTCTGATTCAAGGCCAGTTAACAGAGAAGCTTCAGTCCACCCCTCACATCACCACTGACGAAGCATCTGCTCGACTGACCGTTTCCGAGACCCTGTGGTGTGACAGGCATCTGTTGGCTTCGAAAGATCCAGAACGTCCTAGACTTGGCTCTTCCCTGCGAGGGACTCACTGCTTCCTGCTGGAATCGGACAAACACAAATAACCCCAATCTAATGAGATAAGAACACAGATGGCTTAGAGCTCGGTTCAGGGTTAGGCATAATTAAGGTGGCAGATGGGGAAATTCAAGTGAAAATTCAGTAAAATTTTAATTGAAAGATGATGTATTTCCACCCTAAGATCCTTTAAAGGTGAGCTCAAATTTCACGCCCCTGCCCCCTCCCCAGCAAACACACACAATCCCGGTAAAGCTACGTGGTCACCTCCCCTCCCCCTCTCAGCCTGAAGAGCTCCACCTGGTCACTCTTCCTGTAACTCTTCCCTGTTGCTGGCCCCAGGAAGAGATGCACACGTTCCTCTTAGGGTGGGCAGGGAGGGCGGGACGCAGGGGAGAGAGGAGGGTAGTTGGAGGGCGCCTGGTGCAGCAGAGGCAGGGACCTGGCCTAAACAGCTACCCCTGCTCGGCCCCCTCGGCGGCCCCATACGTCCTAGGTCTCGGGCTGCCTTCCTCTTGGATGTGCTGGGCTGTCTGTCTCTGCCATTGTCTTGGGGATCTGCCCCCCAGCCACTGCCGGGAAGCTCTCTTCACCCTGGAGGGGGAGGTCCCCAAGGTCCTTGTCTATAGGGGGACACCGTAACCACTGTCTTTCTCCATAAACGAGGTATTAGTAAAATTTTATGTAATTTTGTCAAAGTTAAGTCACAGATGGAAATCCTGTATATCTCTATGGCATATCCTTTCCAGCTAGGGTTTCAAGACGCAACATCACCCATCATGGAAGAATTACTACACTTTCATGAGCACACACTAATAACTGTCTCCTTCGTTAGCTCTCTGGTTCTTTATATCATTTCACTAACGCAAATGGCTAAGCTAACACATGCCAGCACGACAGAGGCACAAGAAGTAGAAAAGCATCTGAACTGTCTTACCGGCCGTTATCTTGAGTGTAATTGCCCTGCCATCGTTGCAAATCCTCTACACGATAGATGAAATCAACAACGCGTCTCTTACTGTAAAAACTACAGGCCACCAGTGACACTGAAGCTATAAGTACATTGACTACAAAGACTTAAATTTTGACTCCTGTAGAATCCCAACATCAGCCTTAAAACCAGGGGAGCTACGACTGCTCGAAGTAGATAACCGAGTAGTGTTGCCCATAGAAATGACAATCTCTGAATAACAATCTCCTCCGAGGATGTGTTACGCTCAGGAGCTGTACCTTCCCCAGGCCTGACAACGGGCGCCATCCCAGGGCGTCTAGATCAAACAACCCTGATATCAGTGCGACCAGGTTTGCATTACGGACACAGGGTTCGGAGATTCGTGGGTTAAACCACGGCTTCACGCCAATTGTTGCTGAATTAGTATCCCTAAAATACTTTGAAAAATGATCCGCATCAATATTGTAAACTCATTAAGAAGCTAGGTAGCGTTAACCTTTTAAGTTAAAGACCGAGAGCTAAGACTCTCCTTAATGGCATGCCACAGTTAGATACATCAACACGATTCACTACCATTTCATCTATGTTTCTAACACTGTTTATTATATTTCAACTAAAAGTCTCAAAGTACACTTACTACCCCAACCCGGAGTCAACACTCACCCAAGTGCAAAAACAGTCCACTCCTTGAGAAACAAAATGAACGAACATCTATTTGCCTCTTTCATAACCCAACAATAATAGGCCCTCCTTGTAGTCATTTTAATTATTACATTTCCAAGTATTTTATTTCTAACATCAAAACGACTAATTAATAATCGCATAATTTCCCTAAAACAATGACTAGTCCAACTTACATCAAAATAATAAGCACACACAATCACAAGGGACAGAGTTGATCACTAATACTAATATCATTCATTTTATTTATTGGGTCGACCAACCTTCTGGGACTACTACCCCACCTGTTTACTCTCACCTCACAGCTCTCAATAAATGTGGAATAGCCATTCCCCTATGAGCCGGCACCGTGATTACAGGTTTTTGAAACAAAACAGAAGTGTCTTTAGCTCACTTCTTACCACAAGGCACACCCACCTCCCTTACCGCCATACTAGTGATTATTGAACTATCAGCCTGTTTATCTAGCCGGTAGCACTAGCTGTGCGATTAACAGCCAATATTACAGCAGGACATGTATTAATACATCTAATCGCAGGGACGACTTTAGCACTAATAAGTATCAACACTGCCACAGCTTCTATTACATTCACCGTCTCACCCTACTCACCATCTTCGAATTTGCCATTGCTATAATTCCAGTCTACTGTTTACCCTCCTAGTAAGCCTATATCTGCATTACAGCACATAATGACCTACCAGCCCCACGCACGTCACATGGTAAACCCCAGTCCTTGACCTCTCACAGGAGCCCTTTCAGCCCTCCTCATAACATCAGACCTAATCATGGGATTCCACTTCAACTTACTAATACTAGGCCTACTAACTAATACTCTAACAATATATCAGTGATGACGAGTTTTATTTGAGAGAGCACCTTCCAAGGCCATCACACACCAATCCAAAAAGGGCTTGGAAATGGGATAATCTTATTTATCATCTCAGAAGTCCTCTTTTTTTTTTTTTACTGGCTTCTTTTGAGCCTTCTATCACTCAAGCCTCGCCCCTACTCCTGAATTAGGCGGGTGCTGGGCGCCAACAGGCATTCGCCCTCCAAATCCTCTAGAGGTGCCGCTTCTCAACACTTTCGTGCTATCAGCCTCTGGGTGTCTATCACCTGGGCCCACCACAGCCTTATGGAAGGAAATCGCAAGCACATACTCCGAGCCCTCTTTATTACAATTGCCCTGGGCGTATATTTCACACTCCTACAAGCC
Organism: Orcinus orca; assembly: GCF_937001465.1. Lineage (NCBI taxonomy): Eukaryota > Metazoa > Chordata > Mammalia > Artiodactyla > Delphinidae > Orcinus > Orcinus orca. The sequence continues at coordinate 119,108,816 of NC_064565.1, forward strand.
TTGGGGTATTACAACGCCCCACTTACAATCTCAGATAGAGTATGTGGACCAACTTTCTTCATGGCCACAGGGTTCCACGGACTGCGCATAATCACTGGGTCCACCTTCCTTATTGTTTGTTTCCTGCACCAATTAAAATTCCACTTCACGTCCAACCACGTCTTCAGCTCTGAAGCCGCTGCTTGATACTGACATTCTGTAGATGTTTTATGACTCTTCCTTTTCGTATCTATCTATCGATGAGGCGCATAATTCTTATAGTATTAATTGGTGCAACTGACTTGTAATCAGTTAGTTTCGGTACACCCCGAAAAAGAATAATAAACTTAATACTGACCCTATTAACACATACTGCACTGGCCTCATTGCTTGTACTCATCGCCTTCTGACTCCCCCAGCTAAACATGTACACAGAGGAAACAAGCCCTTGTGAATGCGGATTTGACCTCATAGGATCCGCCCGCCTGCCTTTTTCCATAAAATTTTTCCTGGTAGCAATCCCATTCCTCCTTTTCCACCTAGAAATTGCCCTCCTACTGCCCCTCCCCTGAGCAACTCAAACAAGTAATCTAAAAACAATACTCACCATGGTTTTACTTTTAATCTCATTATTGGCAATTAGTCTGGCCTACAGTGAGCTCAAAAAGGACTGGAGTGGACTGGAGATGGTATTTCGTTTAAAACAACACAAATAATTTCGACTCATTAGATGATGACTAAACTCATAATTACCAAGTGTCTTTAGTGCACATAAATATTATTATAGCTTTCACGGTAGCCCTTGTAGGGCTGCTAATAGATCTATCCCACTTACTGTCCTCACTATCATGTCTCGAAGGCGTAATATTATCACTATACATCCTGGTGACCCTAATAATCTGAAACTCACACTTCACCTTCGCCAGCACAATACCCATCACCCCACCGGTGCTCACAGCCCGTGAAGCCGTGCTCAGATTATCCTTGTTAGTAATAGTATCAACACGTATGGCTCGGACTACGTACGAAACCGTAACCTCCTCCAATGCTAAAATTTATTATCCCTATGATTATACTAACACCACTGACTTGATTATCAGAAAACAATATAATCTGAATTAACACTACAACCCATAGTCTGCTAGTTAGCCTCACAAGCCTGCTTCTTCTTAACCAGTTTAATGACAACAGCCTTAATTTCTCATTAATATTTTTTCCGACTCCCTATCTGCACCGCTACTGATCTTGACAATATACTCCTACCTCTGGTATTATAGCCAGTCAGTCTCACCTGCTCAAAGAATCGCTGACCCGAAAAAACTATGCATCACTAGACTAATCATATTACAAACGTTTGTAACCCTAACATTTACCGCCACAGAACTAACTCTATGTGACATCACATTCGAGGCCACACTGGTTCCTACACTCATCATCGTCACTCGCACTGGTTCCTACACTCATCATCGTCACTCGCACTGGTTCCTACACTCATCATCGTCACTCGCACTGGTTCCTACACTCATCATCGTCACTCGCACTGGTTCCTACACTCATCATCGTCACCCGCACTGGTTCCTATACTCATCATCGTCACTCGCACTTGTTCCTACACTCATCATCGTCACTCGATGAGGTAACCAAACAGAACGACTCAACGCAGGGCTCTATCTTCTATTCTACACACTAGTCGGATCACTCCCGCGGCTAGTGGCGTTAGTATAGATCCAAAACACCACGGGCTCTCTGAATTCCCTCGTACTTCAGTATTGAACCCAAGCATTACCCGACTCCTGATCCAACGTTTTTATATGACTAGCCTGCACAATAGCCTTTATGGTAAAAACACCCCTCTATGGCCTCCACCTTTGACTACCAAAGCACACGTGGAAGCTCCCATCACAGGCTCTATAGTCCTTGCAGCCGCAACACTAAAACTCGGGGACTACGGCGTGCTATGAGCTACAGCAATACTCAATCCCCAGATAGACTTCGTGGCGTACCCTTTTCTGATGCTCTCCTCATGAGGGATAATCATAACCAGTTCAATCTGTCTACGTCAAACAGACCTAAAATCACTTACCGCGTATTCTTCCGTCAGCCACACGGCCCTCGAGGCGTACAAACCCTCCTCCCACTGATGGCCACTTGACGACTACCGGCGAGCCTGACCAACGTAGCCCCACCCCCAACTATCAATGTAATCGGAGAACTGTTCGTAGTTATGTCAACCTTCTCATGATCAAACTTGACCATTATCTTAATGGGAACTAACATTGTAATTACAGCCCTATATTCTATATACATACTAATTACGACACAACACAGTAAATACACACACCGTATTAATAATATCACACCCTCCTTCACACGAGAAAACGCCCTTGTAGCCCTCCGCGTTCTACCCCTCCTACTCCTATCACTAAATCCCAGAATCATCCTGGGCCCCCTGTATTGTAAGTAGAGTTAAAAAAACCACTAGATTGTGAATCTAGTGACAGAAGACTGAGCCTTCTTATTTACCGAGAAAGTACCGGAAGAACTGCTACTTTCTGCTCCCATGCCTAACAGATGGCTTTTTCAGGCTTTTAGAGGATAGTAGTTATCCATTGGTCTCAGGAGCCAAAAAACTGGTGCAGTTCCAAGTAATAAACCTATTTTCCTCTTTTGCTCTGGTCACACACTAACACTAATTAACCCAATTATAATAACTAACACAGATTTCTACAGAAGGGACAAAAATCCACCATACGTAAAAAAATACCGTCTCACGTGCTTGTATCACCAGCCTAGTTCCAACAATAATATTCCTCCACACAGGCCAAGAAATAATTATTTCAAACTGACATTGAATCATCGTCCAAACCCTTAAATTAACACTTAGCTTCAAAATAGATTACTTCTCGGGCTTCCCTGGTGGCGCAGTGGTTGAGAGTCCGCCTGCCGATGCAGGGGACACGGGTTCGTGCCCTGGTCCGGGAAGATCCCACATGCCGAGGAGTGGTTGGGCCCGTGAGCCATGGCCGCTGAGCCTGTGTGTCCGGAGCCTGTGCTCCGCAACGGAAGAGGCCACAACAGTGAGAGGCCCGCGTACCGCAAAAAAAAAAAAAAAAAAAAAAAAAAGATTACTTCTCAATAATATTCGTACCAGTAGCATTATCTGTTACGTGGTCCATTATGGAGCTCTCAGTATGGTACCTACACTTAGATCCTTACATTAACCAGTTCTCCAAGTACCTGCTCCTCTTCCTCATCACCATGCTAATCCTCGTTACGGTCAATAACCTCGTCCAGCTTTTTATTGGATGGGGGGGGGTTGGAATGATACCCTTCCTGCTCCTTGCGTGGTGGTGTGGAGGCGCAGATGCAAACACAGCTGCTCTCCAAGCAACCTTACATAACTGCACTGGGGATATCGGGCTTATTATGTCAACAGCATGATTCCTGTTTGACTCAAACACATGAGACCTGCAACAAATTTTTATACTCGACCTAAATCCCTCGAACCTCCCCCTTATAGGACTCGTACTAGCCACAGCCGGAAAATCAGCCCAATGTTGACTCCACCCTTGACTCCCCTCAGCAACAGAGGGCCCCACCCCTGTGTCACCCCTGCTCCACTCAAGCACAATAGTTGTGGCAGGAGCCTTCCTACTTATTCGATTTCACCCTTTAACAGAAAACAGCAAACTTATTCCAGCAATAGCACTGTGCCTAGGATCCCTCACCACCCTATTCACAGCTATAGGTGCTCTCACCCAAAATGACATTAAAAAAATGACCACTTTCTCCACTTCAGGCCAATTAGGCCGACTAATGGTAACGATCGGCATCAGCAAACCCTACCCAGCATTCTTGCACATCTGCACGCATGCTTTTCTTAAGGCCATGCTATTCATATGCTCCAGATCCATTAGTCACAGGCTGAACGACAAACCAGATATTGGAAACATAGGAGGCCTAGTCAAGGCTTTACCTTCACCACAACAGCCCTCGTTACCGGGTGTCTGGCATTAACAGGAAGGCCTCTCCTCACCGGCTTCTATCCTAAAGACCTGATCATCGAAGCCGCTCGTACGTCTTACACCAGCGCCTGAGCCCTGTTAATAGCTCTAATTGCCACCTCCCTCACAGCTGTCTATAGCACCCATATCATCTTCTTCTCTCTGTTAGGACAACCCTGCTTCTTTCCCCGAACCCCCATCGATGAAAACGACCCCCTCTTAATTAACTCCATCAAACGTCTACTAATTGGAAATGTCTTTGCTGGGCTCATTATCTCCAACCACATCCCCCTAATAACCACACCCTTACATCTAGAACTAACTGTGCTTGCAGTAACCATCCTAGGCTTCGCACTGGCACTCGAAATCAACCTTAACACACAGAACTTAAAATTCATCCATCCGTCAAATACCCTTGAATTCTCTAGTCTCTTAGGATATTTCTCCGCCATCATGTACTGTCTTCCTCCTTACCTAAACCTAAGCCAGAAGCCAGCATCCTCCCTTTTGGACTTAATCTGACTAGAAAACAAACATTTTACCAAAACCCACATCCCTTACTCAACTAAAGTTCTCCACGCTAATCTCAAGCCAAAAAGGCCTTACCAGACTATACTTCCTATCGTTCCTCATTACTCTCACCCTTAGCGTGCTTCTATTCAATTACCACAAGTGATCTCTATGATAACCACAACGCCAATAAGCAACGACCAACGAGTAACAATCCCCAACCAGGTACCGTAACTATACAATGCCGCAGTCCCTATAGCCGCCTCACTAAAAAAGCCAGAGTCACCAGTATCATAGATAACTCAGTCTCCCAACCCGTTGAACTGAATCACAACTTCCACCTCCTCGTCCTTTAAAGTATAAAATACCATCAAAAATTCTATTATCAACCCTGAAAGAAACGCCCCCAAGACAGTCTTATTAGAACCCCAAACCTCAGGATACTGCTCAGTGGTCATAGCCGTCGTATAGCCAAACGCAACTAATATCCCCCCTGAATAAGCCCAAAACACCATCAAACCTAAAAATGAACCACCAAAGTTCAACACGATCCCACACCCAATACCACCACTCACAATCAACCCAAAGCCCCCATAAATAGGCGAAGGTTTTGAAGAAACCCTCACAGAACTGATCACAAAAATAACACTTAAAATAAATACGTCATCATCACTCTCACATGGATTCCAACCATGACCAATGACATGAAAAATCATCATTGTCATTCAACTATAAGAACACCAATGACCAACATCCGAAAAACACACCCCTAACAAAAATCAACAATACATTTATTGACCTCCCAACCCCATCAAACATTTCATCATGATGGAATCTTGGCTCTCTACTAGGCATTTGCCTGGTCAGACTTATTCCCAGCAATACACCTCACACCAGACACAACAACTGCCTTCTCGTCAGTAGCACACATCTGTTGAGACGTTAACTATGGATGAATCATTCGATATCTACATGCAAACGGAGCTTCCATGTTCTTTATCTGCCTTTATATTCACATAGGACGTGACCTATATTATGGGTCCTATGCCTTTCTAAAAACATGAAACATCGGAATTATTCTACCGCTTACAGTTATAGCTACTGCATTTATAGGCTGTGTACTACCATGAGGACAAATGTCATTCTGAGGGGCAAGAGTCATTACAAACCTGCTCTCAGCAACCCAGTACATTGGCACTACTCTTGTCGAATGGGTCTGAGGTGGCTTTTCTGTACACAGAGCAACACTCATGCAATTCTTCGCTTTTCATTTTATTCTCCCCTTCATCATCACAGTGCTAGCAGCTGTCCACCTACTATTTTTCCACGAAACGGGATCCAACAACCCCACAGGAATCCCATCTGACACAGACAAAGTTCCCTTCCACCCCTATTACACAAGCAAAGACATCCTAGGTGCCCTACTACTAATCCTAGCCTCACTAATACTAGTCCTATTTTCACTGAACTTGCTAGGCAACCCCGACAACTACACCCTAGCAAACCCGCTCGACACACGACCACACATTAAATCAGAGTGATACTTTCTATTCACATATGCAATCCCACGATCAATCCCCAACAAACTAGGAGGAGGCTTAGCCCTATTCCTCTCAATCCTGATTCTAACATTTATCCCAGTACTCCACAAATCCAAACGATGAAGCATAACGTTCCGACCCCTTAGCCAGATTGTATTTTGAGGGCTAGTGGCACACCTACTAACACTCACATGGGTTGGAGGACACTCCTTCATCATTATCAGACAACTCGCATCTATTTTATACTTTCTTTTAATTCTAGTGCTAATACCAGTAACTAGCATCATTGAAAACAATCTCCTGAAATGGAGTCTTTGTAGTACATCACATTATCCTGGTCTTGTAAACCAGAAGAGGAGAATAACACACCTCCCTAACACTCAAGGAAGAAGCCCTAAGCTTCGCCGCCAGCACCCAAAGCTGAAATTCTACTTAAACTATTCCCTGAAATTATGACATTTACAAAATTATTAAGTACTATATCAGTATTAAAACAGTCCATGTTATCACAAACTACTATGTACATCGTTCATACTTGTACTACCACATTAATAAGTACATATACTTTATATGTACATATTACATTATATGGATAATTGTACATTACACTCTCTACCCCATGCTTATAGGCATGTACATCTTATTATTAGTATTGCATAGTACATAGAGATTATTAATAGTACATAGTGAATTCAGTCAAATCAATTCTAGTCAGCATGCATATCCTGTCCATTAGACCATGAGCTTAATCACCAAGCTGCGTGAAAACACCAACCCGCTCACCAGGTGTCCCTCTTCTGATAAACCCCACCAGCCCTTGCTAATTCAGTCTATATACCACCATCTCCAGCAGACCCTAAAAAGGAGCAAAAGTAAGCAGAACTATAACACATAAAAATGTCAGGTCAAGGTTAACCCACGGGGTGGGAAGAAATGGGCTACATTTTCTGCACCAAGAACACTCTCTTACCTGCATGAAAGTTTTTATGAAACCGAAAAACCAAAGGAGGATTTAGTAGTAAATTAAGAATAGAGTGCTTGAAAACCATAATTCAAAGAGTCATGTACCACAATGTTCATTGCATCTCTATTTATAATAGCCAGGACATGGAAGCAACCTAATTGTCCATCGACAGATGAATGAATAAAGAAGATGTGGTACACATATACAATGGAATATTACTCAGCCATAAAAAGAAATGAAATTGAGTTACTTGTAGTGAGGTGGATGGACATAGAGTCTGTCATACAGAGTGAAGTAAGTCAGAATGAAAAACAAATACTGTATGCTAACGCATATATATGGAATCTAAAAAAAGAAAAAGGTTCTGAAGAACCTAAGGGCAGGACAGGAATAAAGATGCAGACATAGAGAATGGGTTTGAGGACACGGGGAGGAGGAAGGGTAAGCTGGGACGAAGTGAGAGAGTGGCATGGACTTATATATACTACCAAATGTAAAATAGATAGCTAGTGGGAAGCAGCCGCATAGCACAGGGAGATCAGCTCGGTGCTTTGTGACCACCTAGAGGGGTAGGATAGGGAGGGTGGGACATATGGGGATATGTGTATATGTATAACTGATTCACTTTGTTATAAGGCAGAAACTAACACACCACTGTAAAGCAATTATACTCCAATAAAGATGTTAAAAAAAGAAGAATAGAGTGCTTAATTGAATAAGGCCACGAAACACACACACACCACCCGTCACCCTCCCCAGGTACTATGACAAAACCACAACTTATTAACAAATGCTAGTCAATTATATGAGAGGAGATAAGTCGTAACAAGGTAAGCATACTGGAAGATGTGCTTGGATAAACCAAAGCGTAGCTTAAATATAGCACCTAGTTTACACCTAGAAGGTTTCATAGCCTATGAATGCCTTGAACTAAACCTGACCCACAGCCCTCCCACCATACTAGCACGAACCAATCAAATAAAACCTTCACCCAACACCTAAAGTATCGGAGATAGAAATTTAAATACTAATGGTACCATGGAGAAAGCACCGTAAGGGAATGAGGAAAGAAAATTAAAAGTAACACAAAGCAAAGCTTATCCCTTGTACCTTTTGCATAATGATTTAACTAGCAATATTTTAACAAAGAGAACTTAAGTTAAACCATCCGAAACCAGACGAGCTATTTATGAACAGTTACTAGAACAAACTCATCTATGTGGCAAAATAGTGAGAAGATTTACAAGTAGAGGTGCCAAGCCTAGCCAGCCTGGTGATAGCTGGTTGTCCAGGAAAAGAATTTCGGTTGAATGTTAAATAATACTAAGGACCTCTTATAAGTTTCAATGTATATTTAAATGTTAGTCTAAAAAGGTACAGCTTTTTAGAAACGGGTACAACCTTAACTAGAGAGTAAAAACAAACGGCACCGTAATTGGCTTAAAAGCAGCCACCAATTCAGAAAGAATTCAAGCTCAACAATAAATGTATCTTAATTTCAAAATTAAATAAATCAGCTCCTAGGCTTATTGCTGGACTAATCTATAAAATTATAGAAGCGATACTGTTAATATGAGTCACAAGAAGTACTTCTCCTTGCACAGGTTTACATCAGCTACTAATAATATACGATCGTTAACAGTAAATAAATATAACCCAACACTAGACTATTTATTAAACATACTGTTAATCCAACACAGGTGTGCGCCCAAGGAAAGATTAAAACATGTACAAGGAACGTGGCAAACACAAACCCCGCCTGTTTACCAAAACCGTCAACTCTAGCATCACTAGTATTAGAGGCACCGCCTGCCCAGTGACAGTTGTTAAACGGCCGCGGTATCCTGACCGTGCAAAGGCAGCATAATCGTTTGTTCTCTAAATAAGGACTTGTATGAATGGCCACTCTAGGCTTTTACTGTCTCTTACTTTTAATCAGCGAAATTGACCTCCCTGTGAAGAGGTAGAAGTGACGACAAAATAAGGCGAGAAGAGCCTGTGGAGCTTCAATTAATCAACCCCCAAAACACAGTTAAACTGCCAAGGAATAACAAAACTGCACATGGGTTGACAATTTTGGTTGGGGTGACCTCAGAGCACAAAAAAACCTCCGAGTGATTAAAGCTTAGACCCACTAGTCAAAGCATAATATCACTTATTGATCCAAAAACTGATCAACGGAACAAGTTACCCCAGGGATAACAGCGCCATCCTATTCTAGAGTCCATATCGACAATAGGGTTTACAACCTCGATGTTGGATCAGGACACCCCAATGGTGTAACTGCTATTAAAGTTTTGTTTGTTCAACGATTAAAGTCCTACGTGATCTGAGCTCAGACCGGAGCAATCCAGGTCAGTTTCTATCTATTATGTATTTCCCCCGCTATGAAAGGACAAGAGAAATATGGCCCACTTTAAACAAGCACCTTCAAAGCAATTAATGATATAGTCTCACCTTAGTAAGCAAACACTGAAGAACCACCCGAGACCAGGGTTTAGTTACAGTAGCAGAGCCCGGTCGTTGCATAAAACTTAAGCCTTTATACTCAGTTTCAAACCCTCTCCCTAACAAAATGTTTATAATCAACATGCTAATGCTTGTTATTCCTATTCTTTTAGAAGTAACATTCTGTTTTTAAAACAATAAATTTATTTATTTAGTTAATTTATTTATTTTGGCTGCATTGGGTCTTCATTGCTGCTTTCTCTAGTTGCGGCAAGCGGGGGCTACTCTTCATTGCCGTGCACAGGATTCTCACTGTGGTGGCTTCTCTTGTTGCAGAGCATGGGCTCTAGGCAGGTGGGCTTCAGTAGTTGTGGCACACGGGCTTAGTTGCTCTGCAGCGTGTGGGATCTTCCTGGCCCAGGGCTCGAACCCGTGTCCCCTGCATTGGCAGGCGGATTCTTAACCACTGAACCACAGGGAAGCCCAGCTGTAGCATTCTTAACATTAGTAGAGCAAAAAAATCCTAGTCTACGTACAATTCCGAAAAGGACAAAATATTGTGGGGCCACACGGCCTGCTTCAACCCTTGCCGACGCAATCAAACTATTCACTAAAGAGCCACTCCGACCAGCTACATCCTTCACCTCCATATTTATCATCACACCAATCCTAGCTCTGACTCTAGCCCTAACGATACGGATCTCCTTACCCCTGTGGGAGGGCAATGCCCGACTGATGGCACAGGGGACGGGGGAGCAGTGAGGGGCTGCCTCCCCTGGGGCTGTGGTCCTCTGGGCCAAGCTTACTGGAGAGGGTGCATGAAATTGCCCCTTTGGGTTCAGTTGCTGTTGTGTGGTCCTCTCTCCACAGGATATGGACACGAGCTCACGGAGCATCCACTCCCCTCTGTGTCTGCCCTTGCATTTGGACCAGTCTGTGCTCTTCTGGTCTGCCCTTCACAAGGCTCCTCTGTCCCTCCTCCAGGCCACTGTCCATCTGCCCTCAGGAACTCTGCATGCTGGGGCCTGGACAAAAGGCTGGGTCCTCATCTCGGGGGCTCACAGGCCACAGTGAAGATGTTGGCCAGGGCTGGCGTCTTCTCTGAAGACTGGACTGGGGGTGGAGCTACTTTCAGGTTCTTGAGGTTGTTGGCAGCATTTTGTTCCTGTGGACTGTTGGACTGAGGGCTTTGGCTCCTTGCTGGTTGTTGGCTGGGGACTGTCCTCAGTGCCTGGCCATGTGAGGTCACTCCTCCCAACTTGGAGCTTGCTCCATGGAAGCATGAAAACAGAGAAGGCAATAGAGAGAATGCTAGCAAGTGGACGTTGGTCTTACGTAGAGTAATTGCAGACGTGCCAGCCATCTCCTGTGTTGTGTTCTCCTGGTTGGAAGCAAGTCATGGGTCCCCTCACACTCAAGGGGAGGGGGACACAGAAGGACATGAACACCATGGGGGTGGGGGTCATTCGGGGTCGTCTTGGAGACTGCCAACCACATTATTCATGTGCAAGTTTTATTTCAATATTAATGATATTAAACCTTTGTTATGTTTGTTGAAGATATTTTTTTCCTAGATTGCTCTTTGCATTTTTATTTAATTTACTTTTGAAGTAATGATTTTTTGTCATTATGTAGCTGGGTTTCTTCGTGTTTCCTTTTTTGGAATTTGCACAAACAAAAGCTTTTCTCTCCCCTAGGTCAGGTGGCTACTCATCCACGTGGTACACGCGTTCAGAATTAACCTCCTCATCTATCTGGGTTTATTTTGCTGTCTCTGGATCTACCTTTTTTCCCAAGTAGTAAACCAGTTTTCCCAGCACCACGTTTGAATAAACCATCCTTTCTCCCACTGATTTAAGTTGTCAGTTTTCTAAAGAGTGAAATGTTCTTTACGTTACAGGTAGTTGAGAAGGTAGGTATTAAATACTGAAGCTAGACCTACCCTGTTACAGGTAGTTGAGAAGGTAGGTATTAAATACTGAAGCTAGACCTCCCCTCTGTTACAGGTAGCTGAGAAGGTAGGTATTAAATACTGAAGCTAGACCTACCCTGTTACAGGTAGTTGAGAAGGTAGGTATTAAATACTGAAGCTAGACCTACCCTCTGAAGGACTTGCAGGAAGTGGATGGTTAAGGATGGCTGATGATGCTTTGACCCCTCCAGTGGAGCAGATGAGGGAGGATCTGAGAGGGCAGCTTTTGGAGCTGCTGCTGTGGGCTTGGAGCCCTCCCCAGCCGAGGGGCGGGGCACTGGAGGGCATCTCAGAGAGCTCAAGTGCGTCCCTGCAGTTGGGAGTCAGAGTGATCCCTCCCGAGGCATATAAAGGGTGATGACCAGGCTGGCATCGAAGGAGGAGCCGGTGCTGAGCCGGGGGGCAGCCTGCAGGGGCACGTTAGGGGGTGTGGAGGATGGCTGTCTGCTGCTCCTGGGACCACTGACTGTGAGGTCCACAGACCATATGTTACCCTTAGGGTTATATCCTTAAGCCCCCTCGGTGGTCAACGTCCCCAACAGAGAGAACTTGGAGGTTCTGTGGGAATTTGAGGGCCTGGGGGACAGGGAGGGACTCGTCAGAATAGAGACATCAAATAGCCATTCTTGACTCCCGCCTGTTCGGAGACCAGTGGTATCTGTTTCCTTGGCCCCCTAACAAATGACCACACGCCGGTGGCTCACAACAACAGAAATTTACCCTCTCCCAGCTCTGGAGGCCAGAGGTCCTCCATCAAGGTGTGGACAGGGCCGTGCTCCCTCCAGAGGCCTCCCTCCTTCCTGCCTCTTCCAGCTTCCGGGGGCCCCAAGTGTTCCTTGGCTCGTGGCCCCATCGTTCTGGTCTTCGCGTGGCCTCTTCCACATCTTGCTGCGTCTACTCTTTTGTTTCTTCTAAAGGATCTGTCCTTGGATCTAGGGCTCACCTGGGTCAGCCAGTAGGACTGCATCTTGAGACCCTTAGTTACCTCTGCAAAAACTCTTTTTGCAAAAGCAAGGTCACATTCACAGGTTCTGGGGCTTAGGGCTTGGGGCCACCGTTCAACCCACTACAGCACCTTAGGAGGACGTCGCTCAGAGGTTTTTCTGCCCACCTCACCTCGTTCCCTGTCTACCCAGAGGGAGAGCAATGGAAGGTGGGAAATTGGGGGAGGAGCAGAGGAGGCTTCCTGGCTGTCCCCTGGTTTCACTGCTGCTGACGTGCTCACCTGGGCCTTTATGAGACTAATATTAACACCTGGCGCTATTCACATCACTCCTATCCATCCCTCCTAGCCTGAAGTTTTGTTTCTTGGCCAATCTTGCTTGTTTATTTTTTTCAAATAAAATTTGGAATTATTTTGTCAAATTCTCCCCAATATTTGATTAGACTCTTTATTGGAATGGCACCAAACATACCCATTAACTCCGGGGGGATAGACATTTTCTCAACATTGAGCCCTCCTCTGCAGGAACCAACAAGTCTCCATGTAGTCACACGTTCTTCACGTGCCTCAATGCAGTTTGCCCGGATTTATAGGTTCTGCTTCATTTCTGTTAGATTCGCTCCTCGTTGTTTGGCTACTTTTCAGTAATAGAAACTTGTTTTAACTTTGCTAACTAATAGTTGCTAATACACAGGAATGCCCATGACTTTTTATTTTATTTATTTTTTATTGGGGTGTAGTTTTCTACAATGTTGTGTTAGTTTCTACTGTACAGTGAAGTGGAGTTCGCTGTGCTATACAGCAGGTTCTCATTAGTTATCTATTTTATACATATTAGTGTATCTATGTCAATCCCAGTCTACCAATTCATCCCGTCCCTCCCCCTTTCCCCCCTTGGTGTCCATACGTTTGTTCTCTACGTCTGTGTCTCTATTTCTGCCTCACAAACCGGTTCATCTGCACCATTTTTCTGTATTCTACATATATGCGTTCATATACGATATTTGTTTTTCTCTTTCTGACTTACTTCACTCTGTATGACAGCCTCTAGATCCATCCACATCTCTACAAATGACCCAGTTTTCTTCCTTTTCATGGCTAATATTCCATTGTATATATGGACCACATCTTCTTTATCCATTAGTCTGTCGATGGACATCTAGGTTGTTTCCGTGACCTGAATGCCCATGATTTTGATATTTTTTAGTTTCTTAGTTGGCATACTTACTGGTTTTGAGAATTTTTCAATTTACTATTTGGGATTTTGGGGGGGTTGATAATGATATCACCAGGTTCTTCTAGACAGTGATGTTGGATTTATTTCCAGCAGAGTCTTTGCCTCCTTGCTGAAGCATTGAATCCTCTGTAAGGAATTATTGGTAACGTTTGTGCATTGTGTAGCCATGTTTGTAGTAAATATTTAGACTTAGACCCGTGGTCAGATGGTTTCAGTGCTTCCGAGCAGAACTTTTATTCAATAACTTTCCACGCTCAAGCTTTAAATTGTGATTGCACTTTGAGCATGTTTGCATGTGCCTCTGGAGAAGTCTATGTTTAGGAAGGATCCCTGGGTACATACTTGAAGAAATCTTGCGGGTATGAGAATGCCCTTCTGTCGAATGAAAATGGCCCCTGCAGAATCCCATAAAGGAGACTCCACGATCGCGTCCTCACGTCCACATTGTCTGTCCTGATGTCAGAGGCTCCTTTCTGTCCTTTGCATCTTCTGCCTTGTAGTTTCTCTTAACACAAACCTTTTTTCCTCTGTATGTTCTCACTGTGAGTAACCCGTCTCTGCTGGCTCCGTCCCTATGGCCACGTGTCTGGGAGGCCTGGCAGGCTGTCTTTCTGCCTACTGCCTGTCCTACGCCTCAGAGACGGGGTATCAGTGGGGCGATGCGAGGCACCCTCCTTCTAACTCTGAACCACATTGCTCTTTCAGAGACTGGCTGGCTGTGGATCAGCCCCTTTTCTCTCACTGACACAGTCATGCCTCAGTTTTCCTAGCAGAGATTCCCAGAGCGCATGGCATTAGTTTCTGTGTGTTGCAGGCATCCCCAGCTTCAAAATTATTTCCACTGACTCCGTGAGCTAAACACCTGCTCTCCCTATGCCATTTACGTAAAAGTCACCAAGGGAAGGGTTTCGTTTTGTTTTTAATAGATTTTGTTTTTCAGAGCGTTTTTAGGTTCACAGCAAAATTGTACAGAAAGTACAGAGAGTTAGTTCCCAAGTGTCTCCACCCTCCCCCCACAGCTTCCATGATTAACAACACGCATTAGTGCAGGACGTTTGTTACAACCGATGAACCAATGTTGATAGCTTATTATTAACTACAGTTCCGAGTCTACTTTGAGGTTCACTCTCTGTGCCGTAAAGTTCTGCGGTTTTGACAGAGGCAGGCTGTTGTACATCCACCATTAGAGCATCATACAGACTAGCTGCTCCTTCCTAAAAATGTCCTGTGCCGCCCGTTCTTCCTCTCCCCCTGCCCTGAACCCTGGTGGCCACCGATCTTCTTCTGTCCCTGTAGTTTTGCCTTCTTTGTTTGTTTTGTAGGACGGGGGAATGTATTGTACGTATAGGATGAGGGGAGACAGCCACGAGAAGAGAGCCTGGAGATGTCAGGAGAGAGAGTGTGCTTGGAGGATGAGGCCCCTGGGAAGCCAGGAGAAGCGGGGCATGAAGCAGAGGCGAGGAGGAATCTGTGATGGAAGGGAGAGAGACTTCGTCTCGGAGACAGGGGCTTCGGGAAGGCGGAAGGCGCGCCGCAGCCGTGTGGAGGCATGGGACTGTCTGCGGGGGGAAGGGAGGGTGAGCAAAAGCAGATGATGGACATGGAAACGCCTGGCTGGGCAGCAAGAAACCGTGGCTCACAAGTGACTGAAACCCAGTGAAATTCAGAGCCGTGTTGGCCAGGCTTACGTGACAGAAGGACAGAGGCAAGAGCGTCATGGATGCCGGTGGGCGATGGGGAGATGAGGCCTGTAAGGGGCTGGAAGGACCCACCTGGGAGCGTGGCCTCCACTTCTGAGGTCTCCAATGTCACTAATCCTGGTCACACCTGCCCAGCGCAGGAGAATCAGGTGTCACTTGCACTTTGGGGAAAGTGGGATTTGCTCTACGCTTCTCTAAGCTGGAGATTTGAAAGAACCAGAACGAATGCGATGACTCCCCTCCAAGTGCTTTCAATCCCCTGAAATATGTGCTCAGGACAAATGTGTCTTTGCAAAACATCTCTTTCCAAAGAAGTCTTTAATTTTTTTTTGGTAACATTTTGTGTTTTCATGAAAGCCATATTCCATCCGTGATATTCTGCAGCACTCTTTCAGAGCCAGATCTATTTTTTAAAAAGCAGTTGGCACCCTGAAGTGTTACATGTGGCTTAGTGAAAACAGCAATATGCAGAGATTCAAAAGATGTCACTCCACGTTGGGTACAAAACGTGATCAGCCTTAGTTATCATCCAGCACAAACACGGAATTCAGACGTGATGCTGTGAGGAGGAGAGACCTCCTTCGCACGTGGCCCTTAGGGCTTGAATTCTCAGCACTTCTGAACAGCTCACCAGCAGAAAGAGCGGGGGATGTAAGGCCCTCTCTTGGGCACGTCCTGAGGTAAGAATAGCCTCTCAGGGAAGACCAGTTGGGGTAGGGAGGATTCCCTGAACGCAGCCTTGCATCCGCCAGACCACACCGACCGGCCACGGCACGTCTGTTGCCTCGTAGACGGTGTTGCCTTGAAGTCAGGAGCCTGGGTGGCCTCCCTCCACCCGCCCCTCTGGCTAAGCCCTCAGACGTTTGTCGCCTGGCTGAATCTCTGCCGCAGTCCCCGCAGAGAGTCATTGCCACCATCTACAGGTGAGTGAACTGGGTTCCAGGGCTGAGAGCTGAGCTGAGGTTTTCCTCCCAGAGTCCATGTGTATGTTCAACCACATGTGGCCGCCACCCCACAATAAGGAAAACGCTAACCATCATCATGGCTGTCACCTGGCCCAGGTATGCACTAGACCAACGCATCTCTTAGGATTTCGGGTCAAGGTCACTCTCAGCTGTATCTGGGGGCCAGGTAGGCAGCCTATGATATTCTTGCGGGAAACCTGTGTGTGAATCGGAAGAGCCTGTCCATCTAGGGAAATACCACTGCTGTTCTGGCCACAGTGAAACATTAGCCATCAGGTCTGCATTGAAACTGAACCTAGTAGGTTAACAGCTTCCCGCCAGTACCCAGCGCTTCAGAAAGCCAGCCAATCAGTGACAGATTACCCTTCGGAAAACCAACCAATCAGTGACAGCATACCCTTCTGAAAGCCAACCAGTGACAGCTCACCCCTCTGAAAGCCAGCCAATCAGTGACAGTCACACGGTTATAAGAGCCAGCCCATGAAAACAGTCTCACTTTGGTAACTGAGATGCCACAGCCGCAGGTCATCCTGAACCTACCCATTGCGTGTTGGGCTCTTCACTGGCGGGGAGGCGGCCTACTCTTCCTTGCTTCATGCAGGCGTTTGTGCCGTGCCGAGGCCCTACTGCAAAAAACCTCCCCACCAGGCAGCAGCTCAGGCTGTGCAGGGGGGCCCAGCGCTCACATGGACCGGGCACTCAGGTGGGACCTCACACTCAGGTGGGGACCAAGACAGGCCACAGGGAGTGCACCTGTATCCTGGCGCCTTTGGCTTCCTGAGAGGGTGGGGGAGGATCTGTTTGAGCACCTCCCGTACAAGGAAATCCACCGGGTCAGGCGCTCTAACTTTATCAAATATGACCAAGGGAGTAAGCGCAGATGACGAGGGAACGCTCCATCAAAGCCAAACAACAGACACGCCCTCCACCCTCTACGCACAAATATCCCGGGGCTTCCGGTTTGTAAAGCGTCTTCTCACAGCTGTTCTCTGCAGCAGCTCCAAGTGGTCCAGCAGCTCCAGAGAACGCAGCACAGCAAGCAGCCAGGAGGGTAACCCGAGGGATGACGCTCAGACTAAAGTGGGCGCTGTGGCCACCGGAGTCGCATTGTTTGGTCTGGGAAGCCACAGTGGTTGACCTGAGTCTCGCTAGGATAGAGGACCTCCAGCGTCCCAGCCGAGTCCCTGTGCAGCTGACCCACTCTTAAGGCCTCGGGTGCCCCTGGACCGACCTCTATACTGGAGACCCCACACATCTGCTGCGTTCCCCACGTCTGCGGTCTTGACCACTGACCTGTAGCCTCACCCCTCTGTCCTCAGCCGCCTGCTCCCTGCAGGTCCATCATCCTTCCCACGGGCACACCACCACCTGTCCCACCTGCATCCCAAATCCACGGTGAGGGTCCACCAGGCGGAGAGTGCAGGGTCCTCTGCAGCTGACGATTAGCTGTACAGACATCCAGTGTCACTGAGGCTGTGGCACTGACGTCCCCGCTGGAGACTGTGAGGGTGGCAGAGGGACGGAAAGGAAAGCAGGCCTGGAGAGCGGCCGGGTGTGTCCAAAGGCTGAGCGAGAAGGTGACGGAACCCTGCAGACTCAGCTGCTCCGGCCCAGCCACCTCCAGTTTCCCGGTTGGCGGTCCCTGTGCGACATAAATGTACGCGACGCGAGGGCCTTCGGGAGTTACTTCGGTGGAAGCCGCCCAGCCGGCGCGGTGCAGGGCTCCGCTGTCTCAGCGCATCACCGGGCCCTTATGCTTGATCCATACGGAGGAAACCTTAAGGGCGGCCTAAATGATGTAACTAAGCAGCGTTAGTAGTGCAGTCAAGGCCGAGTTGGATCCTGCGTGTGTTTACGGAGCACCTGTGATTCATGAGGCCCCACGCTGGGCTCTGAGAACAATCCGGATGTGATTACACAGTCGTTTAGAGCAAGGTTTGAAGAAATATAAACTCCTAGGTGTGACCGATACATCGCTCACTTGTGTGTTGCCGGCACCTCTGTGTCCACCTTGAAGCAACACTTGCGCTACACGGAGGGCGGGCCCGAGGGGGCTCTGAGGGTCGGGACCCAGTGGCTGCACCACGGGGAGCAGAAGGGTGGCCCATTCTGCTGACCACACGAAAGGGCAGTGTGAAGGAACCCAGGAGGGACAGGCCCCCAGGACACTGTTTGAGCGGGAAGCAGGACGTGCCAGAGCCTTGGTTCCCTGGAAACGACACGGGGCTGTTCTTTTGTCTCCTCTGCAGCCCAAGGGCAAGGCTCAGTAGGTGTGCTGGTGTTGGTGTGAAAGTTAATGACTGCTGCCCTTCATCTACCCCTACAGGCCATGTCTGGGACCCCCAGCTTGGGGTCTAAATGCAAGCATCCCTAGCTCCAGGTCGAGAGGACTCGGGACTCAGAGGAAGGACGAGTAGCTTGGTGTGCCATCTCGGTCTTTATTTCTACAGCACTGATCCAGTGACTCGGAATTTGGTGGGAATCGGTGCAAATAAACCCGGGACGAGCCGTGGTTGGGTCTAGAGCCCCCAGCTCCACTGGCTGCTCAGGGAGCAGACACAGCAGCAAGTTTCAAGGAGACAGCCTGGGACGTGGTTATGCTGGCTCTCTCAACCCATTTTCCTTCCCTTGGGCACAGGTTGGGCGGGACTCAGCTTCCCTGTCTGAAGCATGAGGTTGGTGGGATTGAGACACGTAAGGTCTGTCCCAGCTGCAAAATTCTCCTTCCATGAGTCTTTGGCAGGACCGTGGACTGGCAGGACTCTGCCGGAAGCCAAGATCTGGACGATGATTCTGGAATGGCTCCGGAGCCAGGTGAGGCCAGCATCTCTCCAGAACGTTCCAGCATGGGGGACGGAAAGGGGGGCCAGGGCGGCTGCGCTCGCCCCTGTGGTCCAGCAGGGCCTGGCCACCTGCTTCACTTTCCCCTCCTCCTTGGGTTTCAGTCTCTGACTTGCTAGCAGTTGGCTCTGGACCGGCCAGCTGCATATGACAAGGAGCTGGGTATGGCCCTGCGGAGATGGAGGGAGAATGACAGGCGGTGGGTACCCGCCAGGAAACTGGCCTTTTCAGCTTCGTCTTAATTTGCCAGAAAGCGCTCCCCTTCTCACCCCAAGCGTCTCACTAAGACGCTGAAAACCTCATGCCCTAATGTAGTGGATTGCAATTATTCTAAATTAGGCAAACTAGCACATTTCTGAGAGTTTTTCCCCATCTGTCTAAGTTGAAGATTCTGCTGTTTGTAATGAGTCATTTCTTTAGCACAGAAGCCTGGACCAAGAAGAATTTTTACATGGAATCTTTGCTCTTCCATTGTCTGGAGGCTGAGACCTTTCCTGCCCCCTCCCAGGGCCAGGGCGTTAGCTTTGAGGATGGACCCAGGGCTCTCGGGCCGCGGGGTCCTGCTGGGTCTCCAAGGAGCTCTGCCTGGAATGTGGGCCCTTTCTGGGCGAATTGTGTGGTGGGGCAGCCTGGTGGAGGGAGGGAAGGGAGGTGGGTGGGTTTAAGGCATGCTGTCACTACTCCTGATGTCCTCACGTCACAGGTTTTAGGGACATTCACAAGTGATATGGCAGTTCACGCCCGTCTTATCAGCCCCAAAGGACAGCTCAGTGAGGTGCCCGCTCTTCTCTCCTGGGAGTCTGGGGCCATGTCACTTGCTCTGGGTCAGGGCTGGACGGTGGCGGGATGACCCTCAGGGAGCCCTGGACCCCATGATCAGGTTGACCCGAGAAGCCCACAGAAGGCCTTCTCTCCTGTTCTCTTCCCGAGGAGCTGGCTGTCCATCCTTTTAGTCTGCCGGTGTAGAGACAGCTCTCCTGGGATCCTCACAAGTCGCTTGACCCAGAGACGGGAGGAAACCTGGGGGGCAGGCTTCTGCCAGGAGACCCCAGGAGCTGGGTCACCTGCCCTTCCTGTGACCGACTCACCCAGAAGCTGGGTTCAAAGCACACACGGATTCACCCTCATCGGCATCCATTGATATCACCCTGATTTCCCGCAGAGCCTTGGGGCACAGGCGGGGGCAGGGCAAGGACAGCTTTGGAAAGGGGAGAGGCAAAGTCTGACCGTGGTGATTCTGCTCCCTCTGTGTGGGAAGGATGCCCCCCACCCCCAGAACTCAAGCTCCTGGATGCAGGCGTGCATTCTGCTCTGTCTGTGGCTGCAGCCCTGGGCTGGAGCAGGGCCTGGGTGACTGGGTGAATGCATCCCCGGGGGGGGTCTCTGAAGTCAGCCCCATTCCATCCCAGCCAGGACTAGCCCAGACGGGTGATGTGGCAGCAGCATGCCAGCCCCTGCAGAGAGGAGGGGTGGGAGCCCACCCATGGGAGGACGGTGGGGTCTGGGTGGGCAGATGGCCAGGCTGGGCCACTGCGGCCAGGAGCTCTGAGGGGGCACCAGGTGGGTGAAGGGACGGGGGTCCACTTTCTAGTGGGATGGCAGGATCCAGGTTGGAGTACTGGCCAGACGGGTGCCAAGATGGACTCCCACCTCAGACCTCACTGGGTCTCACTGGTACCCATGCGGGAAGCCCTGTTGTGAGACTCAGGGCCATTGGTCAGCCAGCTGTGACCTTGAGGTACTGGACGCCTGTGTCAGTGAGTGTTCTCCAGTGAAACAGGACTGTACATATATATATATATATATATATACACACACACACACGTTATTATATATATGTTATAATATATATTATATACATATAGTACACACACACGTATAGGATACATGATATGTGATATTTATTATAAGGAAT
This sequence comes from Orcinus orca, assembly GCF_937001465.1. Taxonomy (NCBI): domain Eukaryota; kingdom Metazoa; phylum Chordata; class Mammalia; order Artiodactyla; family Delphinidae; genus Orcinus; species Orcinus orca. The sequence continues at coordinate 119,129,835 of NC_064565.1, forward strand.
TGGCTCATGCAACAGTGGCGTCCCAGCCCCCAGATCAGCAGTCTGCAGGCTGAACACCCAGGAGAGCCAATGGTGTAAGTTCCAGTCCAAAGGCTGGAGGTTCAGGACCATGGAAAAGCTGATAGTTCAGTTCAAGTCCAAAGGCAGGAAAAATCTGATGTCCCAGCTGGAAGGCAGTCAGGTGGGAGTAATTCGCTCTTATTAAGGGAGGGTCAGCCCTTTCTGTTCAGGCCTTCAACTGATTGGACGAGTTCCACCACACTGGGTAGGGCAATCTGCTTTCCTCTGTCTACTGACTTAAATGTCAGTCTCACCCAAAACCCTCACAGAAACACCCAGAGTTATGTTTGGTCGACTCTCTGGGTGCCTGTGGCCTGGTTGAACTGACATGTACAGTTAACCCTTACACCCCCATCTGTGCCCACCCCTGCTGATGCCCTGGCTGCACCCCACTCTGGCGTGGAGGGGGGAGGTCAGGAGTGGCAGACTCATGGCGTGTTGTGCTGGAACGGCCCCAGGTGTCCACAGATCTATCCCAGACAGGCCCGCGTCCTGCCTGAGTCCACACAGCCAGTGACCAGGAGAGCTGGTGCCGCCTGAGAGGCTCTGACTTCACTATGCCCCACTGCCCGCAGGGTCCCTCAGGCTGGATTTCTTTGCCAAAGAAAAGATCTGTTAAGATGCGAGGGTTTTCTGTGTCTCAGAAGCTTAGGCTTTTCGCTAGGCAAGGCTCTCTGAGTCCTCAGAGAGCAAAGCGAATCTGATTCACCCAGAAAATCCAACACAGCCTGAGCTTCAGCCCAGGTGATTCAGTTTTGTCCCAGCAGCTGCATCCCTCGGTCTGCCTTAGGAAGCCACTCCTGACAGCGTCTACAATGTGCTAACACGCAAAGCTCAAGGGGTTATTGTTCAAAAACGAGATTTGCCACGTGGTAAGTACTTTGTGAGCAGGTTTAGTCTTTGCTGCTGCGCTGAATACCCATAAATGAAAACATAGGTTTTACAACATTTCATACACGCACACGCACACTCACCGCAGACCTGTCAGCTCGTTCTCAGAAGGTGTCTAATCTGTATTTTAAATATTTACCCCTCATCGTGCAAACAATAGAATGAGTATAACAGGTGACACACTGGCCTTCTGTCTTAACTTTTTTTTTGTTTAAACATCTTTATTGGAGTATAACTGCTTTACAATGGTGTGTTAGTTTCTGCTTTATAACAAAGTGAATCAGTTATACATATACATATGTTCCTATATCTCTTCCCTCTTGCGTCTCCCTCCCTCCCACCCTCCCTCTCCCACCCCTCTAGGTGGTCACAAAGCACCGAGCTGATCTCCCTGTGCTATGCGGCTGCTTCCCACTAGCTAGCTATTTTACACTTGGTGGTGTCTATATGTCCATGCCACTCTCTCACTTTGTCCCAACGTACACTTCCCCCTCCCCATGTCCTCAGGTCCATTCTCTATGTCTGCGTCCTAATTCCTGTCCTGTCCTTAGGTTCTTCAGAACCTTTTTTTTTTTTTTAGATTCTGTATATATGTGTTAGCATACGGTGTTTGTTTTTCTCTTTCTGACTTACTTCACTCTGTATGACAGACTCTAGGTCCATCCACCTCACTACAAATAACTCAATTTCGTTTCTTTTTATGGCTGAGTAGTATTCCATTGTATATATGTGCCACATCTTCTGTCAATGGACACTTAGGTTGTTTCCATGCCCTGGCTATTGTAAATAGAGCTGCAATGAACATTGTGGTACATGACTCTTTTTGAATTATGGTTTTCTCAGGGTATATGCCCAGTAGTGGGATTGCTGGGTCTTAACTTTTTAAGAGAAAATGTTATTGTCAAAAAGTGCTGTGGGTAGAAACCACACCCTGGCTGTCACTGGTGCTGAAGGAGGCAACCACGGGCAGGGAAGATTCTCCAGGAGCCCAGAAAGCTGCCTCCGAGCTCAAGCCCTCAGCACCTTAGGACAGGACAGCTGTCATGCTGAGGGCAGAGCTTACCAACTGTTTAAGAAAAGTGGAATGGTGTACCTCTGCAAGTCTGTTTTACTGGGGTTTTTTCCCCCCTAGAAACGCCCAGTTCTGCTCTTGCTTCTTGAGACAGCAAGAAGACCTTGCATCTGTTAACCTGGAAGACAGCTGTCCAGAAGGGACCGGATTATCCTGGGGGGGCCCAAGCCTGTGATGTGCTGTTTCTGCCTCGTGCCGATTTCTGTAGGGTAAATACACCTCCTGTGGCTGCTTTCCAGCGGTCAATGGGAGGTCCTCACCGTGGATGTGGGAAGACATCACGTACAACATGTTCTTGCTGGTGGTAGCGGCCAGCCCCAGCAAACCACTGCACCTCCAGCCCTGGGAAAGAAGTCCTTGCTTCTCCTAGGTGAAGCCTGCTGTCCAGTTACCTGCGACCTGAGAGGGCTTGTGCGTGAGTGACACGCAGAGGGACAGAGAGAGGAAGGGAGTCTGCTCGTGAGGGGCTGGTCGTGCAGCCCTGGGGGGCAGGGGTGGGGCTGTGTATTCACGACTCACCTGCACCACGGAGGGCCCGTCCCTGGGGCGCTGCAGTCTGTGCAGACCTGCTTACACAGGCTTGGGAGCACATCGTGGCCATGATTTCCCAGGGGATACTGCCCAAGGGCTGGACCCAGATCCCTTAGCTAGGACGTGGGAAGAGCCTTCTGTGTTCTATCTGTCTGTCCAAGAGGAGACCACTCAGCTCCCCAGCCTCCCTGCGGGACAGTGAAGTATCCACAAGCCGAGGAGTGCCAGGGGCTGCTGGCGGCCCAGAAGCCAGGTAGGAGCACAGACGCGATTCTCTAGAAGAACCAACCCTGACACCGTCTTGATCTCGGGCTTCTGGCCTCGAGAGCTGTGAGCCAATAAATTCCTGTTGTTCTAAGCCGCCCCATTTGTGGACTTTTGTTACGACAGCCTTAGGAAATTAACACAGACTCCAACATAAACTCTGCCCCAGGCGGGCTCTGTGACCCCAGGCACCCATTTCTGGCCCCCCCCCCAAGTGGAGTAAGGACTCCAGAGATGTGATGGCGACGAGCTGTGACGCTGGCACAGGCCCTGGAGCGGCACCTGGCCTGGCCGTGTGTGTCCCACGTGTGCACAGGTGGAGGGGAGGCGGCACCAGCAGGCCCCAGAACCCCAGAGCCCCAGGAGGGGCGGGAGACCCTGGCAGAGCCAGGCAGGTGGTTTGAAGGCCCAGAAGGAGCGTTGGGGGGAGCAGAGAGACCCTCGACGCCCGAAAGAGAAGATGGCTTCAGACGGCTGCAGCTTCTCGAGGAGCTCAGGGAATTCTGGGAAAGGTGCCCGTGTTGGTTACCTGTCTGCTGATCTCAGCCCTGCTTAGCCTGAGAAGTCAGGATGGGATGGTGAGGAAGGGGTGGATAGGAGGCTGCTATCCTCCATGCCTCCGTCTCTGCAAGGAGGGAGGGGACTGGGCGACAGGCTGGGCCCACGGACCCGTGACTGTGGGAAGAAAGGGGCCCCGGAGGCGCGGGGAGGCCTCACGTACACACAGGAGGGCAGACGCGCCTGACCTGACTGCTCACCTCCCTGCCCAGCTCCAGATCTCACAGGGAGGACTGTGCCAGCCTGCAGCCCAGGACCTGTGGCTTCATTTCTGTCCAGGGTCTGGCTTCATTTCTGTCCCTCAGCACACAGACATGCTCTTCAGAACGTGTCTGATTGAAACTCATGGAGAGTGTCACAGTGACAGGGTGATCCTGGACCAGATCTGCCTGCACGGACAGCACGGATGTGCCACACGCCCTGCGGGTTCTCAGTCCCCAACGCCCACCGCACACTCTGCCGTTATAGCTTCCACTTGCCGCCGAGTGACATGATGACACTGGATGATCTGGCCATGTTCTCCAAGCCTCAAACCCCACATCTTTTTTTTTTTCTTTTTTTGCGGTACTCGGGCCTCTCACTGTTGTGGCCTCTCCCGTTGCGGAGCACAGGCTCCGGATGCGCAGGCTCGGCGGCCATGGCTCACGGGCCCAGCTGCTCCGCGGCATGTGGGATCTTCCCGGATCGGGGCACGAACCCGTGTCCCCTGCACCGGCAGGCGGACTCTCAACCACTGCGCCACCAGGGAAGCACCCCCGCATCTTTTTTAGCAGGTACGAAATTGCCCCTCCAGCTGCTGAATGTAATTAGCTTCATTAGCATCACAACAGCTGTAATTTTTGAGGAAAAGAAAAACATTAATAACCACTACCAAGCTGAAAACCAAAGCCAAACAGAAAACACAGCATCCCCCCAGTGCTGAATTTGCCAACAGGGGAGAAAACGGTCCAGGGATCAGACAGGCTCGCAGACCCCTGGGGGGCGGGGAGGGTCTCACCCTCCCTGTATGGCGGTGACCTCCCGCCCACCCTGGGGAGAACCGGCGATCAGGGTGACCCCTTCCAGGTCGGATTGACCAGCACACCAGGTGGGTCCAAGAAAGGGAAGTGGACGGAATAAGAGGAAACCCCACAGGGCGTGTATCCTAACGCACTGGGGATGGAGTCGAGTCTAGGGCAGAGCACGAGCGATTCTGGCTGGTCATCCTTCCTGCCTACACCACAGGCATACTCATGCGTGCAGGCACACGTGTGCAACTCTGCAGACGTGTGTACACAACACGCATACCCTCACACATGTGTGTGCACTCAGGCACACACGTCCATGTGATACACACACAGGCATAGCCCTCATATATGTGCATGCACCATGCACCTCGGACACTCAGGTGCACACCCTCCATGCACACATACATGCATTCACATGACGCACACAGACGCATATCCTCACATGTGTGTGCATGGAACACACATAGGTTACCACCCTTAGACCCAGCCACCGGGGCCCCTGCCCTGGGCCCTGCACTGTGGTGAGGACCCTTCATGACACACGTGTACAGGCATGCTTACACACTCACACACAGGGTATGAGAGCACACTCAGCCGCCCAGGCCCCAGAGGAACGCCCTCCGTCCTGGAAACAGAAGGTGGTCGTGTCACGGCTGTGTGGTCTGTGCACTGAGGACGGTGTGGGCGGAGACGCTTACACAGTGAGGGGGATCCGGGGGCTGAGGCGCTTCAGTAAAATAAGGTGAACTAACGTGTCCCAGCTTCCTCCTCAGAGCGCGTGAGCGGAAGTGATTCCTGCACAACAAAATACCATTTCCAAGTAGCGATTTAATCGTCAGAAAATTAAATAATCATCAACTTTGTTGAAATAACTTTGATGTGAAATTTCAATATTTATTATAGGTTGCATTTGCCATTAATTTTAATAAACCATTTAAAATTTTAGATTATGTCTTTGAAAAATGCATATGGCTTTGTCTTTAATGTATATATTTGATTAAAATATTTGATAAAACACTTGCACGTGTGCATATGTCCACACGTGTGCCTTAACAGGCACATGGGCACACAGGACCTATGTGGACACACACACACACGCATGCTCACAGGGCACGGGCACAAAGGCATGTTTGTGTGCACATGCATCTGTCTTTGCCAGCCCCGTGCTGGACGACTGGCCTGGGGAATCAGGAGTGGCTGAGCCTGGTAGGTAGGGGGCAGGGAGGGAAGAGACGCGGAACAGAAGCGGAACAGAGGTGGGGGCTAAGCTGGGGTTGGAGCTGGAGAGGGCAGGGCTCCACAGTGAGTGCTCTGAGCAGCTGGGGTGTGGGATGATTGGGAAGCAAGGGCAGGGGGCCCAGAAGGGTTGCTGTGCTGTGGTGATACCCCTCCCTTCAAAACCCTTGGGAGGAGATGTGGTGCCACACCAGGGGGACCAGCCGCTTCCCGCCACCCCCTGCAGAGCGGAAGCTGCCTGTCCTCCTTTTGGTTCCTTTCCTTGGATTTATCTGTGGACACAGCGCTGCAGGGTGAACCTCAGGGTCATCCTGGTCGCCTTCCTTGCTTCCTGCTCCTTTGGGAGAGGCAGACGTTCTCCAGGAATAAAACGCACACTCCAGGCTTCGTGCGGAATCTCCCGATCATGTTATTTAGAAGAGCAATATCATGGTGGGGCTAAATTAGTCCCCTTCTAAATTTGCATTTTTCAGGAAAAAGAATTTTGCCTCGTGCCAACTTGCAGATTCCATAAGTTTCTGTTTGATTGTATACTAAATTTAAAAAGGATTTAATTAGCAAATCATTTCTTTATTTACATTGTGTTTCTCTTGAAATGATATTTGAAACGAATTCTATTTTTGTCCCAGGGCATGGTGTTAAGTATGATTCTGAGTAGTGATAATGGGGAAACTGTGCTGTGTGGCACCTCTCTTCACATGGACGTGTGTGTGTGAAACTGAGCTTTTTCTTTTATAAACGGAATCACAGAGGCCCCTCCACCCCTGCCCCGGCCAGCTGGCTCTCAGGGTGCAGGCCTCACCTGCACCTCTGCTTCTCTGTGCTCCCAGCTCTGCCCCAGCTCCTTCCTCATCTGCCCCCTCAGGGACATTTCCTGGTTCCCCGAGGGATGCTTACTGCAGTGCCCTTGGTCCGTGCCTTGGCCTCTCCTGGGCTGAAAGTAGGTCGGCCTCTCTCTGGTCTCCCAGGCTGCAGGTGGGTATTTGTTGCCCACTCTGGTCCATCTCGCTCTCCGCCATCCTCTCTGGTCTCCAGGCTGCAGGTGGGCATTTGTTGCCCACTCTGGTCCATCTCGCTCTCCGCCATCCTCTCTGGTCTCCAGGCTGCAGGTGGGCATTTGTTGCCCACTCTGGTCCATCTCGCTCTCCGCCACCTTCACTGTGAGGGCTCCTCTTAGCGGTCAGTGTGATATAGGGCCGTGAGCTTGTCAGCACCTCTGGGAGCCGGACGCCTGGAACACAGCCCCCCTGACCTAACCTGGGGGTCTTCCACACCCCACGCAGGAGTGGATGAGTGCAGCATGTGTACGTGTCCACAGGTATGCGAGCATACGTGTGCAGGTGCGTATGTTGCACATGTGGTTGCGTGTGTGTGCAGTGGGACTGCAGCTCTGAGAGCAGCTGGGTGGTGAGGCAGGCCAGCTGCAGTGACTTTTGACCACACCCTCCTTGCTTTGGCTGACCTGCCCCTTGCTGTGCAAACATCCCTTTCCTCCTTGTTTTAATGCCCTCTGGGCTGGGGACCATCTTCTGCTCTGGGCAGGTTCCCAGGTGGGTGCAGAGGAGCAGAGTCTTGTCCTGGACGTGAGGCCAGAAGCCGTCTCACGGCTATCTGATATGCTGTTCCTTTTTTTCCCCAGTTTTTTTCTGTGTTTCATTTTGGAAAGTTCCTGTTGCTGTGTTTCAAGTTCACTAATCTTCTCCTTTGCAGTGTCTAATTTGCTGTTAATCGCATCCAGAGCATTTTCCACCTTAGTCATTGTAATTGTTTTATCTCTGAAGGTTCTCTGGTTATTTGTTTAGTTTTTGTATCTTTCACGTCTTTACTTAACATGCTCAATCTCTCCTCTAGCTTCTTGAGCAGCTATCATAGCTCTCTTGTTGTCCCCATCTACTGTATCATTTGTGCTAGTTCTGGGCTGGTCTCAAATGATTTTTCTCCTCATTATGGGTCATATTTTCCTGATTCTTTGTATGTCTGGTAATTTTTGATTGGATGCTGGACGTTGTAAATTTCACCTTTTGGGTGCTGGCTACTTTTGTATTGTAGGAACATTCTTGGGCTTTGTGCTGGGAAACAGTAAAGTTATTGGAAGCACTTTGACCTTTTTGTGTCTTACTCATGAACTTGGTCAGGTGGGACCAGGGCAGCATTCAGCCTCGGGTACATTTTGCTTCACTGCTGAGCACTGCACCTGATGCCCTATGAATGGTGAGGTTTTCTACTCTGGCCAGAGTGAATGGGAGCTACTCCTGGCCCTGAGTGAGTGTTGGGCACGCTTCCCCCTAATCTTTCAGGTGGTTCTTTCTCCAAGTTGGGGCAGTTCCCTCGCAAGTATGCACTTATTGGTCTTCACCTGAGTATCCAAGGGGCCTCTGACAATCTCCAGAGTTGCCTGCCTTTGCAGCTCCTTCATCTCCAGTACTCTGACGTGAGAACTGTAGCTGCCTTAGTCTGCCCGGACCCTCAGTGCCTAATCTGGGGGGTCCACCAGGCTCGGTCTGTATCTCCCCACCCCCCACCCCCCCCATACCGTGGCCTGGAGGCAACCACAGGACTCCCATCACTTGTTCCCATCTCAGAATCATTGTCCTTTGTTGCCTTATGTCCAGTGTCTTGAGAACTTGTGGTTTTTATCGTTTAACTGCTTTTTTTCAGTTGCTTCAGGCCAGAAGCGGAAGTCCTATGTGCGATTTTATGGAGTCCAGATTGTCCTGAAGGTCACGGAAGCCGCAGAGTGAGTGGCTCCATCCCTTAGCCCGAGGCTGTGCTGGCAGATGCACACAGGACAGTTTCTTTCTCCTGTGGTTTCGGGTGTTCCACCCACAGTGGGCAACTTCACGGCTGGGGTTCTATGGGGACCTTTACTTGTGGAGGGGGGTTAGGGCCCCAGTGCATGAATTTGGTGCGACCCAGACATTCAGTCTTGGACATCTCATTTTCCCATGAGCTCTGAGGTGTTGGAGGGGCTGCTCCTGTGAGAAGGACGCTGAGACCCCTCAGATCTTCAGGAGAAGTTCCTGCAGGACACTGGAGGCAGGAGAGGAGGTGGCGGGAGCTCTGTGTTGAGCAGGGGGCCGCACGGCACCTTCGTCCTGGAGAACTTTGGTGTATCTAGCGTGCCTTGTTGGTGACCACGGATGAGCGCGGCAGCCCCTCGAGGCTGTGCGCAGCTCGGGTTCCCAGTAGGCAGAGAGATGGAGTTTGGCTTCCCGAGTATGTACTGAAGGGCTGACATCCCAGGGGTCGGGGAGGGAGGCTGGGGTGGGTGAAGGCAGAAGCCGAGCTGTGATGAGCTGGGACAGCCTTGGGAGCCTTCCAGGAGCTGCAAGGAAGACCGCCCTACTGCCTTGGGCTGAGATGGCCCAGGTGCCAGGCCTTTACACCCCATCACTGCTGGGCACTGGGTCTGGTGGTGCCGGAAAGGCCATGCCCTTGGGGGACGAGGCCACTCTGGAGGGGCCGGCGCGGGCCGGCGATGTGCCCAGCAGCCCTGCCTTGGAGTGTGACCATGACGTGGGTGCGTGAGCGTTTGTCTCTGGGGGGCGGGCTGGGACTGACTTGGGAGAAGACCTCCCGGCGTGGGAGTGTCGCCACAAAGTCCCCAGGGAGAGGATCGGAGGTTCTGGAGGGGATGAGCTTTGGGGTCCAGGAAGACACGGCACATGCGTTCTGGGAGGGCAGTGGGACAAAGGCCAGCCCCGCTGCCCTGAGGGCGCCCCTAGAGAGCCGGCTTGCAGACCCCTCCCCGCCCCGCTCATCTCCCCTCCTGGGCACTAGGGGCTTATACAGACCCAGGCCCCTCCAGTAACAGCAGAAGCAGTGTGAGATCTCTAGCCCCAGTGTCTGTACATACATTTCTTCATGTTTAAATCTTCTCCCAATAACCCTGCATCAAGGGGCTGTATCAGCCAAGGGCTCTCCAGGGAGACAGAACCAGCAGGACACGCACACACACACGTGCGCGCGCGCACACACACGTGTGCACACACACACGCGTGCGCGCGCACACACACACACACACACACACACGCCCGCCTGAAATCTGCATGCATGTTGTTGCTGTGGCCTTAAGGCAGAATTTCTTCTTCTCTTGGGAACCTCACTCTTTTCTGTTTGACCAAACATCCGGGCACCATGGCCTGGCCAAGCCAACACGTGGGATCAGCCATCACAGGGGTGAATGGGGTTTGGACAATGACCCTGCCTGACCCCCTGCCCCATAGCTGTGCCCTTGGTGCCTGGGGGGCAAACCTCCGGCTTCCTGACTGGCTGGACCCTGGGGGCCTCCCCGGTGGGCAGGCTGCCTCCTCACCTTCCCACGCCCAGGACACCGAGCCCAGATGCATGGGCAGGACAAAGGGGTGCCAGGGCTTGGGACCAGGCAGCACCGGGGCTCGATCACTGAGATGGGCAGAGAAGGAAGCCGCCGGTTCCAGAAACTTCCTTGGACTCTTCTTCGTGGCCTGGTGCCACGGGACACTCCCTCCACCATCCTGTTCTGTTGAGTCTGGGCTCGGGGGTGGAGATAACTAGGGCACCAGCACCGTCACCCTAACCCCGAGAACCTTGTAAAGCCCAGGATTCCTGAAGCACATTTAGGGCAGCAGGTGGATGCCTTGAAATCTGAGAAACTGTTACTTCAGCTCTTAACATGGCTGTGGATTAACAAAAATTTCCCTCCATGCCTCCACCTTTGGAATGAGACTCTTTGCACTGGACTGATTTGCCTGCTTCACGGCGACCAGCTGGTTCTGGTGCCGAGGCCCCTGAGGGCCCAGTGTGAGCAGCCATGCCCTCAGCGGGGATGCGGCCACACGAGCCACCTGTCCCTGGATCTCAACCCTGGAGCTCCGTCCTCACCTCAGGGTTTGGGAATTTAAAGCTGTTTGCAATGTGCAACTAGGGTGCAGAATACAATTCCAGGTGGGTGTCCAAAGCCATCAGAGCAGTCCCTGTGCAGGAGCCCCGCCGCTGTCCCTGGAGCCTGGGGCCCGAGGGGCTGGAGCCTTCTCGCTGGGTACCACGCTCGCCTTCACGCTGAGCCTACAGCTGCAGCCACAGGGCGCTGTCGAGAAGTTGGGTGACGGACCTACCAGGCGGCAGGTTCCTCCCCACCCCGCGAGGCACGCTGGCCTGGGAGCAGACTCTCTTCCCAGCAAGAGGCAGAGGGACATGTCTCTCGGGATGTGGGGGCGTGTCTGGAGGATGCCCCACTGCCCCCAGGCTGAGGAGCTGACTCTTCCCAGCCGCTGCTCCCGCAGTGACCACTGGGAAAGCCGGGGGGACGTATACAGCCATGCAGAGGAAGTGTTCCTTTCACATTCGGCTTCAGGTGCCACTCGGGGGCGGGTGGTGTGACCCTGGGACCCCACTTCAATTGCCGTTCCTCACATCCATTCGCAGGTGCCCAGGTTACATGTTGGATGAATGTCTGGTGTGTCCTCAGTTCATCCTCAAGTCAACCTTTGCTGATGCGCGGACTTGGGCGGCATCGCGTACCTCTACAGCACGAGACAAAGGCAGGTGGGCTCTGGGCAGGTGCAGGATGGGGCTGGCTCCGGGGTGGCGTGCCTCCCCGTCACAGGGCGGTGGAGACCCGACACAGAAGGTGAAAACCAGAAAGAGCCAGGAATGGGCTCACGCTGCCCCCGTAACCACGGGCTCTGTTGTTTGCCTCCTGCCTTCTATGTGTAATCACCCCAGAAGACAACGTCGGAGGTTTACGTCTTATTGCTCAGTATCTCACATCTTTTAAAGGAATAATCAGGACCCATCTGAGGGGGAGGAGGGCTCGATTCTGCTCTGCCCCACGCCGCCTGTCTTGTTGTCAAGAGGAAAGACCCACGATGGTTTTATTTGAGATGCTGCTTCCCTGGAGCACCCGGAGATGGGCTCTCCTCTGCGTTATGCTAAATCTCTAATAGCTTTTGACTGTAATAGGCCAGGAGGATTCTTATCAGGCTGGGCCCAGGCACTTCGTTCTCCTCTTAGTGGAGAAACAGAGGGTGGATGCAGCTGCTTCGCGAATGATTCGTAAAGTTGGCCTTGCTCGTGCTGGAGGTGGAGCAGAGGATCCTGGCGAGGACGCAGCTCAGAGACGAAGTCTTCTTTCTTTGCAAAGACACAGCTCTCTCGTGGGTGCATGCAGACGCAAGAGTTTGGACGTGAAACGAGGTTCGGGCTCCAGGCCCCAGACCCACTGCCAGAGGTGGGCTAGCCACCTGGAAACGGCCCGAGGTGCTGCTAGGGCTGCAGGAAGGTTCTGGGTCCACCTGGAAAGATCCTGAAAGAAGTGAGACCTTCTCCTACGCAGCGAGGGGACAAGGAAAAAGAGTCATGGACTTGTGGACCAGGGATCACACCCTGATGTCCAGATTCCTTTCCCATCAGCCCCTGATGATGCACCTTGACCCACATGGTTTCTGAAAATAGTGCAAAGGCCCAGGAGAGCCAGAAGGAAGCTTTGAGACCATCTAGTCCCACAGCCCGACTTCTGGGGAGAGAACTGAGGCTTGGAGGGTCCCATCTCTGCTTCTGGGGGTGGCGAGCAGCCCTGTGGGCTCCCCCCGGCAAGCTGGGCACTCACACCTGAGGCTTGAAGCCCTGCCCTCCTTCCTGCGAGAGGCACACCGGGAGTCCCTGGTCGCCGGGGTCCACCGGGGCCAGGTCTTCCCTCCTTCACTGCCACTGCGTGCTCACGAACCCTCAGTCTGAACCCTCCCGCTCTCTGCCCCACGGTGGTCACTCTGCCCTCTGCAAGTTCAGAGTCTGTGAGGGAGACACTTTGTCCTGTGTCACGCGTGGAACAGAAACCCCCAATTCCAGGGCTAGATTCCCTGCGGACAAGTGTGGAGGTCGAGGGATCAGGGACCCAGGGAGGAAATGGAAGGAGGGGGGCTCCGTCCAGCCGGCCGCCCCTGTGCAGGCGCTGCCTGGGACGCGGCCTCAGACTGTACCTAGGGGCTGCAGGTGGGGCGGGCGCTGTGAGGGAGAGAGCGTCCCCGAGTCTCTGTGTCCCTGGGGTCTCTGCCCCCGGCCACTGCCAGCCCTGGCTGGAGCTCGGCGGTGCAGGAATGGGGTGCAGGGTGGTCCTGCAGCACGTTTCCCTCCTCTCCTCCTAAAGCCCCCAGACCCCGTGCTGCCTGTTGTGCCCCCTCCGGCCTCTTCCGTGGACCACCCCCTGCTCCTTCATCAGCTTCAGGGGCCCTGCATCCCGCCCTCCTCAGCAGCCCCATCGCGTCCTCTTTCTCCAAGACCAGAGGGGCTACACGGCGACCCTCCCACGACCTCCTCACTGGATGACCCTGTCCTCTTCCCCTCAGCCGTGCCGTCCTGTGGCCACCTCTCGACCTCGCCATCAACCGTCCAGCACCTTCCTGTCGGCGTCTGGCTCTCGGGCCTGCACTCCCCTTCCCCAGCTCCTGACTCCCAAGACTTCCCTTCCCCCACTGTATAGGCCCCGCCTCTTCCATCCTACGGGCCGCAAAACCCCACCCACTCAGCCCCACTAGCGTCCGACTTCACGCCTGCACCCAGGCAGCTGAATATTTCTGCAGGAAATCTGCTTCCTGGTTGTAGTTTTTAGAAACAGCTTTATTAACGTGTGTAATCTGATAAGTTTTCACCCACGCATGTATCTGTGAAACCGTCACTACAGCCAAGAGAGTGACCGTTTACACCACTCCCCAGGCTTTCCTCACACCTCTTTGTCGTCCTTCTTGCTTGCCTGGACCCCAAACTTGTGCCCAATTTGCTTTGGTGGCTGTGAAATTCAGATTAAATTCAGTTCCGTCTCGTTCAGAACTAACCACGCCAGACACTTCCACGGGCGTCGTTTAAGCCACCCGACTGCAGCTACACGCGTTTCCCCTTCAGGGAGGTTTGGTCTATTTTTAAAAATAAAAATTGTATATATTGAAGGTGTACTCCACTGTACTTTGATTTGTCCGCACACTGTGAAATGACCGCCGTGGTCATGCTAAGGAGCAAATCCACCTCCTCGCATAGTTACCTTTCGTGTGCGGTGAGAGCAGCTGAGATCCAGTCTCGGGAAATTTCCAGCACACAGTGCAGTGTTGTAAGTATGCTGCTCGCTAGATCTCTAGGACTTATTCATACTCATCACAGAAGCTTGGTGTCTTTGACCAATACACTGTTGGTGGGAAAATAAAATAGTGCAGCCGCTATAGAAGATAGGATGGAGAGCTCTCAAAAAAATAAAAATAGAAAAACCACCATGTGACCCAGCAGTCCCAGAACCACCATGTGACCCAGCAGTCCCAGAATCACCATGTGACCCAGCAGTCCCAGAACCACCATGTGACCCAGAAATCCCAGAACCACCATGTGACCCAGCAGTCCCAGAACCACCATGTGATCCAGCAATCCCAGAACCACCATGTGATCCAGCAGTCCCAGAACCACCATGTGACCCAGCAGTCCCAGAACCACCATGTGATCCAGCAGTCCCAGAACCACCATGTGACCCAGCAGTCCCAGAACCACCATGTGATCCAGCAATCCCAGAACCACCATGTGACCCAGCAGTCCCAGAACCACCATGTGATCCAGCAGTCCCAGAACCACCATGTGACCCAGCAGTCCCAGAACCACCATGTGACCCAGCAGTCCCAGAACCACCATGTGATCCAGCAGTCCCAGTTTTGGATATTTATCTGAGAGAAATGAAATCTTTTCTTGAATCTGTCTTGAAGAGATGTCTTCACCCTATACTCATTGCATTGGTTTGGCCAAAAAGTGCCTTCCGTTATTAAGTAAAAATAAAAGACACATTTTTCATTTTCACCAAGAACTTTATTGAACAACACATTAACACTTTTGTTTCACCAACTTCTGTCATTTTTCAGGCAACTTCATAATTCCATCTTCCCAAAACTTTTTATCTTTTTGAGCAAAGAACTGTTCCAGGTGCCTCTTACAGTCTTCCAGGGAATTGAAATTTTTTCCATTAAAAGAATTTTCTAAAGACTGAAATAAATGGAAATCTGAAGGTGCAACGTCCGGTGAATAAGGCAGATGAATCAGAACTTCCCAGCCAAGCTGTAACAGCTTTTGCCTGGTCATCAAAGAAACATGAGATCTTGCGTTTTCCTGATGTAAGAATATGTGTTTTCTGTTGACTAATTCTGGACGCTTTTCATCAAGTGCTGCTTTCAGTTGGTGTAATTGGGAGCAGTATTTGTTGGAATTAATCTTTTGGTTTTCTGGAAGGAGCTCATAATAGAGGACTCCCTTCCAATCCCACCATATACACAACATCACCTTCTTTGGATGAAGACCAGCCTTTGGTGTGGTTGGTGGTGGTTCATTTAGCTTGCCCCACGATCTCTTCCGTTCCACATTATTGTAAGGTATCCACTTTTTATCGCCCATCACAATTTGTTTTAAAAGTGGAACGTTTTCATTACGTTTCAGTAGAGAGTCGCATGTGGAAATACGGTCAAGAAGGTTTTTTTCACTTAACTTATGTGGAACCCAAACGTCAAAGCGATGAACACAACCAAGCTGGTGCAAATGATTTTCAACACAGGATTTGGTATTTCGAGTGTGTCGGCTGTCACCAGCGTGGTATAACGTTGATTGTTCTCAACTAATGTCTCGATTTGATCACTGTCTACTTCAACTGGTCTACCTGACCATGGAGCGGCGTCCAGTGAGAAATCTCCAGCACAAAACTTCACAGACCACTCTTGACACATTCGATCAGTCACAGCACCTTCTCCATACACTGCACAAATCTTTTTTTGTGTTTCAGTTGCATTTTTACCTTTCTTAAAATAATAAAGCATGATATGCCGAAAATGTTGCTTTTTTCTTCCATCTTTGATATTAAAATGGCTACATAAAAATTTACGAATTTTGATAAGTCTTTTTTTAAGTACACGCTGATATGACAGCTGTCACATACAAGCCAGGACGGGCCACCTCACAACATCCCCTGAGTGGAGCAAGACAAGCCATAATGGGGACTTGAACGGACTTTTTTCCTGCCCAGTGAGGCTTTTAGAGGAAAACACTCTGGCTCCCACTTCTTAGGGACCCGGAATTCCAGTCCAGCCAGAGCATTCCCAGCCTTGAGAGTAAAGATGCCACCTCTCCAGAGTCTCAGAAGGGGTGGTTATGAATAGACGTGAGGTCCCCTGAATCACCTCATGGCCTGATGGTAATGACCCCTGCCCCTCACGTACATGGCCAGGGCTCTGAGGAGGCCCCCAGGGAGCACGTACGAGCGTGCAAGGTGGCCTTTTAACAAGGGTGGCGTGCTGTTTCTTCACTGCAGGACTTCTCAGTGCCTTTGAGAAGCTCATGTGCCCTGGGATTCTCCCAGAGGGGGTGGAGCTTGTAGGTGTCATGACGCAATTTCTCCAAGGAAACTTTTGTCAAGAAAAATAAGGTCGTGAAGAACCTAGGGATAAGACGGGAATAAAGACACAGACCTACTAGAGCATGGACTTGAGGATATGGGGAGGGGGAAGGGTGAGCTGTGACAAAGTGAGAGAGTGGCATGGACATATGTACACTACCAAACGTAAAATAGATGGCTAGTGGGAAGCAGCCGCATAGCACAGGGAGATCGGCTGGGTGTTTTGTGACTGCCTAGAGGGGTGGGAGAGGGAGGGTGGGAGGGAGGGAGACACAAGAGGGAAGAGATATGGGAACATATGTATAACTGATTCACTTTGCTATACAGCAGAAACTAACACACCACTGTAAAGCAATTATACTCCAATAAAGATGTTAAAAAAAAAAAAAAAAAGAAGCAGTCTGTGGCGTGTGCTCTGTGGAACCCAGTTTGGGAAAGGCTGCTCTACTGACCAGTCTGCAAATAGCTGCGGAGACAGAGCCGGGGGTCCAAGTAGGACCAAGGGCACAGGAAGGAGCAAGGCTTCCAGCTGCCCTGGGCTGTGGGTCTTGCCCCTGTCCTGCTTGTACCCACTCTTCACTCCTTAAGGCTCCTCCCTGCCTCGAGCTTGCGTTTACCCTCTCCCCCACCTTCCCCTGTGACCCCGAGCCACCCTAAAATCATCACCTTCCACCTCCTTCCCTGATGGACACCCCAGAGGAGGCCGGCGCTCCCAATGCACTGCTCTGGGTGTCCTGCACGTCTGTCACATTGTAGTCGTGGCGTTATGTGTGTGTCTGTTCTGTGTGTGCCCCTCTTGCTGGCCTGTCAGCAGGGACCTTCAGGGTCGCTGACCACTGACCCAGGCACCTGAAGTGAGCAGGTGCTTAGCTGGGCAGAGCACGGAACTGCACCCGGTGCTGCCCATGTGCCAGGCCCAGGGCCCCGATCTGGCCACCCTCTGGGGCTCTGCGGGCCAGGAAGTTTGGAGGTGAGCGGCGGGGACTCTCAGATGACACCAAAGAGGCGGGGCAGCAGGAGACCAGGCTATAATGGGGAAGACACTGGCGTCAGAGCCCTGCCTGTGTCCCTTGCCATCCTCACGCCAGCCTGGGGCCACAGGCGGAGCCAGGCCCGTGGAGCTCAGAAAGGCCATGCCGCCCCCAATCCTGGGCCTGGCACCCTCGTGGCTCATCCCGGCGTGGGTGACTGGACGTGGGTGCAGCTGTGGCAGTCCCGCGGTGGGAGGGATGGGGTCCCGGGAAAGGCCAGAAGCTCCCTCTCTGCTGGTGGCTGCTGTCGCTGGCCTTTGCTCTGCTGCCA
This sequence comes from Orcinus orca, assembly GCF_937001465.1. Taxonomy (NCBI): domain Eukaryota; kingdom Metazoa; phylum Chordata; class Mammalia; order Artiodactyla; family Delphinidae; genus Orcinus; species Orcinus orca. The sequence goes on from NC_064565.1 coordinate 119,147,143, forward strand.
TAGAGATGGTCCAGATAATAAACAGTCTTGTCGTGATGATTTAAATTGTGCACGAGCAGGATGGAAAACTCAGGTGTGGTGAGTTTGGCCTGGAGGGTCTCCTCAGAACTGAGCCAGACCCTGCAGGGAAGGTGGGTGAGGTCGTGGGAGACACCTGGGGTGCGGCAGCCAGGACAATGCACGTCCGCCTCCACTCACACCCCCGAGGGCCCCAGACAGCAGCTGCTTCGCCTCTTGACATGGCCGCATGGGGACAGAGTCTCAGCCCCCTCCTGGTTGCCGCTCACTTGGGACCCTGCCTCGGCCTGTCCGTGCCTCCCCATTCCTGGGCTCGGGACAGTGGGCGTGAGCTGTGCGGTGCCGTCCATCCCCATGTCCCCCAGGCCTGAAGCAGGAGCCGTGGCCCAGGGCCTGGGATCGGGCCGCTGGGGTGTCTTCCTTCCTCTGTCTCATGTTCTCACCTCAGGGGCTTGATTCCAAGGTAGGCTGCTGGGAAGCAAGGGCCAGGCCGGTGCTGCCACGCCACCTCTCCCCTGTCCCTCCAGGTCACTGCGTCCCGAGGATGTAGGTGCCACCTGGCAGCAGGGAGCGCATGTAGGCTGGGGGCATGGGCTTCGGTCTCAGCTCCTCTGTTGCTGCCTTTGCGACCTCGGGGAAGTGGCTCAATGTCTCTGGGTCTGTCTCTTCACCCCTCAGCTGGGGCAGCCAGCAGGGGTGCTCCGAGCAGAGTAAGTGGCACAAGCCTGGCAGACAGTAGGTGCTCATGAAAGTTCCTTCCTATGTCCCTATGAATGCAGATCAACGGAACCCAGACCCCAGGACACCCTCCCATGGCCACGCTGGAGCCCCTCCCCCCTGCTGTTTAGAATGTCCTGTGCACCCCGCAGGTGACACAGGGACCGGCCAGCCCTCTAGTGTGGTGAGCACAAGGGTGGGTGAAAACAGCCCAAGTTCTGTTTCTAAATGACACCGAATGGCGGCTCAGGTGTGGTCTGTCCTAATCCCTGAGAGCACCTGGGGGTGGACAAGACGCAGGTCCACCCTGCAGAGAATGGAGGGAGATGGAGGGGGTGCTGCTGAGCGCAAAACCCATGGGCAACACGTTGGGATGCGGAGACCCCTGCAAACAGTCAGGGACCCTTCCCTCATGTCCCCAGGGACCTGCCCCAACAGGCAGCCCACCTGTGTCACCTGCAGGGAGGCATCCCCAGGGTCCTCCTCCCTCCCATCTTCCTAAATCCATCAGAGCTGTCACTTCCCGGAAACCACGCGAGAAAGAACTAGAGAGGGTGGCGCAGGGGATGGGGTAGTCCCCCACACTGAGGTCCACCCGGAACCTCAGGCATGACCTTACTTGCAAATAGGTTCTTTGTAAACATAATCTTAAGGATCTCGGATGAAATCATCTTAGGTTTAGGTGGGTCTTAAAGCCAATGACTGACGTCCCTCTAGGAGGAGGAGGGGACCCAGACAGAGGGGAGGGGGCCATGAGAAGATGGAGGCAGAGACGGGAGGGATGTGGCCATGGGCCAAGGACTCCAGGAGCCCCCAGCAGCTGGAAGAGGCAGGGAGGGTCCTCCCCTACAGCCTTAGGAGAGGGCATGAATGCTGGACTTCCAGACTCCAGAACTGTGAGAGAATATCTTCCTGTTGTTTTAAGTCACCCAGTTGGTGGTAATTTGTCACCGTGGCCCCAGGAAACTCATACAGGGGGAAGCCATATAGAGGGTGAGGGGAGCAGATAGAGAGAAGCCTGGGACAGGTGGGCAGGACTGTGCAGTTGTAAATGTGGATCCCATTCAGCAGATGTGCCCACTGATATGGGCAGAGGGGAGGTCCCCTCTGCAGAGCCAAAAAGCTCATGGGTGGAATCCTGCTGGGAGTGCAAACTACACTGGGAAATAAATACAAGAGAGGAATAGAAGACAACATCAGAGCTAAAAAGGAGAATCAAGAGAGTGGAAAATCCACCATGAGGGTACGCTCAGAAGTGTAAGCAAAGATTGAAGTGGAGGAAGAGAAGGTACCAGTTCTGGGGGCAGAGAGGGAGGGGCCAGCAAGGAACTCATCCCTGCTCATCAAGACACAGCCACATAGCATCCTGGCTGAGAGGGTGGGATGACTGGATTCTGTTCTATCACTGCTGGCTTTGTGACCTCAGGCAACTTACTTGACTTCTCTGTGTCTCTAGGGTCTCATCTGTAAAGGGATAATGATAGCTGTCCTTCAGGCTTGTTGTGAGGAGTAAATAAAATACACACATAAGGAGCTTAGAATAGCTCCTGGCAGATGGACACAATCAATGTCAGCTGTTTATGAGAACAGGAGAAACAGAAGTCAAAGATATAACAGAAGAAAATTCCCCAGGCTGCAGAGAGGCCATGCATGAAGATTTGAAATGCACATCCCTGGTGGAAGAGAAACACACTGAAGCATGTGTTTGAATTACAAAGAATAAAAACGAATCCGGGTATGTCTACATTATGCTACACCACAGAGCTGTAAAGATAAAGCTAAGTGCACATGCTGACTTGGGAGAGACCTACAAAATATGCTGTTAATGGAATAAACAAGCTGCAGAGAAAATGCAGCAGAGACAGCCCATTTATAAAACTCCTTGTCCTCGTGTCTCCTGCTGGACTGGCATTGAGGGCCTCCTGAGAGGTGACGCATGTGAAGGCACAGAGCTGGGAGCAGGGAGGAAAGGGCCTCGTTCCTGCAGCATTCTGTGGCCCAGAATCACCTCATTTGATATTTGACAGCCACCTGGGAAGGCGAGCGTGGCAAGTTACAGCCCCTCTGTAAATGAGCAATTACCAGCCTCTCATTTACAGAGGGGCTAAGTAAGCTCCCAAACTCTCAGCGCCGGCTGGAAGCTGCCCTGGGTCCCTTCTCTGTCCCTTGCACACCGTACCAAGCCACCCGGGAGGCCCAGAGTTCCCTGGGGTCCAGCACTGGGCAGGTGGGGGCATCCAGGGGCCAGAGCTGACTTTGTAGCCAGGCAACACCAATGACTTCTAAGCTGGTTGATGACCCAGAAAAAAATCAAATGCCCCATCAGATCCCATCTCTGCATCTTTGACAGGAAACATCTTTGGTTGCCAGGCAACAGCTGGGTGCCCGCACAGTCAGAAGGCAGAGCTGGCCTGGCTCCCTCCCTGGACACTGGCTTTCCATATACCCTCCACCCCGCCCGAGTTGCTGACCTGGGTGACGGAGCATGGCCGTGCCCCTGGACCTCTGCCAAATGTGCAGAGGCTGCAGGCAGAGTTAATGTCTCCTGCGCTGTGAAAGTCCAACTCCGCTCTCATCACAGCTCCTCCATCAGCTGTCCCTGGGGGAGGCATGCCGTGAATTATGCATTTCTTATTGACCTTCCCAAACCACTTTTGCCTTTCTTTGCATTTCATGTCATGCCGTCACTTGCTGACTGGAAGGTGGCCTCCAGTGAAGGAGCTGGGGTCAGAGGGGCGCTGGGGAGCGACCGGCCCAACGCCTGTCACCAACGGGGTTTTCTCTTTTCTTAACACCAGAACTTCCTGTGTGTGCTCGTGTGTGTATGTGTGTGCACTGTACGTGTGTATGTGTGTGCGTGCGTGGAGACTTGATATATAAAGCAGACCCGGGAGCACCTGGGTTGGCTGAGCCTGGGGAGGGGCTCGTGGCCGTCCACCGGCCCCCAGGTCGCCCCCTGGCCTCGGAGGCTCCCCGGGGAGACCATTAGGGATTCTTTGCTCTTGTCCCATCATCTCATCTCACGGATGGGGAAACTGGCCCCAGACAGGGAGGTTAACTGTCCTAACACTCATCAGGGCAGAGGTGTATGGGGGTCCAGGTGTCCGGTGTGTCCTGCAGGGAGTTGGGGGTGTACAGCATTCTTTCTGGGGAGCAAGAGCCACCCTGACATGAGGACTCTTTCCAACACCAGGCCAGGCCCCTTCTGGGAAGAGCGTTGTGCATGACTGAGTCTGGAGAAAAAGAGGCTCCCTTATCTCTTTCACAGCTGGCATGAAGGGACTGCAGGACAGTGGTCTGGTATGACGTGGGGATCAGGAACAGTGAGATCAAGCCGACTCAGCAGCCCTTGACTATGGAAGAGTAAGAAGTTTCCTTCACTGTTTCTCCATCCCAGGGTTAGGAAGAGCTCTGGTCTGAGTGGCTGGTCACCCGGAAGCTTGGTGCTCTGTCCTGGCAACATGCCCCAGTACCTTTGTATGTGCTGTGCCCCTGGCCTTGGAGTACCCTTCTCCTGTCCCTCCTGGGCAACTCACTCAAGTCCTCCAGGACCCGACTCCATTCTTCTCCCGTATCTTTCTCAGCTTCCCTGGGCAGCACCAGGTCTCCAGGTGGCATCCCTCTGTCACCCCAGCACTTCTTGAACTAGCGACTGCTCTCTGTTATTAATTTTTTTCATACGTATACAGTTGCTTGAAGAGTCTGGACTACAGAAGATTGCTTATTGCTTCTACATACTATAGATAATATTTTCAAACACTGGACCATGTGTCCTGAAAATAGTTTTCTTGGAGAGCTGGGCGGGCATAGGGAAGGCGTGGGGGGCGGGTGTACAATCTTTAGCAGCTTCAAGGCGCCAACAAGTTCATGCCTCCTGCCTGCAAACGGTCTTGCTGAGGCTCTGCGGGTGAGCTCCGAGGAGCCCTGTGTGTGAAGGCGGGGGGGGGGGGTGGAATTCTAGCATGCTTGCTCCAGCCCCTCTTCCCCTGTGCACTCTGCCCTCCGGCTGCAGGGAGGTGATTTCAGGTCCCCGAATGCGCCACGTGCCCTTTCTGCCTCCTTAGCACGTGGCTTCCCTCTGTCTGGAACACACCTCTCCCTCCACCCCCATCCCACCAAATTCCACTCACCTTTCACCTCCCCGCTGAGCTGCCCCTTCTTCCAGGGGGCCTTTCCCGAGCCCCTCTGGGTGCACCGGTCCCATCCTGTCTGTGGCTCCCCAGCACTGTGGCCAAGCCCCGAGTCCACACCGTAGAGTGGGAAGCAGTGCCTGGAGGTTGAGAGGCTCTTGCTAGTCCTTCCCGCAGGACAGACCAGCACGCCTCCATGATGCTTTTCTCCTGTCTGGGGGTCACGTGACCGTCCATCTTCCTGCCCAAGGCCACGCGTCCGTCTTCTGGACACGCCTCTTCATTGCCCTCAGGGTGGATGTGTCCCCTGGGTGAAGCTCAGCCTGGTCCCTCTCACGTTTATGGCCGTGACTGAAGGAATGAAGCTTGACTGGTTTCTCCTCCGTCCACTTGCCTGTGTGGCCAGTCAGTTACCCGGCTTGAGCTCCACGTACAAGGATGGAGAAGAGGCAGGGGGTGTGGCAAGTGTGACCCTGGACCCCGACGGCCTGAGTTCTACCCCCGCGTCTGCTACCCATCGGCCCCGTGACAAGTGACTCCATGTCTTAACCTCAGTTTCGCAAGTGTGAAATGCGGTTGCCTCTTAGGGCTGTCGTGAGGATCACACGTGTTCATCTACGTGCCTAGAACCCAGCTATGTGCAGAGTAAACACGGACATGTTAGCTATCATTAATTTGATTGTTTTAAAAATAATTTCAAAGTGTGATACAAAGAAGTTAATTGTTTTGCCCAGAGTCATAATCAAAAGATGCTTTTTTTATCCATGTGCTGCTTTTGAAACATGGTCTCAAAATTCTCAGATACTTTCTCCATGGAGAGGTGGGATCTAAATTCCTTCCTCTTGAAGCTGGCTTTGTGACAACTTGACCAATTAAAATAGGGTGGATGCCGTGACATTTCAGCAGCTGTCACTTCCTGTCGCTTGGGACAATCTCTGCAGAACCCACCTGCCATGTTGTAAGGGAGCTCAAGCTGCCCGTGGAGAGGCTCCTGGAGAGGAGGCCGGGCCCAGCCCCCAGCCCCCAGCTCCCTCTGGAGCAGCTCCCACCCACCTGCCGGCCCTGTGATGGAGCTGTTTTGAAGGGGGAGTCCTCCAGCCCCAGTCAAGCCACGACACTGTGAAGCAGAGGTGAGTTGTCCCCATGGAGGCCCTCCCACACTGGACATTTGTAAATAAAGAGATGATGTGGCTCTTTGAAGCCGCCACGTTGGGGGTGGTTTTCACGCAGCGACAGTAAGTAGAACCCAACCACACGTCCTGTGAGAATCACTGAAGAGCCCAAACAGAGGCGTCCAGCCTGAGCCCCCTCCCTCCCTCTTAACTGCCGGCCACTCCCACCTCCAGCCCCTGGAGGAAACGCCGCTTCAGGAGACCATTGTCCCTCTGAAATGCTAAAGGCCGCCACCCGCTCTGCCAGGAGGCCAGTGCTTGAGCCACACTGTCCAGTCCGTCCGATGTTGGCCGAGCCCCGGTCAGCGTCCCAGGCCAGCGTCTGTTGGAATCCTGAGCCACCACCGCAGCCTGCCCGGCACGTGCTCTCCCCCAGGTGATCACGGCACCTGGAGACGCCGCTCTCCCTGCCCAGAGGGAGTCCTTCAGGTCGCCCGCCTTTTCACCCGCTGCATGTCTCTTCCCTAAACCATCCTTCCTCTGCAGACTGAGGCAAGGATGATTCGGTCCTCCACATCACAGCCCAGCTGACCTCGGACTCACGCACCATGAGATGCTCCACTTTCTATCTCATGTCCTAGACGCACATGGGGTGCATCAATGCAGTAGGTCAGTGAGAGCGCCCTGGAGGCTGAGCTGACGGCAGGACCAGCCCCTCCACTGACAGCAGTGAGCAGACTGGTTTTTCCTCTGGAACCCCCATAATCCAATGTGAAACCTGGGAAACAGTAGATGCTCAATAAACGCACGTAGCCTGATGGACTGACCGGCTGAGTGAATGGCAATCTGGGGCCCAGCAGGCGTCTGCACACGGGTCTTGTTCCTCCAGGTGGCCCCTCCTGCCCTCCCTGAAATGAACCACACGGGCCCTTGACCCTGAGCTGTGACCTCAGATCAGGTCAGAAGAAAGGGAAGTGGGGGTCCCTGGGGGCCTGTGGAGGAGGCCGGAGCGGGGCACCTGCTCCCCTGCCTCACTCTGGTGTGACCCTTCCATGCCACCCCACCCTGTTGGGCCCGAAGCTCCCTCCCCTGCACCCCCATCGACTCAGTCCTGCCTGTTGAAATGCAGATGCCTAGGCTCTGCTTTGGGGCTTCTGCGGTCTGGCTGGGACACCTGGGGCTGTGATGTAGGTGGGGGGAAGGCACTGCCCTGAGCAGAGTAATTGCCCTGCCCCGTCCTGGCCCCCGGGTCCCTCCGGCACGCACGTCATGGTGCTGTGGCTCCAATACCTGCTGCTCCGGGAACCGTGTCCTCTGTATCCCTTGGACCAGAGCACCTGTGCGTCCCAGGTGGGTGCCCAGCGTGCGCTGGCTGAGTGGACACAGGATGCACGAGGTTAAAGAGATTTTAAGCTGCAGGGACAGCTTTGATGACACTGACGTGATCTCCATTTCTCACTGCAAGGCTACCTGAGGCTCTTCCTTTTTCAAAGAGTCCTCAGAGTAGGTGCACTGACGTCTTCCGAACACCTCCGTTCCGTCCTGGGCACAAAGCACGCGAGCGTGTCGGACCCCACGCTCCCAGCCAGCTCCTGAGTCAGCATTCTACACCCACTCTTGATGCTAAGCTCTGACTTTCAGGGCAGTCTTGGGGGGCACCCCAAGCTAAACTTGAGGTGCAGAGAGGAATCCTCTGGAGAGGTTTCTATGGGGAGGAAACACGTGAGCCAGGAGGGTTCAGCTGATCTGCAGAAAGCTGGATGGGCGCACAGCCTCTCCTTGCAAGTCCTGGCTGCTTAGCGGGCGGCCTGCAGGCTGGGCTGGGACAGGCTGACATCTGGCCAGGCCTGCAGACCAAAGGAAAGGTCTGCGCCCATGCCTTCTCGTGTTTTCTGACCCTGACTTAGCTGATCCGGCCCCTTTTCTGCTTTGAATGAGGTGTTCTTAAGAGTGGGACATCAGACAGCGGGTGAGAACAAACAAGGGGTAGGCGTTGGAGGACCGGAAGAGTATTGTTTGGGCCACAGCCCCAAATGATGACGTCATGGTCCTCGTTGCCGTGGCTGTCACCTGGGTGCACGCTAGGTGCTTGTGCAAGATCGCCTTTATCCCAGAACAGCTAATGGAATAGGCCGTTATCACCCCCATTTCACAGGTGTGGACACTGAGACTCAGACAGACTGAGTAACGTGCCCAGGGCTGCACAGATACTAAGAGGCAGAGTCAGAACTTGAGTCCAAGCAGGCCGATTCCCAAGCCTGTTACCTGCCATGCAAATGCCAGGGGTGGTGTTTCCAAAATAAGAAGGAATTTGGCGCAATGAGGAACCGGGGAAAGCATTACGGTCACCTCCCTCTTTTCAGTTAAATTGAAGAAGGGACTTGTGCTGGGTCCTGAGCTCCACGAGGCCCCGACACAGCAAGATCCCAGTTCCCCAACCGAGGCTGCTTGGGTCTGTTTGCTCACGAAAGCTGCAGCGTAAGCAGCCACTGAGCTGTAATTAACTTTTCCTGGAGTAATTAAAACGTGAACTATCCCAAAGGGTTGTAGTTGCCTCGTTGGGGGTTTACGTTCAGTGTGGTGAGCCAGTCCAGGGAGGGTTTATTGGCAAATGCCTGCAAGGAGCAGGTCTGTTCGCCCAGGCCAGACCCATGTGTGCTTCTGCTTAAGGTCGTCAGAGGAACCCCCCATCCCAAACCAGATTGCTCTCAGTGTCCTGTTTTTGTACACTTGGCAATGAGACCCTAGGGGCATTTCAGGAGATCTGGCCAAAGGGGCCATTCAGCCAAAGGAGAGCCCAGACCCCGCAGCCCACCAACTGCTAGCCTTTCCTTGAGAACTTGACAATGAGCACATGGGGACGCAGTGGGTTGGGTGTGGGGCGGGATCCTTTCTGAGGTCGCACAGATTTCTTTGCATTATTGGCGTCCCACCCTCCCTGGGGTCCTCAAAAACAAGGGCGCAGATGGCTTCATCCATGCAGTGTGTGGAACAGTAGCTCCCCCCAAAAGACATGCCCACATCCTAATCCCCGGAACCTGTAAACGTTATCTTATCTGCAAAAAGATCCTTTGCAGAAGTAATTAAAGATCTTGAGATGAGATCATCCTGAATTATCCAGCTGAGTCCTCAATCCAATGGCAAGCGTCCTTGTAAGAGAAAGCAGAGGAGATTTTGGACAGAAGAAGGAAGATAGAGGGAAGAGGAGGAGGCCCTGGGCCATGGGGCAGAGATCAAAGCCATGTGGCTACAGTCTCCCCTCGACGCCTGAACACGGTGTGGCCTTCCTAGATTTCTGGTATCTGCCCTCCGGAACGGTGAGATGATAAATTCCTGTTGTTTTAAGCCACTAAGTTTGTGGTAATTTGTTACAGCAGCTGCAAGAAACTAATACAGTCCACATGCTGGATGTCTGTAAATATTGCTTCAGGCACGTCTCTGCTACTGAAGTTACGCCATCTTAGTTTCCTTTTAAAAACTATTTTATTTTGAGATGATTGTAGATTCACATGCACTTGTAAGAAACAGTACAGAGACCCCCACACCCTTCACCCCTTTTCCCCCAAAGGTAACATCTTGGGTAACTAGGGTACAGGATCCGAACCACGAAATTGACATCAACACAAAACACCCAGGGATGCAGATTTGCCAGTTTCACATGCCCACCCGCCCCATGAGGGTATTTAGTTCTGTGAATTTAATTGCACGTGTAGGTTCCGGAATCCACCAGCACAGGCTCCCTCGGGCTCCTTCCACAGCCTCACCACCTCCCTCCTGCTCCCTAAGCCCCGTCGCCACTATCTGCTCTCCCGTCTCTGTAATCTCATCACTGTAAGTGGGTTACACACCATGTAACCTTCTGAGACTGGCTTCTTCCACTCAGCATAACTTCCTTTGATCCATTCCTGTTGTTGAGTGTATCAGTAATTTGTTCCTTTTTATTGTTGAATAGTGTTCCATGGTGGGGATGGGCCACTGCTTGCTGTGTGTGTGTGTGTGTGTGCGTGTGTGTATGAGTGAGAGATATTTGTGGCGATTAGATTTTTTATTTTATGGGCCACTGCTTGTTTATCCACTCACCTGTTGAAGGACATGTGGGTTATTTCCAGTTTTTGGCTATTGTGAATGAAGCTGCTGTGAATATGTACAGGATTTCATGTGAATGTACGTCTTCATTTCTCCGGGATGAATGCCCAGGAGTGTAATTGTTGGGCCACCGGTGATGGTGAGAAGCCGCCACCCTCTTTCGGAGCAGCTGCACGTTGTGTGTCCCCACCAGCAACGTACGAGGTTTCTCTGCCTCATGGCCAGTATTTGGTGTGGTCACTAATTTCACTTTAGCCATTCTGATAGGTAGCTGGGTAGTGAAATCTCACTGTAGTTTTATTATAATTAGTTTTTAAACAATTCCTCTTCCCTATTAGGCTGCCGATCTTCTGGAGGGAGGAACTGTGGCTAATTCATTGTTCTGGCCGTGGTATCCAGCTTCATGGCAGTTCATTCAATGTTTGCGTTTCATGTCAATGTTTAATGGCTCAGCAGGGCCACTCTGGAGGAGCCCTTGGGTCCCTTGAGGCTCATCTGTAAGATCTCCGGTTCTGAGAATGTGCTCCGAGCCTTTGCCCATGCAGCTGCGAAAGAGGTGACACCAGCAGGTAGGGCTGTGAGCACCTGGGGGACAGACAGGTACCAGGCGCTTCAGGGACCATCTTGATTTATCCTCACAGGTGAGAAAAACGAGGCACAAAGAGATTAAATAAGCCGTGGTCCGTAACCTTGCCTTGCTTTCAGTCAAGTTAAGGAGTGAATAGGCAGCATCAGATGTTAAAACACGCAGCAATCACGGTGCAGGGACCGGAACACAGGTCAGAGCTGGCTGGACCCCCACAGCGGGTGCACAGAAGCTGCGCCCTTGCTTTGGTCTTCATCCTGGGAATTCTCCTGCTAGTTCACCTTCAAGCATAGATCTTTAGCCCACTAATTGTTAGCCCTTCCTCTTACTATACACATTTTAGGGCCATACATTTACTTCAAAATTTAAGTACATCTGTAAGTTTTGATGCGTAGCCTTTTCATAATTTTTCAGTTCTAAGAATTTTTCAATAATTTTTTTTTTTTTTTTTTTTTTTTTTTTTTTTTTTTGCGGTACACGGGCCTCTCACTGCTGTGGCCTCTCCCACTGCGGAACACAGGCTCCGGACGCGCAGGCTCAGCGGCCATGGCTCACGGGCCCAGCCGCTCCGCGGCACGTGGGATCTTCCCGGACCGGGGCACGAACCCGCGTCCCCTGCATCGGCAGGCGGACTCCCAACCACTGCGCCACCAGGGAAGCCCTAAAAATTATTTTTTAAAGTTTAATCCAGGAGTACTGAAGTAATTATTTAGAAATGTGATTTTAAATTTCCAAAATAAAGTGTATTGCTTTTATGCTAGATTTCTAACGCAAGTGAATTATGGTCAGAGAAAGCGTTCTTTTTGAAACAGATATTTAAGAAGCTTTTGAAACGTGACCTCGTACACGGCCAAGTCTCAGAAATGCTGCATATGTGCGTGAGAAGGGTATATATTTTCCAGTTGTTGGGTGTAGAGTTCTGTATATTTTCATCAGACTCAGCTTACGGTGTGATTGAAAATCTCCATACTTGTGTGTGATTTTTCCACTACTGAGAGAGACGTGTTCAAGGTTCTTACTATGATGGTAGATTTATTATTTTCTTCAAGGGACATCTCTTACTTTCTGCCGTATATCGTAAGGTCATGTTATTCGGTCCATTTTGTTTAGAATTTTCCTGTCTTCCTGGTGAACTGAACTTTTACGATTATTCGCCAGTAACTCCGTCCAGTCTCATCATATTTTAGCGTTCAAATCTATTTTTCCATATATGTGGCTAATATTTGTCTGATATCTCTCTTTTACAACTTATTTATATAAGTTTTAAATATCTGTAGACAAAATAGAACTGAATTAAAAGCCTAATCTGACCATTTTTTAGCTGTTGAATTTTGTCCATTTGCTTATTTATTTTTTGTGGCTGCTGACAAATGTTGCGTTGTTTGGTGATTTCTCTTTGTTCTGCGTTTCTCATGTCCCTTCCCCTCATGTCCCTTTCTCATGTCCCTTCATGTCCCTTTGAATTGATTACATATTTAAAACCCACGTTCCCTTTTCTGTGTTTTTGACCTCTACAAAACTACAATCTTTTTTATCCCTCTGGTGGTTACCTTTAGAACTTTAACATACAAACTTAACTCAGAACCTAGCCTCAGTGGAAACATCTTCCCTCCTTCTGAACAATCCAAAACACTGAGACTATTTAAATTTAATTGTATCGCCAACAGCATTATTGAGGTTCATATCTTATTCTATCTTCTACTCAATTAGGATTTATTACCATGATTTTAATGTCAGTGTTTATGTAGATTTGCCTACAGTTTGGTCCTTCCTCACCCCTTCTCTTGCCGCCCAGGACCGTTACTCCGGCGCGTCTTCCTTGACAGCTTCTCCAGGGTTTGTCTGTGGGTGGCAGAGGCTCTGGCAGTTTCTGGCTGTTCTGAGATTCTGGAGCTCAGGACGCGACCTGGTGTCATGAGCCTGGGACAAGCCGTGTAGATGAAAGTCGTCCCTCCCGAACGACTGTCGCCCCGAGGATGCCCTAAGTATTCAAGGCACCACGAACACGTGAAAGAAGGTCGGGGGTGGTCCCCTTCCCTTGAATTCTCTGTGTGGCTTGACCGGCCAACCGAGGACCACCGGGTGCCAGTCTCTGCCACCCTCCCGTAAGCTGGCCGCAGGAAGGAAGCCTGTGACCTGGCTGTCCCATGGGGTGGAGCCCCTCCACCCCCCGTGAGCTCGGTGCATTTGTCTCTCGAGGTCTCCACCCTGGGGCTGCCCCTTCCACCCAGTGTTCCCTGTGGGTCCAGCCTCTGAGTTTGTCAGTTTCTCCAGCAGGAAGGAGCAGACGGGTCCAACGCTCATCCGGAGGGGCCTTTGGGCGCCAGCATGGGATGGGAGGAAATGGGCTTGTGGTGCAGGCCGGACCCCCTACCACCTGCGGGCCCACACTGCTACCTCCTCTCTCACCCTCATCTCTTCCCACTCCTGGTGGCGAAGCCCTGCAGGCTGGACCTGCGATCCCATCATGTTTGCTCTCTTGAAGCCTGCAGCAAACACGATGCCGACACCAAAGCCAAGAGCTGCTTGCATTGTTTGAGATCCGGATTAACTAATTGTCTTCCCCAGAAGCAGACTGTCACTTTCTCTTACTTAAAGAGGGTTGAGTGATGGAATATAAATTGGAAAAGAAGTTTATCTCTGATGAATGAGGTTTGGCTGGTGTGAATAATTGCTGCATAGGAAAAGGATTTCAGCCTCCTTTGTGTCTCCTGGCAAATCCTGCTGATTTAAGAGGATGAAGGAGAATTTAGAGATAATTGGGTGCATGGAAAATGGACTTGGTCAGCACAGCAGGCCGGAAGTCAAGAACTGAGGTGTATTCTTGGCCTCACCACGGACTCTCTGGGGTCACGAGTTCGTAATTTCTATTACCGCTCTGAGGCTCTCATGAGCCGCAAGAAATGCCTCTCTCAAAATAGCTCTGTGGGTAGTGAGGACCCAACCATAGCTACCTGGGCCCCTGGTCCAATTTTAGGCAAGAGGGCTTCGCTCTGGTGCAGAAGGACTCTGAATGTACCCTTAGAAACCTGGATTTGAGACCCAGGACTGCCCCAGCTCCAGGGTCACAGTGAAGCCACTTACAGTCTGAATACATTTGAAAAACACCCCTTTGTAATAGAAACACTTTCATTTGATGACACATTACAATTTCTTGTTTGGAGTAAACTGAGAAGGATAAATTGTGAAATGGATAAAGGAATACGCTCTCTGCAGGACAACCTAATGGACACAGTACTTGGTGACTTTTAGAGTAGATACTTCTAATTGGAGTATAATGGAAAAGTGCTCAAATGCCAGTATCAGATCAATGTGTAATCGCACAATGGACATCTCTACGTAGCCACCACCTACATGGAGAAATAGGTCATTGCCAGGGCCCAGAGTCTTCATCCCCCTTCCCAGGTCCTTCCCACGCACCCCCGCAAAGGTAACCGCTGTCTTGCCTTTAAACGTTTTTACTGACTGTACAATTAACATCAAACACTATGTACGTATAATTGATATCACACACTATGTATTCTCTTGACTCTGGTGCTTTGTAAGTAGCATTTTGTTGGTGAGATGTACTTGTGCTGTGTGGAGCAGTGCTTTGCCCACTCTGCATTTTTCTGTAAAATGGACGCAGTAACCCTCATAGGTGGGTTCCGGCGAGGATGGGACAAGGTGGGCCACAGAGGCCCTGAGAGGAGGGGGCATGGGGACCGTTGCTTCGGGACAGCTTCCATGGAGTCTCCACCTTCAATCACACGGACCCTGGGACTAAAGGTTCAGTATTTAGGATTCTAAAACTCAACCCACTCCTTGTGCTCCAACCGGCTTGGCAGTAAATCCAGAGCCAACTTGCCAGCATCCCCAGAAGCCTCTGGGGAAACGGTCAGGACCCCTCGACCAGCAGAGCTTCCAGAGCCTCTGTCAGGCTGCTCTTTCCCTGCTGCCGCTTGCCCACAAGGGTCAACGTCTCTCCGTGAGCTCCATGCACACTTCATCCCTCCTTCCCTCCCAGAGACCTTGGGAAAGAACGCAGAGAGGAATCCCTGTGGGCTCAGCCAACCCCGAGCCCCGGCAGGACGTGAGCCAATGACTTTGAACGTGGTGCTAAGCCTGGTGGGGACCGACCACGTCTCACCCCAAATTCCAAAGGAGACCCGGAGGGAGGCCGGGTCTGTCTGCAGCCTGGGGTGCTCGGCCGCTACCTCTGCTGTGGAGGATGCAGCAGAAGGCTTCACTGCTTCTCAAGTGGGCAGGGCCACACATTTCCACCCCCTTCCCATCACAGCAGGCCTGCTCTGTTATGTGTCCAGTGGGAATTCTTTCCATTATCTTCCCTCTCAACTTAATTAATCCACATTCCATAATGAACCCTGGAATTTCTATTAAACACATCATTACTAACCAGCGCAGAGCTGGTGGCGGCTTCTTACGGCCGTCAGGGTGTCTGGCGGTGCCGGGCTGCCTTGCTGGACTTGGGGCCTGGGCGCCGGCCCCCAGGCCAGCTGGGGTGCAGGAGCAGTCCTGGGACCCCACCTCTTCTCGGGAAGGTCAAGAGTGACCCGTGTGGTGGTTCCCGTCGGGGTGTCACCGCCCTGGGCGTGATGCTCACTGGCCCTTCCTGCGGGGCTGGCAGCTCCATCTCACCGAGGCCTCGTGCTGGGCTCCGGGGTAGGGGGGAGTCAAGAGCGACCCATGGACCTCGCCCTCCGTCTCAGGAAGATGCTGTCACGTCATGGCTGTGCTGGATGACTTGACAAATAGCGAAGGTGGGTCCCCGCAGCGACCCCTCTGAGGCTCAATTTCTTTGAGTAACAGAGCAAATCTGCATTTACGCCTCTCCTCGCTCTTTCCCACAAGGGTTCCCATTGGCGCCCTGTGACCCCCCCCAGACAGGACTTCCTAAGCCCGAGTCTTGTACCACGTGGATGGGACAGGTAGGCGCCACGTAAGCATCGTCCATGCAACCCAGGCTGTGCCTGGCCCCGCTCAGCCCTGCACGGCTTCCTGCCTGGGCCCCATTGCCCCAGCTGTGACCTGCAGCCCCGAGAACAGCTGCTCAAGGCCCTTCCTCTCCTCCCTTCTTCTCCTGATCACGCCTCCTGATGAAACCCGACCCGAGAGAGGCCAGCTCCTCCCCTTTCCTGGTGTAGTTGAAGCTACAGTAGTGACCGTAACCCTCAGAGGGCACCCCGTCCGGGTCCTGCTCATCCTTGCCCTGTGGGTGCCTGTGTTGTTCTCTCTCTTCCCTCCTCCCACTTCACTCCCTCAGTTTCCTCTGACAGAGGAAGTAGAAGCTTCCAGAGGCTCCTTCCCGCTCCTCCCCCTGACCTGGAACCCGCCTGCCCACCTTCCCTCTCGTGGAGCCTCCGCTGTCCCTGGAACCTGTGCCTCTCATGTCCTCAAGGGCATGGCCCATCGCCCATCTTACGGGGTCATCCCCACCCTGGCACACGCCACCCTGCTCTCTGCTGGGAAATGCTCTCATCCCATCTTATCTTCTGTCTCCTTGCCTCCCTTTCTGTGTCCAGCCCTCCTCACTGGGGCCTCTGTCCCACCCGCACGGAAGTGGGTCTGCCCGGGGATGCCCCTGACCCACACGGACGAAAGCCAGCTCCTTCCTGCCCCCGACTTGGTCTCTCCAGCTCATCCCTGCCTCCCTGGCCTCGTCCTACTCGCCGACCCCTCCAGAGCTGCCCCAGCAGTTTGGGCAGAGCCGGCCCCCTCCCAGCCAGAGCAGGGACACCACCCACCCTCTGCCTGGACGCGTCCTGGCACAGCCTCCAGCTCCGAGGAAGCCGTCACTGATGCTGTGGTCCCCACAGGGTCCCTTCCCAGAATACGGCGGAGAGCGGGGTGCCGGCTGGGTTCTCGGTCAGACTTCCGGCCCCTCCGGTGGAAGACAGACTTGCTCTGTCATTGCTCTCCTGGAGCGTCACTTGCTGCGAAGGCTAAGCTGTCAAAGGACACAGTCTTGCTCTGCCTCATCCGCACGTCCCTCTTCCAGGCCCCCCCCGTCCGTGCTCCCACTTTCAGTTTAAGCGTCAAGATGTTGTGTGGGACTCGTCTGATGGTGAAAAGCTTCTAAGGAGACAAATGGGAGGCAGGCTGGTGGAGAGTCTGGGGCAGGCCTGATGCAGGTGGATGCCGGCTCCCTGGAGGGCAGCTGGAGTGACCGCAGGCCCTGGCCTCCTTCCTCACAGAGAAAAGCAGGGCAGCTCCTTGCAGCCAGTTGCTGGCAACCTGTGTCTCCTGCAGTCAGCAGGTAAGTGCCTCTTAAAGAACCGCGTCTCACTGGGCTGGAATCCAGGTGTCGGCGGGGCTGCCTTCACTCTGGAGGCTCCAGGGGAGAAGCCTTTTCCTCGCCGCCTCCACCTTTTAGGAGCTGCCTGCCATCCTTGGCTTGTGGACCCTTCCTCCTTCTCCAGTCAGCAGAGTTCCCTCCTCAAATCGCTCTCTCTCACCTCTGCTTCCACGGTCACACCTCTTTCTCTGACTCTGACCCTCCTGCCCGCCTCTCCCCCCCTAAGGATGCTTGTGATGACATTGGACCCACCAGGACAAATGCCGGGTAACCTCCCATCTCAGACACTTCAGCTCAACTGCCTCTGCACAGCCCCTTTGCTTTGTAAGGCCCCGTGTTCCCAGGCTCCAGAGATCGGGATGTAGACCTCTTCGGGGGACCATCACTCTGCCGACCGTACGCAGTTGGCAGGAGACACAGTCCCGCCTGTGTTCAGTGCTGGAAGCCAGGTGTAAGAAGCACGTCAGAGGTGGGGCACAGACAAGGTTCCTGTCTGGGTGGGTCCCGCACTTCCTGCATCTGACTGATGAGCTGAAAATATACCTCTTCCTTTCTCCGTGTCTCAACTCTCCTTCTCCAGCGATCACACGCTCAGGCTCTCGATGAGGCGGTGGCAGCTGGCAGCTGGGACCATAACCTTCTCTCCTAAAGTTCAGAGGAGCCCCTGACCCTTGCCAGACACTTGGCCCCATCAACACACGATAGCAGCACCCCATCCACTTGGAGACTGGAGCGGTTACTGCTTCCCTTCTGCACGTCTTCGCAAAATGGTGGGATGTTCTGGTCAGAATGCACCTGTCACTCCAAGCTCTCACCGTCTTCTCTCTCTGATCATCTCAAGACATGGGCTGGACTCTGCTGGTCTCTAGTTGACCAGTCGGGAAGGGGTCTTCCCTCCCCGAGAGGTTAAAACACCCCTCCTGTGGCCACAGAGAACAGAGGCTGATCAGTCCGGGGACCAGCCTCTGCAGAAGGAGGTCCACTGGCTCCTTCTGAATCAGGCAGCCACCATTTTACAAGATGACACTGAAGACAACTGGTGATTTTATAAAATTCTCTGAGTAAAGACCGGGAGCTGGTGAGCAGGCTAAACCGTCTCCCAAAGGTAGAAAATTTGTTACAAACTAAAGAGTTTCCAAAGAGTCTTGCAGATGACTCAGCCTACCCTTTGCACTTTCTTCAAAAACGTGGATGAGAGGACCCCAGGAGAGAGCAGGACCCTGGTGCCGTCCTGTGCAAACAGGCCAGTTCATTTAACCTACTAAATGCTGTAGCTTGATCCCCATCTCAGTGAACACACACACACACACACACACACACACACACACACACACACAACCAGGAAATGCTTTCATAGATCATGAGACTGATAATCTCTTAAGGTGCAAAGTCCAGTGCTCTGAATTAAACCTGGACAAAGTGTCCACGGGCTCACCTGAGAGCTGTAGCCAAGGGCGCATCTCCCTCTTTGGAAGGATATTCAGGCCTCTGCCCACCCCGGACACTGCATCCCTTTGTGTCTCAGGCAGTCGTCACAGGCTCAAGAGGAAAACAAAGTACCAGGGTTGTTGACTGAGGACGTGCATACGGTCAAGGACGCCTCTCCAATGGATGGGTCACCTCTGTTGTTTCTTTAGAGAACATGAAAGATATGGGTTTGTTTTTTTTTTTCCCACGATGACGTACGTCACCACTGGTTTGCTTCTGTGACTGTGAAGATGCGCGAAGGGAGCACGGGCCTCACAGCCTGTGATCTGTTCCATGCTTGTCCTGTCAGACAGCTGAGCGCCGACTTCAGCACCATGTCCGTGAACGTGTGGGCCGTGCACCTAGGATCACAGACCCGCCGACCCTCGCAGCGTCGGGGATGGGACCCAGCTTGTCTTTACTTTCTAATAAAGAAGCACACAGCTGTCACTCAGGGTGAGAATCTCCTCCTGTGTTTTATATTGAAATTTTATGTCAGCTAATATATTTATTTTAGCAAACTACCACATTAATTAATATGTTTGGGGGAGCTGTTAATTTTATGTCCATTATCCAGAACTTTAAGATGTTAAATGAATAGAAAACTAGATTGAGTGTTATTATGAGCATGGCGGTAGAGAGTGCACTGTCTAGATAACTTTGGAAAAAAACACCAGGACTTTTCCAAATGAACATTTCAATAATAATACCAGGCAGAAAAATGGGCAGTAGATACCATTATAATTCTAGTCCTTGTAGGTTTTTTGGGGGGATGCTATCGTTTACAAAACTAAATAACCTTTAAAAACTGTGTCTAGGGCTTCCCTGGTGGCGCAGTGGTTGAGAGTCCGCCTGCCGATGCAGGGGACGCGGGTTCGTGCCCCGGTCCGGGAAGATCCCACATGCCGCGGAGCGGCTGGGCCCGTGAGCCATGGCCGCTGAGCCTGCGCGTCCGGAGCCTGTGTTCCGCAGCGGGAGAGGCCACAGCAGTGAGAGGCCCGCGTACCGCAAAGAAAAAAAACAAAAACAGAAACAAAAACTGTATCTACTTTTGAGTCTTTTAAGCAAAGCTCATCGGTATTCTTTGCATTTTATGAGGCTGAATTAAAAACAAAATGTTAGTTTTGCCTCCTCATATCCTGAGGAAGAAAATCCAAAATCATCTCTGTCAATATCAGTGATGAACCATCTTTGGTGCCAGGTACGTGACGGGCTTCCACCAATTATTTGTTGCATGAGTGGAAACCATTTTTGCACCACAATGGCAAGCTTTGGGAATATTCCGTTATAGTCTATTGAATATCTAACAATAATAATTGCTGCTGCTACCGCCCAAACCACTTCTGAGAAGTTTCCCGAGTCAGCCTGCGTCCCGGAGGTTCCTCTGGCTCAGCATGGGTTCAAGTCCTGGCCATCAGCCCCAGGCCCACGTGGGTGCTCCGGGCACCTCTGGGTTTTAAGATCCTGCCTCTAGCTGTTAAGAGAGCCATCTGTACGGCTTTGAGTTTCTCGGGCCACTTTCCCCTTCTAGGGCTCCGCTTCCTTGTCTGACACCTGAGCAGCTGAT
Source organism: Orcinus orca (assembly GCF_937001465.1). Classification (NCBI taxonomy): domain Eukaryota; kingdom Metazoa; phylum Chordata; class Mammalia; order Artiodactyla; family Delphinidae; genus Orcinus; species Orcinus orca. Next base: position 119,167,121 of record NC_064565.1, read on the forward strand.
CTAGATGTTTCTGGGGCCCCTGCATGGGAATTCAGGACCTCTGAGTGCAAAGGGTTGGACTTCCCTCCTACCAAAGCCACAGCGTGTTGAGGCTTTGGTCTGAGCTCCTCAGCATTTTGTAACTAGTGCCATCTCTTACTCCCCAGAGCAATAGAGGGACCGCTTCCTCCCTTCCCCCCTCCCTCCCTCCTTCTTCCCTTTCTTCCAACCAAGTTCCATGGAAGCCTACTCTGTCCCAGGCCCTGTGATCAGGGCTAGGAACACAGCATCACACGTGAGCTCCATGTGGACCCTTGACCATGTGGAATCCCAGTCAGAAGGGGAGAGCTGCAATGCAGACACGGGATTTCAGGATAGTGCAGTGAGAGCTTCCTGGGGCCTGGGGATGAGCTGGGAGTCTCCCCTCTGTGCAGGATTATGGGGGGAGCTGACAAGTGCTCTGGGCCTGGAAGCAGAGAAGGGCAGGGAGGTTTGGGCGGGGGAGCAGCATTAGGAAGGTGTAGCACGGGGGATGCTTGCTGTGTCTGGGGACGGGGGTGAGCTGGTGAGGGGTGATTAAGGCACAGAGAGGGACACGTGTGCCGGCCCGCAGCCCAGCAAGAGAGGGGACCGAACCGAACCTTATTTCCTCCATCTCCTTTTGGTTTCTTGCTTGGACTGGACGGGCAAAGTCGTTGGGAGTTTGTGTGAGCAGATTTCCAGGTCATAAGTACTGCCCCACCCATGACCCAGCTGGCGCAAAGGCTCTGGGACCAGGGCTGTGCTTCTCCTCTCCTTTGGAACTTTACAGCCCTAACCTGCACTGGCAGACACCTGACCACATGCTGGGTGCCAATGACCGGCCATCCCAGAATGCGGACTCTGCAAGGCTGGCAGCATTCTGCTTTGAAGCTCCACATGGAAACGCTGGTCACGGAGGGACGTCCCGCGGTGTCCCAGAACACTTGGAAGCAGCCCCATATCTCTGGCAACCCTAGGGACCGCCGAGCCTTTTCAGCAGATGGTTCACCATTTCGGTGTTGCACGGGGCAGGGTCAAGCCCGGCCTTCGATGCCTCCTTGTGTCTTAATGGGCTCCAGACTTTCTTTGTCATCCTTCCTGAGCTGAGGCAGGTTTAGAACATTTTTCAAATGACTGTGTCGTGTGACTCCTGGCTGATTAAGCAGCCATCAGCATCGACCAGGAGAAAAACTGGGCACTTCCCTCCATCCCTATGGAGGGCGGTGACCTGAGGCTACCTTGTGATGGTCAGGCTCCAACGTCCATCCAGCTATTTACAAAAGCTGGGTCACACACTCCTTGGCATTTGCCAGGTGGGGACATTTGCCATATTGTGTAACTGGTTGTGCCCCCAAGGGTGCCCACACCCTGTACTTCTTTCTCATGGAAATGGTGTGAGGTCCTTCGAAAGACACCCTGAAAAAATAAATAACTTCTTTTAAATGAAGTCAAGCATAACAGCGAAATGCAACATGAGATCCTGGAACAGAAAAGGGACATTTGTGGAAAACACATGAAGCCCCAAAAATGTTTGTGATTTAGCTAATCCTATGGTACTGATGTTAATTTCTCAGTTTTCTCACTGTGCCCTGGGTGACGGAAGATGCCGACATTAGAGTGAGCTGGGTGAAAGGTATGCAGGAGCTCTCTGTGCTAGTTTTTGCAACTTTTTCATAAGTTTAAAATTATTTAAAAATAGAAAGTTTTTTTTTAAAGTCTTGTGACTGATATTTACGACACAAGGAACCTTCTCATTTGATCCTCAGGCAGCCCCGTGGGGCGGCCACGGTTCCCATTTTTGTCACCGAGGAAATGAGCCTGCAGTGACCAGGCAGGTTAGTGATGGGGACGCAGGTCCGTGAGAGTCCAAAGCTGGCCACTGGCAACTCCATCTGTCCGGGGAGGTGATGGGGGCTGGTTCCCCAGTGGGGGCTTGGCTCAGAGCTGAGACCTGGGTCCTCCGGGGAGAGCCTCCACGGGCGGCAGGCCTGTGGGTGCCCCCAGCTCCCTTTCGTCTGTTTTAAATGAACCCTCAGCCACTTCCTCCAACTCCTTACCGTGCCACTGCAGTGCTATTATTATTTATTACGATTATTTAAAATTTCCGTCTGGTCCACGTCTCACAAAGGATCTCTGAGAACAAGCGGCGCGCACGCAGAGAACGGCTCCCAAGGATCGCCCGCTGTCTCGGACGGGGACCTCCCTGAAGGCCCAGCCCGGGCCTCACGCCCTCTGCGATGCTCCCCCAGGCCCAGAGCGGGGGCGGAGAAATTGCTCCCCTCGTGGGTTTCTCTCATCCCCACTGTGGGTATTTTGGGTTCTGCTCCACGGTGGGAGCCACCGCACAGACCAGAGAAAGGTGAACATCCCCTGGGTCTGCCCTTATGCGGCAACGTCCCTGCAGGAGCCCAGAAGCCCCCCCACTAGGCATCTCTCGATCCTCGTGAATCTCTGCAGGGGGCGTGTGAGGGAGGAGCATCCCTATAGCCCGGAGGAGAGGCATCACCCCAGGCTTGGACCTCCTTCCAAGGCCCGGCCGAGGGCCAGGCCGGCCGTGGGATCTCCCCCGTGGGTGGGTGGTCCTGGGCCGGGTCCTGAGACTCACAGGTACCATCAGGCAGCGGGGGGACATCAAAGGATTGACTCAGGGAGTACGTCCGGGGCGGAGTCCCAGGGGCACGCATGGGTGAAGGGAGGCTGCAAAAATATTAAGAATAAAACAGCAGGAGCCACGTGCGTGGCTGTCGTAGCAGAACAGAGGCTAACTTAAAGGGCAGGGTCGTGGGCCTTCCCGGTCGGGGCTGGATCGACCAGCTACAGGATCGAAAGCCTGGGGGCGGCCCAGGGGTAGCCTGACAGGCGGATCCATCAGCTGGGAAGCCTTAAGAGTTTTCTCAGTTATTAAGGTGATATTTCAGGTCGTGGCACAGCGATTGATTTGTCAATAAGCGGAAGTGGGACTTCTACCTGAGCCTTTGGGAAAAGATGAAGCTAGATTCTCTACAGCTTATACCCTGTACGTTCCAGGTGCGTTAAAGCGCTAAGTCTAAATACTTAACATTCACATAACCTTGGGAACGCAGGAAAACCTTCAAAGGAGTCAACAGAAGCAAAACCCGTGACACAGACTAACAGCTTTGACGACACAGCGCTGGTCAGGGTGGGCGCCCGGGTGCAGCGTCCGGCGTGGAGATGAGCCGACAGGATGTTTACTCGGGGGCCTCTGGGGACCACAGCGGGGAGGGAGGGGGAGGGCAGGCCTGGGCAGAGGGAGAAGGTGGATCCCGCCGCAGGATCCGCGGAGGCCCTTTCAAGCCCAGAGAGAGGTCTGAGCAGGTGGCTCTTCCGCCGTGCCCTGAATTGGGCTGGGGGCTGGGCATCATGTCCCTACACCCACTGGTCACTGGAAGAGCCAAGAAGGGGGCACCACCACCCACACTGCACTCAGGAGACAGTAGAGATTCTGGGACAATAGGTTCAAAATGCACCAGAGAAAGAAAGAAATCTTTAATAAGTAGAGAGTTTACAAACTACGTGACAAATCACTGAGAGAAGCTGTGATCAGCCCAACAGAAGGATGGGCAACAGACAGGAACAGGACGCTCATTAAAGAAGCAGGACAAATGTACAATAAAGAGGTGAAAACATGCCCCGCCTCACACGAAAAAGTTGTGATTTGTTATTTGTCAAGGTAGGAAAACTTTTAAAAACTGACGTTATGTGGTGACGATGAGCAGTTTAGCAGGTTGTAAGTTTGCACAGCTTTTCCTGAAGGCCATGTGCTCAAATGCACACAATATTTTAAATCTCTGCCTAGAAGTGGGCTCTGCCCCATTTATGAAGGAAAAACCCTTTCCCTCCCACATTGACTGTGTGTGTGTGTGTGTGTGTGTGTGTGTGTGTGTCTATTGCTGGACCCTACTCTGTGCACTGGGCCTGTCTGTCCTTGGCCAGTATCACACTTTCTCAATTACTACAGCATAAGCTTTGTTTCTTTTTCAAGATTACCTGGGACTAATCTGAGTTTTTGAGTCCGCTTATGAATTTCTGCAAGTTATCTGCTGGGATTTCAGTTGGGCTGCATTGAATTTATAGATTGATTTGGGGAGAAATGTCCTCACCAAGGCAAGGCTTTCCATTTATTTAGGACATTAGAATTTTCTCTCAATACCATTTTGCAGATTTCTGTGAAGAGGTTCTGTACATCTTTTGTTAGAACTTCTTCAATTTCTCTCAATAATGTTTCATAGATTTCTGCTAAAGGTTCTGTGCCTCTTTTGTTAGATTTATTCCAGGATAAATACTGTCTTCTGTAAATTTCTTTTTCTGTCTCTGTGCTACTCACATGGAAATACAGTTGTTTCTGCACACTGATTTTACAACGGGCAAGTTTACCAAATTCACTTATTAATTATAATAGTTTGTCATTAAATTCTTTTAGATATATAAGTATGGGAGTATTTAAAATTTTTATAAGGCCAAATTATTTAATACTTTTCTTAATCGTTTCTGGCTTTGGCATTAGGGTCAGAAAATCCTCCCTTATTCCAACATTTTTAAAAAGGCCTACTTGGGGCTTCCCTGGTGGCACAGTGGTTGAGGGTCTGCCTGCCGATGCAGGGGACACGGGTTCGTGCCCCGGTCCGGGAAGATCCCACATGCCGCGGAGCGGCTGGGCCCGTGAGCCATGGCCGATGAGCCTGCACGTCCGGAGCCTGTGCTCCGCAACGGGAGAGGCCACAACAGTGAGAGGCCCGCATACAGAAAAAAAAAAAAAAAAAAGGCCTACTCTTTCTGACAGCACTTTTTATGGCTTTAAGGTTTCATCAAACTTGTCCTCTTTCTCAAATGCTTCTTGGCAATTTTAATGTGCTTTTTTTAATCTGCCTAAATTCTAGAATTATTTTGACAGTGTGAAAAAAGTCCCTTCGGAGTTTTTTGTTGGGATGACAGCTGATCTTATTTAAAAATTGTTGCCATCTTTATAATGTTCACATTGACTATCTGGTATGTTTGCATAATACGTTTGCGTGGCTTCAGGTGCTCAGTTCACTTATCTCACTCTGCTGTGGTTTTGAGAAGAGGGAACAGTAAGATACAGGAAGCAGAGCAAGACGCTGATACACATCGACGCTGGATGACAGGCTCCCGGGAATTCATCGTGCCGACTTCTCTGCTCTGGTGCACCTTTGAAAATATCCTTGGAAATTAAAAAAAGAAAAAATCTACCTGTCTACCTACTGACCCAGTCGTTTGCTTCATCGGCTCTGCAGCTCTCTTTTATATATTTTTTTCTTTTTTTCTCTTTTTCTTCTTCTTTTCTTCTGCAGCTCTTTTTTAAAAGCCACTCTTTATTGCAACTGGGACGGCTGTCCTTGTGTATTTGATGTTGTTGGTTTCCACCATCTTTATAAACCTTGAGCAGCAAAGCAAAGGTTGAACGTAGCTCTCTGTTCATTGATTCGTATAAATGGAACACGGTTCCCGAGGGCTTTTCAATAATTCATGGTTTTATAAACATGGAAATTCATTTCAGTGTGTCCAGGAGGACGCTGCTCTCGAATGGACGGCAACGCCTGGGAACCAAGGTGTGCTCTGCTTCCTGGGTTGGGCCCCTCTCCTCCTCCCCTCCATGCGTCCCCAGATCGTGCCTTCTGGGGAGGCCTTGGAGCTGTTTCTTGTGGGAACCATGTTTAGACACTGAGGTGCGCTGACCGAAGCCTGGATAGGGAGGCTCACCTCCCGGGGTGGCTGAGGGGCGTCCGACAAGGTGCTGATGGCTTTGCACATTCAGCAGGGCCCGTCCTGAAGCCCCATGGGGTCCAGGTGCATCTGAGCATCCCTGGAACTGTGTGCCTCCCAGAGGTTAGTGTCCCCAGAGCAACAGAGCGGCAGGCCACCGGGTTCTGTAACTCTTGGTTGTGCTTGGGTCTTCCCCTTGCTGTGTGCTCTCAGGCAACAATATTAAATTTCAGAACCCCTGGGTTTTTAGATATAAAATATCTATTATGATATCTGCCATTAGAGCATTTGTGAGATGATACATACACAATAGATTTGTAGAGAATTTGTGCAGAGAATTCAAAGGGGGACATTTCATATTAATTTAGTTTTGTTATTTAGTGTTACAGACACACCACTGGCCATGAGAGGCTCAGGAGAATGACGACCAGGTAACACAGATGACCTCCTTGCCCTGAAAATAGAGGTGCTGAAGCCCTCTGGGCAATCCCAGTATCTCTTCTTCTCCATCAATTAGGCGTAAGGTTATAGGGAAAGATGCCTTTCTTAATAAAAACAGCACTTTTCTTAATAAAAATAGCACCCAGATGCTCTGAGGTCGGGAGAGTTTCCAGGGCTGGGAGTAGCCTAACTGCTCCTCCAGGTGGGAACTTCTCTTCGGATCCACTGCCACGGGTCACCTTCTCCATCACAAGGCCAAGTTTTACACCCAGGGAACCACCACCCAGGTCAAGGTTTAGAACATTTGCAGTGATCCAGACAATTTTCCCAACACGCTTCTAAATTTTTCTTAATGATGTATAAAACTTTCTTGTCAATCTTTAGACATTTATGCCTTCATTAGGAATTCAGAATCAAAAGTTTCAGTTATAAAACCTTCTTAGGATACAAATTGGATTTAAAAGATATTGACCCCTTGCCTGTTATAACCATTACATGTTTCCTCGTGGTCTGTCATTTTAACTTTTACTCTTTGGAAATTTCAAAGATGCCTGAGGCCAAATCTGCCAATGTTTTCTCTTAAGAATTTCGAGTTTCACATCCTGGTTATGAAGACCTTCCTTACGCCAGGGTTGTAAACATTGATTTCCCTATATTTTCTTCTGCTAATAGCTAAAAGTATTTAGATATTTTCTTTGTCAGGAATTAAGTTTTGTATTTTTGAATTTATTTTTGAATATGATGTAAATAGGAATAAGAATCTGGTTTTCAAATGGGAAACCTATTTTTCCAATTCTATTTTTTTTAAGTTTTAACTGGCTCAGTCTTTTTTTTTAATTGAAGTGTAGTTAATTTACAATGTTGTGTCCAATTCTATTTTAATGAATACTTTCCATACTGAATTGCCACCTATATTATATATATATTAAGATAAAATAAGTGGCCACTGTGGAATACCTTTTGAGCTGTTGATCCATCTGTGTACTTCTGCGCCAGTCTCTAATTGTTTTGAATAGTATCGCTCTGTAATTTGGTTACAGGGAAAGTCTCCACTGATAGTCTCAATTTTCATAAATTTCTTGGCAATATTTATATATTTATTCTTCCAGTAGAATTTTATTATTGATTGATTGATATTGATTTTTTGGGCCGCACCACCCAGCTTGTGGGATCTAGTTCCCTGATCAGGGATCAAACCCACGACCCCTGCAGTGGAAGCGCAGAGTCCTAACCACTGGACGGCCAGGGAAGCCCCAATTCTTCCAGTAGAATTTTAGAAACAACTTTTCAAGTAAAAAATATTCTCATGATGTTAATGGGAGTTGGGTTGAATGCCACATTTAGTCTGGGACACTCCACATCTTTACCCAGCACATTTTCACATCCAGAAACAAGACGTGTCTTTCTTTATTTAAACAAGCCTCTCAGTATATACTCCAAGAAAAGTTTTATAATTTTCTTTATAAGATCATGCAAGTGTCTTGTTAAACGTGTTGCCAGATATTTCACAATTTCTCCCCTGTAACATTTTACATTGGTCAGTGGGGAGCTTCAGCCTTTCGTACCTTCTGGCGCCCCTGCTCACAGGTGCAGCTGGTCTGCACAGTGTGGAAGGCACTGGCCCTGGAGGAGACAGGCCCACAGTGAGGAGAGGGGAGGGCAGTGGGGTGTGGGTGCATCTCCGTTTGCCACTCCGCAGGGCTCTCTGCACCCCTAGACGTGCTGGCCCTGACTCATCACACTTGGTGATGTTCTCTGTATTAGTCTGCCAGGGCTGCTGTGTAACAGATACCACACACTGGGCAGTTTAAGCAACAGACATTTGTTGTCTCACTGTCCTGGAGGCTGGAAGTCCACGATCAAGGTGTCAGCAGGGCTGGTTCCCCTGAGGCTTCTCTTCTGGGCGTGTGGATGGCTGTCTTCTCCCTGTGTGCTCGTGTGGTCGTCCCTCTGTGTGTGTCTCTGTCTTGATTTCCTCTTCTTACAAGGACACCTGTTGTATGGGATTACAGCTCACGTCTCTACAGGTTTAATCCAAATGCAATCTGAGGTACTGGGCTACAACGTTCGCATATGAATTTGGGAGAACAGTACAGAATAGAGCCCGTAATGGGCTCAGAAGGCTCCTCAGTGACTCCTTTGAATTGTCTGTGTCTAAATCATATCATCTTAAAATACGGTCATTTTATTTCCTCTTTTCTAACATTCTGCTAAGAAAAAAGTATTTTTAGAAACCTTGTAAATAAAGTATAAGGGTGGCTGACCGTCCTTCGGTGTCATACTGGGCATTGTCCCACGGGCCTATGGAAGGTTGTTTAACTCTTTAAAGGAAGAAACTCGTTATTGACACATTATTTACCTAGCAGTGCCAAGACTTTGTGAAATTTCACTTGAACTTGAAGACTTTTGTGCAGTAGGGATGCAAATGATTACTGATGCTTAGAAAAAACTCCAAAACTGACGGTGCAGCAGCCCTGTAGGACATGAACAAGTTTTACATCTAACCTAGCAATCTCTCTCAGCATCCTTGCTCCTTTGCTTGTAAACACTCAATTCCCACAATGCTCTTTTACCAACTTGGCTACCTATGGGTTCTGTCATTAATGACTTGAATAAACCTTTGACATGTGCTCACTGTTTATTGGCAAGAGAGACTTTCTTTAAATCATACTCTGACAGGTTATACATGCATACTGCATTTAAGGCTGACCAGAGAAGTGTTGATTTGCCTCTGAAATTATAGCTCTGTTTGTCTCTGGAGTAATTCCTGTGAAGCAGCACATCAATCCATTCTGCACACTTGTGACCCGTGCTCCTACGTGTGTGCTCTCCCGTATGCCAGCCAGCGAGGGCAGCACGCTCTTCCCAGTGAGCACCTGTTTGCTCTCACGTGGTAAGGTAACCGCGCAGCCAGTGAGTTGCTGCTTGTGCCCTGAGCCGAGTGAATTCTGCAGCATGGCGTGGTGGGCAGATTCATCCTGTGGCTGTGGATCCTCCTCCTCTATTTCTTCTCATGGCATATGTTTTTGACCTGTGTTGTCTGGCAAGAGGTATGCAATGGATGGTGTTGACCCAGTGCAGAGAAACACAGAGCAGTGAGCTGCAGGTTAGGGTGCAGTGTCATGGCAACTCTGCAGCATTTAAGGATAAGCAAGGGGACCGGAGGGCGGGGACCAGTGGGTCACGAGGAAGGGGGTGAGCAGAAGGCCTCATAATGATCATAATCATCAATGAGCAAGCGCTTCTCCCACACCGTTCAGTCCCCAGGATGGTCCACACCTGAGGATAGAAGAGCTCAGGTCTACCGCGACGTGACCATCTGACCTTCCCCAGGAGGTGGTCCCGCCCCGTCTCCACTCCATCCTCCTGCTTTCTGCTCCTCCTTCCACCCTCTGGAGAGAGCTGAGCACCCACAGGTGGTCTCTCCTCGGTCACCCCTCGCCACCCTGAAGAGGTGAGACTTTTTCCACGGCACTCCCGAAGGCGTGATGGGACTCCTCGGGGTGGGGGTGCTGAGCCAGCAAGGCGCGGCTTGACCCTGAGGAGCTGACAGAGACCCTTGCCCCATTTCCATGGAAACTTGCTCCACATTCCCTCTCCTGCTTCTGACCACACATGTAAACAAAGTGGTAAAAGTAATATCATTAATTGTGATAGGTGCTCTGAAAACAGTGAACATGGTGCCAGGATGGAAAGCCACAGACGCGATGGTCAGGGGAGGCCTGACTGAGGAAGGGACTGTGACATTTAAGATGTGGAGCAGGCAATTAGGCAAGAGAAAGAAATAAAAGGCAGCCAGATTGTAAAGGAAGAAGTAAAACTCTCTCTGTTTGCAGATGACAGAATCTTACATGTAGAAAACCATAAGATTCATCAAAGCAACTGTTAGAACTAATAAATCAATTCAGTAAAGTTGCAGGATACAAAATCAACATAAAAAAATCTTGTGTTTTGATACACTAGTAATGAACCACCTGAAAAGGAAATTAAGAAAACAATCCCATATACAACAACAACAAAAAGAATAAGGGCTTCCCTGGTGGCGCAGTGGTTGAGAATCTGCCTGCCAGTGCAGGGGACATGGGTTCGAGCCCTGGTCTGGGAAGATCCCACATGCCGCGGAGCAACTAGGCCCGTGAGCCACAACTGCTGAGCCTGCGCGTCTGGAGCCTGTGCTCTGCAACAAGAGAGGCCGCAAAAGTAAGAGGCCCGTGCACCGCGATGAAGAGCGGCCCCCGCTCGCCACAACTAGAGAAAGCCCACGCACAGAAACGAAGACCCAACACAGCCAAAAATAAATAAATTTTTAAAAAAAATAATAAAATACTTAGGAATAAACTTGACCAAGGAGGTAAAAGACTTGTACACTGAAAATTATAAAACATTGGTGAAATAAATTAAAAGAAGGCACAAATAAATGGAAACATATCCTATGTTCACGGATTGGATGACTTAATATTGTTAAAATGTCCCCACTACCCAAAGTAATCTACAGATTCACTATCAAAATCCCAGTGACATTTTTTACAGAAATAGAAAAACCCATCCTTAAATTCATATGGAACCATAAAGGACCACAAATGGCCAAAACAATCTTGAGAAAGGTTACCAAAGCTAAAGGCTTCACACTTCCTGATTTCCAAATATATTAAAAACTTACAGTAATTCAAACAGTACAGTATGACATAGAAACAGACATGTAGGCCAGTGGAACAGAATAGAGAGCCTAGAAATAAATCCATGCACATATGGTCATTTGATCTTTGACAGGATGCCAAGAATACACTGTGGGGAAAGCATTATCTCTTCACCAAATGGTGCTGGGAAAAACTGGATTTCCACATGCAAAGGAATTAAATTGGACCCTTATCTTACATCATACACAAAACTCAACTCAAAATGAATTAAACATGTAAAGATAACACCTGAAACTGTAAAAGAATCCTAGAAGGGGACATAGAGGGAAAGCTTCTGACGTTGGTCTTGGCAATGATTTCTTGGACTTTACACAAAAAGTACAAGCAACAAAAGCAAAAATAGACAAGTGGGACTACATCAAAATAAAAGGCATCTGTGCCACAAAAGAAACAACCAGCAGAGCAAAAAGACAACCTGCTGAATGGGAAAAATATTTGCAAACCATATATCTGATAGGGGTTTAATATCCAAAATATATAAGGAACTCATACAACTCAATAATGAAAAAAAAAAAGAAACCAAATAACTAGATTTAAAAATGGGCAAAGGACTTGAATAGACACGTCTCCAAAGAAGACATACAAATGGCCAACAGGTATGCAAATAGATGCTCAACGTCACTAATTATCATGGAAACGCAAATCAAAACCACTTTGAGATATCACCTCATTCCTGTCAGGATGCCCATTACCAAAAAAAAAGAAAAAAAAACGAGAGAGAGAGGGGGGAAAGAAAGAAAAAGGACAACAAGTGTTGGCAAGGATGTAAAGAAATTAGAATACTTGTGCACCGTTGGTAGGAATGTAAAATGTAAATTGGTGCGGCTTCTATGGAAAAAATATGGAGGTTCCTCAAAAAATTAAAAATAGAACTACCATATGATCCAGCAATCCCACTTCTGGGTACCAGTATCCTGAAGCGACATCTGATCTCCCACGTTCATTGCAGCATCATTCACAAAGTCAAGGTGCGGAGAAACCTAAATGTCCACTGAGCGATAAATGGATGAAGAAAGTGTGGTTTATACACATAATGGAATAGTATTCAGCCATGAGAAATAAGGAAACCCAGCCACGTGTGACAACATGGATGAACCTTGAGGACATTAGGCTAAGTGAGACAAGCCAGTCACAGAGGGATAAATACTGTATGATTCCACTTATATGGGGTTTCTAAAATAGTCAAACTCCTAGAAGCTGAGGGCAGAGTGGTGGTTGCCAGGGCCTGGGAGGAGGGGGATGGGGAGATGTTGTTCAATGGTGTGAAGGTTCAGTTACACAAGAGAAATTGGGTCTAGAGTTCTGCTCCCCAGCACTGCTTATAGCCGACCATGCTGAATTGTACACTTCAGTTTTGTTAAGAGGATAGATCGCATGTGAAGTGCTCCTGTCACACATACCCCAAAGTCTCCCTAAAGGATGAGTGCGACCAGCCTCTTCCTTCCAGGATGAGGGGATGGTTTGTGGAAGTTCTCAGGCTGCCAGAGCTGGGTGTTCAGGAGTGTGAGAGGGGTCCGCAGCCTTGGGACCCTGTGGAAGATGGAGCCAGGGGTCACATGGGAGCCTCAAAGGCCATGGAGTGTGGCATGTTGATGTTTCTCTGAGCGTAGGTGAGAATCCACTGGACGATGTTGAGCAAGAGAGAAACCTGATCCAGTTTTCCTTCTTCAGTGGCTGCGGACAGAGAAGCAATTGATGCAGACAAAGACATGGTATGTGGTGCTGGGAGTGTGTGATAAATGGTGAGTTTGACCTGGTCAAGGAGGCTGGAAATCTTTGCAGGGAAACCTGGACGAATAGAGTGCATTAGGCGAAGGAGGAGGACCAGGTCCTGCTGGTGGGGCTGGTGCAAAGCATGTGGAAGTGTGTAGAAGGCAGGTAAGGGAAGGGCTGCAGGTATGGGATGGGGGCTGGGGGCACAGTGCAGGAGGAGGCAGCGGACCCCGCAGGGGCTGCTGGATAGGTCAAGGGGGGCCTTTCCCCTTACCTGAAGAGCCTTGGGAAGGGTTTGCAAGGGAAGAAGCTGACATCATCGACTTGGCTTGTTGAGATCAGCTGGGCTGCAGTGCGGAGGACAGAAGGCAGAGGGCGGATCATTTTAGAGGCGATCGTAGATGTCAAGGTGAGAGAAGGTGGGGTTAATTGTGTTAAGAGGTCATCAGTGGAGATGAAGAGAAATAGGTGAATCTGAGAAGAACTCAGTAGCTAAAGTGAACATCATTTGGTGTTAGATTAGATATGTGGAGAGAGAGAGAGAAAGAGTGTGTGTGTGTGAGTGTGTGTGTGTGTGTGTGTGTCTGTGTGAAGGATGACTTCTGAGATGCTGGTTTGTGAACTGGATAGATGGTGGAGCCTCACCTCCAGGTGGAGACCCCACAGGAGGACCCACATCAGGGAGGTACATGGCGGTGACGTTGGGAGTTCAGTCTCAGGTGCCTTTGCAACCTTCACAGGCAGGTGCCAAGCAGGCTGTCGGGTAGTTGGGTCTGGTACTCATAGGAGGAGTTTGGACTAAACATGAATCTATGAGTCACACCTGTCCAGGTGGTGATGGAGGCCCCAGGATGGATGAGCACGCTTGGGGACAGAGCAGAGGGAGGGAGGAGATGGTGCAGGGCGGGTCCTGGCGGAGTTACTCAGGGGCCGCTACGTGGTGGAGGGGAAGGGAACTTGGTTTGGGGGCGGCCCTGGAGGAGCGTGCAGGAGGCTGTTTCCAGATGGACGGCATGGATCCAGTGTTGAAGATGAGGACGAAGAGTGTCTTTGGACTTGGCTGACGTCTGAGCCAACCCTGAGAAGCAGAGGCTGAGGGGTGGGTTAGGGGAGGAGAAAGCTGGGGGAACAAACAGGACCTCCTCCTTGTAGAAGTTTGACTGTGAAGGAGAAGAAAGAGCTTGGGTGGTGCCTAGTGGGGAGCGCTGGGGCGAAAGGAGGCTTTCATTTAAAATCCAGGGGCAAGAGCCAGTAGAAAGAAGGTTTTGGATTTAAAAGGTGAGAGGAATAAATTAGAACGATAGAATCACAGGGCCCACCACCCCCTGAGGCGATCCGTCTACTTTCGGACACTTCAGCTTCTAGATTTCCTTATACCAAGTGAATAAACCACCCTTCTGTCATTTCCGCCTGCCGGGCCTGGTTCTCCACAGCGGAATCACACTGAGGAAAAGCCACCCCTTCCTCTAGGATTTCCACGCGAGTCCTTCCAGCCGCTCTCTGCTCGGCGCTGGGTTTCCTTGTTTGCGCGTTTGTTTTCGCGTTTTCAATTTTCAGGCCATTTCTTTCTTCCTGATGGGGCTTTATTTAGGTTTTCCATGTTCCTCCTTCAACCAGAGTTTCCAACAATGGACCCGATTCTCCCGTGGGGGTCTACGCACACATGATATTTGACTTATTGGTCCCAGGTACCCTGGTTCTGAGTAGATAGTTGACCTTTGACATACTCAAGCACGAGTAATTGAAGGTCAGCACAAAGGGCAAATTTCCGTAGCCATTAATTCCATCACCAAAGCCCTTTCCTGATAAAAATTCACATCGTGTTTACTTGTGCACCCAAAGCAAGACCTGGAAGAACTGGGCGAACGGGTCAGACACGTCTGGCTGAGCAAGGGGCACCAGGGGCGCATTAAAGCTCCAACTCTGTGTTGTGGAGTCTTAGGCACCACCGACACATCCCGGGGTGTTGGCGAGACTGGAGATAATCTGGGCTAACACACATTTAACATGTGAAAGGAAGTACCAGCTCGGGCTAACAGTCCATGCCTGAGCTGGAGGCTGCTGGAGGCTGAAGTGGACGCTGGGCCTCTTCTAACAAAAGCAGAGTCCAAGGACCACTGACAAATCCCAGGGTGTTGGTGAGACTGGAGATAATCTGGGCTAACACGCATTTAACACGTGAAAGGAAGCACCGGCTCGGGCTAACGGTCCATGCCTGAGCCAGAGGCTGGGCTGGAGGCTGAAGTGGAGGCTGGCCCTCTTCTAACAAAAGCAGAGTCCAAGGACACAAGTGCTGAGGCTTCTGACCCTGGAAGGTGAACTCTAGGGAAGCAGGGTCCCCGCTGCTGTGTTCCATGGGCCCTGTGTGTGGCAGGCTCTAGGCACTCCTTGAAATTGTTGGATGAATGATGAAATAAAGTTGGGGTGGCTGATGCCTGCTCAATCCTATTTTCCCTACATAAGTGGACTGTATTTCTAGAACCATCCGCTTAGGACAAATGGGGCTTCCAATGGCCCATAACCAGCGTGCCGAGAACTTCTTGGCTATCCCCAGACCTGATAACTGGGACAAGAGCAAACGAACACCACACAAGACAATCCTAAATGCCCTTGTCGCTTTCTAGTACCATATCAAGGTCACCGATTCATTTAAAGAATCCCAAAGGGTCTTTGACCTCAATTTTTATAATTTCCTCACTGAAATTCAAGAGAAACTTTCTAGCTGTTCCCTATTATTCCTTTGTTGCTCAGAAAAGTTGAAGTTTAAATGGCAATTCTCTTTAGAATTTAATATCTGTTCCCAAACATTCTCAGTTTAATTGCTAGCTGATCCTTTAGAAAATTGAGTCACTCTATTACATTGTTTTCCTGCACCAATGGCCTGGGAAGAGTTGGCAGAAGTCCCACAGAAGTTAACAGCGTCTGGGTACCAGGCTGTGAGTGCTTTATTAGAAAAGCTTCTGGCCGAGGTTTTCCTTCTTTTAAATTTTTGTTCCTTTTTATGTTTATGTCCAAAAGCCCTGCATTGGGTCCATATATGTTAAAACCAGGATTTGAGTACCTAAACTTCTCTTCAGCTGCCTTTCTAGTTGTTACCACTTATCTTTTCGGATACATAAAGGAGCTTGCCAGGAAATTTGGGCAAAACTATCTTGGTTGAAAGAGCAGTGAGGCAGTGGCTCACAGATCCAGCTTCAGTCCGGTTCTCCCCTGGGGATGCCCAGCCCTGGGGAAGTCACCTCTCTCCTTGGAATCCATGTCCTGTCTGTAAGGTAAGGGGTTGCACCTGAGGACTCCTGCAATTGCAGTCCAGGCTTCCATCTGGATGAACCACTGCTTCCAGGAAAAATGCCTGCTGACGATGGGCCGCTAGTCAAAACCAGACCAGGCCTGTCACTTAGATACACAGCAGATGCTGGTCGACTGGCTAATTCTTTTCCTCCAGACAAATCTGAGGTCATCACTTTCCAGTAAAAACCTCGAAGGCTCCCCAGTGTCTGTAGCTGCTGTGCTCTGCAGTGTGGTACATGGAAAAGATGCTGTGATTCTCTACCTCTCCTTGCAACGAACTTGGGGCTCCTGCCATTGTGGGGGGCGGTCAGCGTCCACCCCTGACTCTGGGCTGACCCGTGGCTGACCCTGTGGCTTGCCCCAGCTGCAGAACACATGGGAAGGGAGGTGCGCTCGAGGGCCTCTCTGTAGACTTCTGCCTCTACTGTGAGAACCAGCCAGGGTGAGCCTTCTGGAGGATGAGGTACCTGGAGAGGGGTGAGACCCCCCACACACAGCCCAGACCCGGCAGTGCTCAGCAAGAGCCTGGGGCAGACGAGAGGACCCTGCCCAGGTCAGCCGTGCTGTCTGGTCTACTGCAGACATGTGCTGCATGGCGAAGAGCTGTCGTGTGAGCCAGTAGGCTTGGGCTGTTTCTTACCAGGCAATAGCTAGCTGATACACTTCGTAGGACACACCAGGCACCACAAATCTGGCTCTGCTTCCAGTTTCTTCTCGGGCCAAACCTTTCCCCACTCTACAGTCTGACATGTGATATGCGTAACAGTGCCCCCGTCCTCTGTCCTTTGTCACCATTCTGTTCTGAGCTGCCCACAGTCTCTGAAGCGCCCCTTCCTAGGTCTGCTTTGCAAATACCTTTCATCCTAAGAGTCTCCTTGGGTGTCATCTCCTCTTTGAGGGCCTCCCTTCCTCTCCAGGAAAAATTGGCTAATACCTTGAGTTGTTCTTTCCTCCACCAAACAAATACTAAACATCTTTAGACCTTTTCCACTCTTCTTGATTTTCATGCTTAACTGTCTTTTCCAGACTGGGAGCCTCTCATACTCGCATCTGGGTTCCAGTGCCTGTGTGAGGCATACAGAGATGCTCAGTGCTGGTGGGGCTGTCGGGGCTCCTGGTGCTGGTGGTGTCAGTGCCCAGTGCTTCCACAGCTTTGAGTTTTACTGGCCCCCCTGGGGCCCCTGAGTCTGTCACTTTGAGTCACTGGTGGCTGATGTACTGGCAACACTGCCCTGTGGATGGACAGCCGGGCTCTCCTGGTTTCTCTGTTTTCTCTGCCTTTTAGCTTCACTTCCCTGGGCCTGAACGTCCTCACCCACTGTATGGAGCACCTCTGCACCCAGCTTCATGTGTTCTCCTGGGCCTGAATGTCCTCACCCACTGTATGGAGCACGCCTGCACCAGCTTCATGTGTTCTCCTGGGCCTGAACGTCCTCACCCACTGTATGGAGCACGCCTGCACCAGCTTCATGTGTTCTCCTGGGCCTGAATGTCCTCACCCACTGTATGGAGCGCCTCTGCACCCAGCTTCATGTGTTCTCCATACACCTTTTTACTCCAGCCATTGCTGGCAGCCACCAGTGTGCAGGTGTGACCCAGCGGTACCTCACCTCTGCCGCCCCTCCTGGCTCCCTGCTGCAGGGGCTTCTCTGCTGCTGGATGCCCCCCTCAGCCATCCTCTTCATGCCTATCCTGAGGGACCTGATGCCCATGGGCCCCCCTTGTCCAGCAGGGTCCTGGGGCTGGTGGACTAACATCTCGCAGTGCTGGCCAGCTCCATTGCACCCTGGATCTGCCCCCTCCTTCCATTTCCATCACCTGGGCCTCTCCAGTCCCCTGGGATTGCTCCTCAAATAGACCACCTACTCCCAAGTCCATGACTCAGCACTGTCTCTGGGGGTCCCCAGGGTAAGATGTCCAAGATGGCTGCGAATGGCCCAGAGTTCAGGGGGTGGGCGTAGCCGCCCTCTGCAGAAAATGACAGGGGGATGTACACCCTGGCTCAGCCGCTCTAGGTGGTCCCTTGACCTCCTGGGCTCCTGCTTCCTCCTCGATAAGGTAGGGGCAGGGCCCTGGCTGACGCGACACTATCCGATGCCTCTAGGTGCCACTGCTGCGTGGCTCTGGGGACCCCAGGGAGAATCCGTCTTGTTCCCCGAAGGTCTCTCGCTCCAGCGCAGTGTCGGGCATGGAACGACCCTGCGTTAGCTGTGGAAGGAGTAGGGCTGGTGCTGCAGTCCTGAGTGCAGCCCTGGAGAGAAGCCCTCGGAGCCCCCCGACCCACCCCAGGGTTGGAGTGTGGCCACATGGGGACCGTGCTGTCCCAGCTCCAAGCTTCTGAGGCCTGGTGTGAAAGATGAGGTCTCAGTGTGTGGGTGGAAGTGTTGTCTCCCCAACTTGTAATGACTTTCCCGCGTTCCCTTTTCCCAGCAAATTGAGTTTTAATACCTGTATTAGAACCTGTGGCCCTGTTTGCCTTAGTGGCGGCTCCCTGTGAACAAGGGCTGAAGGTGGCGGAGGTGAAATATGTCTTCTCCCCCGCCCCCCCCAACCCTACCCCAGAAGCTCTAACCTTCTAGAAAACTGACAAAGGGGAAACCACCTTTCTTAAAATCCAACTCAGTCTGTGGCTGGTGACTGACTTCATTAAAGGGGAAGCTCCTAGGACGGGATGGAGGAGGAGCCAGCACAGGTGAGCCTAGTATGGGAAGGAAGGAGGGAAGGAGGGAAGGAAGGAAGGAAGGAAGGAAGGAGGGAAGGAGGGAAGGAAGGAGGGAAGGAGGGAAGGAGGGAAGGAGGGAAGGAAGGAGGGAAGGAGGGAAGGAGGGAAGGAGGGAAGGAAGGAAGGAAGGAAGGAAGGAGAGAAGGAGGGAGGAGGGAAGGAGGGAAGGAGGGAAGGAAGGAGGGAAGGAGGGAAGGAAGGAAGGAGGGAAGGAAGGAGGGAAGGAGGGAAGGAAGGGAGGGGGCCCACCATCTCATCAACACCCTGCAGATGGGATGGCCAGGGCCCAGCGCTGGGCTGTTATTCAGGTCTGTGGCCATGTCTTTAAGGGCTCCCATCTGTCTTTTTACAAGTTGGGGAAGAAATTTACGCATCGCTGCTGCCACGTCCAGGGTGGACTTGTGTGCTGCAACTCACGTCAGCTCCCAAGTGCTTTACGAATGGTTTTTCTGTTTAAAGAGGGCGCTTTTCATCAAATATGCTTTTTAAAAAGTATTTATTTATTTATTAAAAATATGATTGGGGCTTCTCTGGTGGCGCAGTGGTTAAGAGTCTGCCTGCTAATACAGGGGACACGGGTTCGAGCCCTGGTCTGGGAGGATCCCACATGCCACAGAGCAACTAGGCCCGTGCGCCACAACTACTGAGCCTGCGCGTCTGGAGCCTGTGCTCCGCAACAAGAAAGGCTGCGACAGTGAGAGGCCCGCGCACTGTGATGAAGACTGGCCCCCGCTCACCGCAACTAGAGAAAGCCCTCGCACAGAAACGAAGACCCAACACAGCCAAAAATAAATAAATAAATAAATAAAATTTAAAATCTTAAAAAATATATATATATTATTGAAATCTAGTTGATTTACCATGTTGTGTTAGCTTCAGCATAGCACAGTGATTCAGTTATACACACACACATATATTTTCTTTTACCTTATAGGTTATTACAAAATGTTGAGTAGAGTTCCCTGTGCTATACAGCAGGTCCTTGTTGATTACCTATTTTATATGTAGTAGTGTGTATCTGTTAATCCCAGCCTCCTAATTTATCCCCCCTTTAAATTGTTTTCTATGTCTGTGGGTCTATTTCTGTTTTGTAAATAAGTTCATTTGTATCTTTTTAAAATAGATTTTTTAGATTTAAGAAATGCTGTGGCAAAATGTTCATAACTTAAAATTTACCATTTTAACTGTTTTCCGGTGTCCAGTTCAGTGGTAGTAAGTACACTTACATTACTGTGTAACCATCCCAACATCTGTCTCCAGAACTGAAACTCCATCCCCATTAAACACGCCCCATCCCCCCTCCCCCTGCCCCTGGCACCCAGCCTTCTACTTTCTCTGTGACTTTGGGGACCTCACGTAAGTGATATCACACAGTACTTGTCATTCTGTTTCTGGCTTATTCACTAAGTGTCATATCTTTAAGGTCCATCCCTATTGTAACATGTGTTAGAATTTCCTTCCTTTTCAGGGCTGAATAATGTTCCCTTGTATGGATGGACCACATTTTCTTATCCACTCAGCCGTCAACGGAAACTTGGGTTGTTTCCACATTTTAGCTATTATGAATAACACTGCTCTGAACACTGATGTGCAAATATCTGTTTGAATCTCTGCCTTCAGTTCTTCTGGATATATACCCAGAGGTGGAAAGGCTGGATCACCTGGAATTCTATGTTTATTTTTTTAAGAAATTGTCGTACTGTTTTTCACAGCTTAAATGTGCTTTTTTTAACTGGAATAAAGGAGCTCTGATGGTGCGTCGTTTGGGGAATTTTGACCAGCCTGTGCTTAGAGCATATGCATTCCTGCGTGTTTTTAGTGTGGGAAACAATGCCATCTTTTCCTTTCGGCTCTTGAAGAGCAAGCCCTGATGCTTCAAGGTTACGATGTTTGCCATTTGATATTACAAAGGAAATTTGTGGGAATAATTTTGAATTCCTCATTTCAGGTAAGAGGAGCCCATGAAAAGGAATCAGATTGGAGAATGGGTGATAGAAACATGACCATCATTTTATTTACATAAGGCTTACCCTGTAAAAATCAAATTGATTTTAATAAGTAATAATTCACCTGGAACAAAATTCAAAAGGCATAAAAGGGGCCACAGTGGAAAGAAGCATCTTTCTCTCGGCCCTGTGCTCACCCACCAAGATTACCTTCCCGAGGCGCCCAGAGTTCTCGGCTCCTTATGTCCTGGGTACCTCTACGCACGTACAATCAACAATGTACGCGTTATTTCTTTATTGTTTGAATAATGCAAATGATACCCTATTGTATACCTGACTCTATACCCTAACAGTGCACTTTGAAGACTTGTTTATATCAGTTCATAAAGAGCTGTCATATTCTTTGTAATAGTTGCCCAGCACTCCATTATTTATAAATCATTTTAAAGGGAAATTATTCTTTAAATATTGTGTTTCTGATTTAAATGAGGACTGAGGTTCTAGCTACCTGAAGCCTCGGGGCAGGAGTGGAATAGCTAAGAAGCAGCTGGGAGGAAGGCCTTTCTAGGGAAAATTGCCTTGAAATGTAGTTTTGTTTTTAAAACATTTTATTGAGATCTAATTTAATGCAGAAAAGCCAACATATCATAGGTGTATAGCTCCTGAGCTTTTATGAAGTGAACACACCATGAAAGCAGCGTTCGTGTAAAAAGTGGAATGTGATTAGCGCCCAAAGTGAGGTTGTTTTTAGGCAGGGGTATTTCTCTGCTCTATGTCTGAAAAAACGGAAACTTCAATTCTGAGGCGGACTTGTTTAGAACCACATGTTGGTCAGATCTAGGTCTCCCTGCTGGATGTGATAACCCATCAGGGTTCCTGGCTTCCTCAATCATAGAAATTGACCAGAGGCCAGACGAGAAATTCAGGCCAGGCTTTACTGGGGCTCCTGCTGCAGCAGAGGGGGAGGGAGAACAAGTCACAGGTTCCCTTGCTGCTCCCGGAGGGGCAGGAGCTGGTTCCTTATACGGGGTGAGCATAGGGGTGCGTCCAGGCACGGGTCGGGCCGGAGGGGTGGCTTAGGCAGTCTGTGCATCCTTGGGTGGTGTCACGTGCAGGGGCACGCTCAGTACCCCGATTTTCCTGGCTCTTCGGAAGTGGCAGTTGGGTTGTTGGTCTTTTTGTATCTTCTTGTCCATAATTTGCTCCAAAATAGCATATGCACAGCAGCTAGTTTTAGTCCCTTATAGTTTCTTTGTATTTTGTTGCCTGGACACATTTGTCCAGGTGCAAGCATGGCAGCAAAGGGTCCCAGGTCCCAGCCTGTCTCAGACGGACTCTCCCCCCAAGACCGTAGCAACGTTGCCCAGGGACCAGGGCCAGGACTGGGTGCCAGCTGCAGGGAGGACAGAGGCCCCAGGGTCTGTGACCCCACGTTGCACCCCACCCCACCCCCTGCCAAGAACTGCGTCTCCCCACGATGGAGACCTTGGGCCCAGCCTCTGCAGCGTGCTGGCTGTGTGATCTCAAGAACGCTACTTAACCGTTCTGGGCTGCCGTTTTCTCACCTATAAAATGTGGTAACCATGGGTGACCAGGTGACAGAGGTGAGATGCAGAGCTGGGGACACAGTGGCGTCTACCTGAGGGAAGAGCTTACACCGCCCTGCACGTCGGTCAGACTTGCCGGTCGTTGCTGCCACTTGATGGCTCAAACCTCATCCCCTACTTGCTGGTGGCTCAGGGCGACGAGAAAGGGGGTCGTTCCGGGAAGACAGAAAATCATCGGAAGGTGTGTCTGTTGTGCAGCGGGGGAGCTGGGCCTGCTGGGCTGATGCAGGGGACGGGGCGCTGGAGTCCGCGTGTGTAGCATCCCAGGGTCCCAGAGAGCCTTCTGCCGCAGCCTCATCAGGAAGATCCTGACCAAGCCCAGAGTGGGAGGAACGGACCCCCAGGAAGCTCTGGGATCTGTACCTGTGTCCTCCCGACCCCCCATCTCCCCCTGCAGGGCTGTACGAGGAGGAACAGGTGGGGGCTTTGCGGTCGCGGCTGCCCCAGGGCATGTTGCATCCTTGGTCGCCGCTGTCCTCCAGTCCCTGCTGCGGAGCAGCCAGCCTGGCCAGGGGTCTCAGGCCCCTCACTGAGCCCAGACTTTCCATCTGTTCATCCCACATCCTCTGTGTCTCTAAGCTGCTGCCCGGTCATCAGTTTGCCCCTGGGCTGCTCGTCATCTCTCCCTTTTCTCTCCAAGCCCAGGAAAGTCTCTTTAGCTCTTTCCTCCTGGGGTGCGTGCAGCGGGGGGAGGGCTGCGGATTCCCCAGAGATTAGTAAAGAAACATCAAGGCGCACTCTGGGCTCTGCTCGACGTCTGGCCATGCAGCCGGCAGCCAGGACTTGCACAGCACACTGGGGGCTAGACTTGAACGTGCAGCGGTTCTGTGGGGCTGCCAGGTCTGTGCTGTGCTCTGGAGCAGAACCTGTCTCGGAGTTGGGGCAGTCCCGGCGGAGTGAGGTCCCGTGCACCCTCGTGCCCAGCTCCCGGTGCTGGGTGTGGGGCCTGTCTGCCTTCCGGGACTTAGGTGTGGTGGGAGTGCGGACCCCAGCCAGATACCCTCCGGCAAACGGCAGGAGGGGTGCGGGCAGACCTCAGCCTCAGAGCTGGAGGTGGGAGGGACCCAGGCTGTGCTGGGCAGGACAGACATCTGGTGGACCCGGCCCTCTTGGGAGCCCTTCCCAAGCTCCTCATGGGGGCGGGGGGACAGGAGGCTGCACTCTGTCCAGTGCTGTAGCCAGGCCTGCAAATGTGAGGGGCAAGGAGTGTGGCCGGTCACACCCGGGAGGGTCTGCGGGAGCAGGTGACCCCCGGCTGGACTGTGGAGTGGACCAGGAGGTGGAGGTGTTAGGCAGAGGGAATGGCGTGGGGTGGCCCGGTGTGGTGTGGCCCGGTGAGGGGTGGCCGGTGAGGGGTGGCCCAGTGAGGGGTGGCCCGGTGAGGGGTGACCCGGTGTGGGGTGGCCCGGTGAGGGGTGGCCCGGTGAGGGGTGGCCCGGTGTGGGGAAGGGCTTTGCTGGGGCATGAGCGCCGTGGAGGAGTTACTCCGGTAACTTTGGTCACTTCCCATTGTCTGTGTGGAGTCTTGGGAATTCCAGGTGGGAAGGAAGGACGCTCACGCTCTGTATTCACTGTTGTCCTCTTTTTGATCATTTATTGTCGGAGCCATAATAGATGCCCCCAGTGTTTAGGTCCAGGAGAGGAAAAACTGAAGCCCTTCACCTCTTGTCATGACTTCTGATGCTGACAGCAGAATCTTTTCACAGTTGCTTCACCACTGAATCCTTGATATGATAGAGTCACATACCCAGAAATCTGTCTTTCCATAAACCATATTATCCTGCTTATAACTCTAGTAAATGTTACATTAAGTGCAATTGTGTTTAAAAAGTTAACTCTTGTTACTAATTCAAGTTAAATTAAGTTCTCGGTTTTATTCACAAACTTAGCTAGTGAAATTCCCTGTATGATTAAAGTTGCATTTCTAAGCTAAATAATTTGACTTTCCCTTTAAGAGCTTCAGACACCCAATAGGGCAAGTGCAGAAACCTAACAAGGAAAAATTTCCTGAGTTATTGCAAATTGAACGATTAAGTAACAGTCTTAGGTCTCGCAAACATCCGAATCCAATTCCTCTGAAATGTCAAGGGCGCACGGATGACGCTGCCCTCGGGAGCGCTCGCTGCTGGACGCGAAGCCACTGGGTTTGGCCTCCTGCCCGTCCTCATCCACGCCCGCAGCCCCATCGCCATCTGATGCAGCCCTCTGGGGCCGAGTGACGCCTCAGAGAGCAGTTGTGTCCTCTTACTGGGACCTGGTCCGGGGGATCACGCTGGTACCACAGAAGGACACACAGAACCCTTTACATGGTTGCCCTGGAAACCAGGGACCCCGCGTCCACACGTTGGAGGGTTAGCTCCAGTGAGGCCCCCAGATGTCCTTCTACGACTGATGTGTGGGTCTGGAGCTCAGGGGAGAAGGCGGGTGTTGGTACCGATTTCTGAGTCATAGGAGGAGATGCCATTTACACCCCAAGAGGGTAGAGCTTGCCCAGGGCAGAGCAGGGTCAGGTGGTGAAGGTGGACAAGGCCTCTGGTCACAGCAGGTTTAGGATCAGGCAGGGAGAAAGAGCCAGTAAAGAAAGCCCTAGAAAGGTCAGCCTGGGGGAGGGGGGAGGGGCAGGCCAGAGGGTCTCCTGCCCCGGGGTCTCCCAGGATGAGCTGGGGGCCGGAAGCACGTGGAGCCTGGACCCTGGGACTCAGGATGTGGGGTGACCTTCTAGAATCTGCACTTTGAACCGCCTCCCTGCGGACCCCAGGACCACACGGGGAGGAGCTCCTCTCTCCTCCGCCGGCTGCCTTTTCCGGAACTTTCTCTGCTGGTCCCAACAGCCGTCTATCTGCCCAACGCCCCTGCCTTCACCTCTGCCTAATTTCCTCTCGTTTTTTTTTTTTTTTCTTTTGACCCACCCACTGCTTTCTGGTAAGGTTTTGTTTCTTTTTATAAGAAGAAAACTGACATTCATTTAGCTCTTTCATAACATTTAAGGGAACTGAGCCCAGCTGCTCAGTGTCCTATAATTAGGCCTCTGGGCAGTTTTAGAAAAGAAATAACCGCATGTTCCCAAGCCCCTTACAGAATTTCCTGGGAAAATGTGACCGTGTTTCCTTGGGAAGCCAGAGCACCCCCACGTGAGAGTCAGCGAGCGGGTGGGGCCCTTCCTACGTCCCTTCTCCTTGGCCTGTGCTGTGACAGGGACGGCCCGGCCTGCAAGGCCTCCCCGCAGCCTGCAGGGCCGCAGGGGGTGTTCTCAGGCTCAGGTCTTGACCGTGGGCGGGGTCAGAGCTGACGTGGAGCTCCCGCTCTAGGCGAGGTGACGGGAAGCCCAGGATGAGGGTCGTTTCCCTTTCTTGCCCCGTGTGGCCCCGTTTCCGCATCCTGCCCCCTCTCCCCAGGTTGGAGCACGTTGACCATAGAGGTGGGACCCCCGTCCTGGTGGTCTGGCTGCTCTGTTGCCCTGCCCACCCTGGGAACAGCCAGCTGGCCAGCCAGCCAGGAGGAGACCCCTTGGTCTTCAGGTCAACCTGGCAGCGCCCACGTGCCGCCCAGCTCGGGGCGGAGACAGTCGTGCGAGTCTCCATCGGAGGGGCCGGGGCTGCCGCGCCCCGCACCCCCGGCCCTACTGTGCATCCCAGAGCACCTGACCGTCCCCCGGCCATCGGGCTCCCCTGCCGTTAGGACCCACCCAGCACCTCAGCCGTGGTAAACCAGTGTGTGTCCTGTGTCCTGCCACCTGGGCCGTCCTGGAGGCCAGGGCGCTTGTGGGCCTGGGCCAGAGCTTGGGCCCGGGAAGCCCTGGGTTGGCGTCCTGGCTGGGTGTGGGCCTTGCTCCTCCAGCCTGAGCCTTCTCACGGAGACTCTCAGGCCCCCCCGGCTGGGCCTCCCACAGCCCAATCTTACAGAACCGCCTCTGGCCCAACTGGCGCCACATGGGGGCTTCTGGCTGCCGCTGGCCCTCCTCACCTCCAGGGGCGACTGGCCACGGCTTGGTGTTGCAGGGGTGACCCGAGTGCCCCGGAGCCTGTGCTGGGGCTCCATTTGCCTCTGGAAAGGGAGAATTTCACACAGTGGGGTCCTCGGGCTGTTCCGTGACGGGGATGTGTAGCTGCCTGTCCTCGTGCTTCCCTGGGGAGGCACAGGCTCAGAGGGGGCCTGCAGGACACCCACTGGGTCAGCCCAGAGCCAGCGGGGTGCGCGCTCGGCCGCCAGCTGCAGAGAACGTGGCTCCTGTGGCACGGACGGGTGGGGCTGCTTCTCACTCGCCAAGTCCCGATGGCGCGTGGCCGGCGCGGTGCAAGGTTCTCGGTGGGGGGAGGAGACAGGAGGGACGGCGTCGGCCGGGTGTGCCCCTCACGGGGAGAGCGGCAGCTGGCCAGTCTTCCACGGCCAGCTCATCGGCCAGAACCTTGCCAGGATGCCGGTCCCAGCTCTGGGGGCGGTGGTGGCTGGGAAACGAGCCTCTGGCGGGCACGCTGCTGCCTCAGCAGAACCGGGTTCCGCTGGCCGGGGGGAGGGGGCGTGGGTGCCGCAGGGGGCTGGCCGTGGCTCCACGTGTGAGCTGCTCCAGGCGCTCACGGGGGCCGTGTGTTGTGTGGTCCAGGTGGCGGCCCCGTGGCGATGGTGGCACAGGATGGCTGCATCTTTGGCAAAGAAGAAGACTGTGACTCAGAGAAGTTAAGCTCCTGGCCCAAGGCGCGCCCGAGGAGGGCTGGGACTTTGGTTGGTCTCCTGTGTCCTTCCAAGCACCCCGAGTCCTCAGCTCCAGACACACATGTGCTCACATACGTACACAAACACGCGCACACACACACATGCACAGGTGTACACACGCATCAGTACACACAGGCACGCACGCACACACATATGCATATGCATGTAAACACAAGTACATGCAGACACGTGCACACGCACACGCACGCACACGCCTACACAAGGCATGTGTGCATATGTGTACATGCACACACGCATACGCACGCTCCCATACCCATACAGAACCACATAGGTACATACACACGCATGCATGCACGAATACACATCCATGCGTGTGCACCCCTCATGAGAGCCAGGCTCCTTGTGGTGTCCTCTGCTCCGGAGCCCTGACCCCCCACCCCACCACACCTGGACACCCAGGGAGGTCCCCCATTCTGGTTATTTCTGCATGTTTTATTCATAGCACCTGTCAGAGAGTGATTCTCTGATTATTGATGGACATATCTGTTTATTCCTGCCCATGCCACCCCAAAACAAGGACCACGCAGTGACACGGGAAGAGACATCGGCCACAGGGAAGTTGCCGAGGCCAGGCCGGATGGTCTGGATGGACTGTGGGCCCTGCAGCTGGACTTTTGGCATTTCCACCACTTGCTCACTGCAATGGACTGAATGCATCCACCCAGATTCACATGTTGTGTCCTACCCCCAAAGTGGTGGTATTAGGAGGTGGGGCTCTGCTTCGTGACTAGTGTCCTGTGATAAGAGACCCCACAGAGCTCCTCAGCCCACACCCTGTGAGGACACAGCGAGAGGACAGCAGCCTATGACCCACGAAGGGGGCCTCCACCAGATGACGAATCTGCTGGCCCTTTGACCTTGGACGTCCAGCCTCTAGAACTGGGAGAAATACATGTCGGTTGTTGAAGGCCCCCTGGTCTGTGGTACTTTGTTATCGTGGCCTGAAGGGACTCCGACACTCACCATGTGACCTTGGACAACCACCCCACCCTTTTTCCTGCCTCTCTTTCTTCACCTGAAAAACCAAAATTCATTTCTTCCTTCAACAGCTACTTACGGCGCATCTCCTCTGTACTCGGCACTGAGCGTGGGACGGACGCAACCCTGAACCACTTGAGGTGCGGTTTTCAGGGACCACTTCTTCTGGAGGCAGGAGACAGGTGTGCCAGGCGCCATCGCTCCCTGGACGAGAGCTTGGCAGGACCATGGTGGGGGCGGTGCAGACAGCTGTCAGGGACGGTCTCACTGGGCAGGTGCTGCCTCCTCTGAGGTCCAAGGCCATGAGGGGCCAGCCACAGGTACTTGGGTGAAACCCGTTCCAGGCAGAGAGAGCAGTAAGTGCAAAGGCCCTGAGGCAGGAGCCCTGCTACAGCTGGGAGGCCAGTGCGGCTGGCAAGGTCACAGGCCATAGGTCATACCTGGTTTTGTGGGCCGTGGTAAGGGTTTTGGATTTTGCTCTGAGTGAGGTGAGAAATTGGAGACAGTCTTGAGTGAAGGGGTCACATGATCTGTCTGATGGTTGAAGAGGTCCCTCTGGCCAGATGGAGGGTTGATTTAGAGGCACAAGTGGGAGAGGGAGGTCGGGAGGTCGGGATACCCTGTGGATGTGACCCGTGAGAGGCCTCAGGGCCTGGTGTGTTTGGAGGAAGACCCGTCTGGACCCGCTGACGGACTGGCTGACAGGGTGAGAGGAGAAGGGGCGGAGCAGCTCCAAGGTTCTTGGCCGGAAGACCCCAGCGCTATTTCCTGGGATGAGAAGCCGGTGGGAGCAGAGGCCGGGCGGGTGCGGGTCCGTGTAAGTGTGGAGCACACAGCAGGCCGTGGTTGCTAGGGGCCTCCTGCCAGGGACAGGAGGTCGGCTGGGGGCTCTGGAAGGCAGGGCCTTGGGAGAGGTGTTTGGAGAGAGGGGTGAGGGGGTTGTCAGGGTGAGGATGGTGTTTCTCGTCACGGCGACGGTGAGCTGACCCAGGGATGGATCAAAACATCCTGTCCTGAGTTGGTCGTGAGAATCAGACGGGCCGATGCAGGGGTGCCTGGCCCGTAAGACACGCTCAGGAACGTCAGCTCAGAAAACGAACGGAAGCATCGCAGAGTCCTGGAGGAACGTTCGCTCTCTGGAGTGGGTACAGCCCTTGGCACTGGCTGGGAAGGGGCTCCTAACCGAGATCAGGGCCAGGGCCTGGTGGACCAGAGTGCAGGACACGCCGTACCAGCCCTCTGCCCGGGAGCGGCCCCGAGGCAGTCAGGCCTCCCTCGGAGGAGAGTGGAGGAGTCCCGCGGTCACATCCATCCCCTGCACAACCGTCAGCTGTGAGCGCAGCCACGGGTGGGGGGCAGCCCATCGGTCTATCAGCACGGCCAACCTGTGGCCCCGGGTGAGCGCGAGGGCCGAGGGCAGGTGTGCACGCAGGTGGTGGTTCCGCGAGCTCGGCCTGGGTCCGGGCAGCGGCGGGGGGCTGGGCCACCGAAGGCTCTGTGAGGGGCGGCCCGAGACAGGTCGGGGTGGTCGGACTCAACTGGGCGAGTGGAGGCTCCCCGACGTGACAGGGAGGGGGCTGTGCGGCAAGCAGCGGGCGGAGCAGGTGCCCGGCCCTGGTGGGTCCAGTGTGGCCAGGGAGGAGTGAGTTGGCTGTCCTGGGCTACGGGCAGGCTGCCGGGCCTGTGTGGCGGAGACAGGTCGGGGTCACCAGTGGTCTCCTCGGCCGCAGAGCAGGAGGGAGAGAATGGACGTGGGGGCGAGCCAGGATGTCCCTGCAGAAGCCCCGGAAGGACGGGAGCCACTGGGGCCGTGGTGGTGGTAGTGGGTGCACTTGGGGGCCGTCAGCAGGAGAAGTGGCAGCACCCGGCGCTGGGCCCGGCGTGGGCTGAGCTCCGGATCGCGGGGCTGGCCCCTCTGTGCGCCCAGGAAGCCCGCGCTTGGTGCAGGGGCGGCAGGAGGGCCGGCCGCACCTCTGGCCTCATGTGCTGAGAGCGTCTGTCGGCAACGTGCGCGCACAGCCAAGGCGGTCTCTGCCACATCGGGGCGCCGTGGCCCGGAGCGGACGGTCTCGTGGCTTCGCGGGTGTGCCTGTGTCCTTTCTGCACACGCCTCCCAGCGCACCTGCCCGCTCTGACCTCCCGCAGGAGCTCGAAGCTTCCCCTTGACCGCACGTCAGCACAGCAGGCACTGTGGCCAGGGCGGGGGGCAGGGGTGCACAGCAGGGTCCCCGCCCACCTCACTCATGAACACGGTTCTCAGCCTCTGCCGCCAATTCTGCCCAAGTTCCGGCGGCTAATAAACAACAACAGAACTGGGAGCAGATCTCAGGGGACGCCGAGACCCCTGGAGGCACCCTTGGCTGCCCACAGCGCGACGTGGACCCCGAGATTGAAAGTGTGGTGTGTATGAGCTGGGCCGTGGGCTCCCTCCTCCTGCCCTGGGTTCTAGCCAGAATGAATGGCTTGGTGTCCACACAAGTGCGTTTCTTTGTGTTAAACCTGACTCTGCTACAACCAGGACTGCCCCCAGGCTCCACGGAGCTGAGGAAACGTGGGCTCTTCGATGAGCCGGTCTGAGCTAGACCACGGGCTCAACAGGTACTTAGGAGGGAGTCAGGAGGTTAGTCGATGGGCCGTGAGAGACTGGAGCTCGAGGCCCCTCCCGCTGACCCTGTGACGCTGGGGGAGATGGCGGGGGCGGCCGGGAAGGATGAGGCCGCGCGGACAAGCTCTGCCGTTGCCAGGCCTGGGGGCCTGCTTCTCCCCATCGCACCTCCCAGTGGAAGCAGCTCAGACCCCACAAGCCTGCCTCTTCTCTGATCATTATCCTGGAACCTAAAAGTCCCCAGGGGTCTGGGGAGGGTCCTCAGCCTGGAACCCAGACGCTTTGCAGCCGCCCTGGCTGGCCCGCAGCTGAAATCCAGTCTATCTCAGGACTTCGGGGGGCTTGGCCGAGGCTGGTCCATATCGTCCCCGATGCGCTGCCTCCTCTTTCCCTCCCGTAGAAAAAGGACCCGCGTTAAGGGACAGCTTGGCCAGCCGCTTGGCCACAGACACCTGCCGGGATCCCCTGCGTCTTGTCAAGGGCTCACACCGAGTGGGCCTCCAAGGCTTTGCACACGTGCGTCTCTCTGTTTCCAATGCCCCTCTCCCTTCACGCCCCCCCCCCCAGGCCTGGCTCTGACGTCTCTTCCCTGAGGTGGGCGGGCGTCTGGAGCCTCTTCTCCGCAGCACGTGTGCTGCAGGGACCCACGTTCACTGGAATTGGTCTTTCCCGGAGGATGCAGGATGTCTCACCAGCTCTGCGTGCCCTGCGCCGCTGCTCAGTCGGTCACTCGCTCACTCATCCGTGGACAGGAGGGCTGCTCCAGGAAGTCCTGACTGCTCCCTCCCAGCCTCGGGGGCTGTGTCTTCCGCCCTCCTCTGCACCCCGGGGCCCTGAAGCTTGGGATGCAGACCAGCATCCACACTCACCCCTCTACCCCTGCGACTTGGGGAAGGCTGACTTTCTCAAGAAGCGTGAAATCTGTCTTGGAGACACGCTTATGTGGTGTCGTAGGCGCCCTGGTCCCTCACTCCTGGTTCCCGGAGGGCACAGTCTGGCAGAGATGCTCTGCATGCGGCCACACGATTCTCAGCGGGGCTGGAAACCAGTTGACAAAATGCACACCTCTCCCGGGAAATACATGTTTCCTCAACCTGGGGCTTCTGTTGCTGAGTTTCACTGGAAAGCGCCTGCCTGGTGCGAGATTTAAAAGGCAGGTTCTGTGGGGCTGCAGGACAAGGAGTGTTTGTGGCTGGCGGTACCCCCGGGGCGAGGGCTGGGAACATCCCTGCAGGTGAACCGCGTGTGCAGGGGCCCCTCTGGGCAGCAGCACGGCTTGAGGGTTGCTGTGTGGCGGTCGGTAGAGGGGGAGGGGTGCTGGCACCCCAGCTCAGGTTCCCGGCTCCGCTGTCCTGCCGCTGAAAGCGGTTAATTCGTGCAGGAAGGCGCAGTGTGGGAGGGGGTGGGTGGGCATGGAGACGCTCCCAGAGGACGAGTGGATGCCTCTTGGAGAGTTCCTTGTTGCTGGTCCCGTCAGCTTAGCAAATGGGAAGGGTGGGCCCCGGACGCCCTCCCCGCTCCTGGATGCGGAGGGAAGTTAGGGACATGGTGAGGTCACTTGCCTGCAGGCTCGTGGGTATCCGCCTAGACAGAGCAAAGGGAGGTTGAGCATTTTCTGGGCTGTGGCTTTCTCTCCCTTCTTCACATGAATGCGGTGGGGAAATGAGGTGTGGCCCCCAGGCAAGGCTGGGAAAGAGGCCCTCATGAGTGGGGCACGGGAACCTCAGAAGAGCCAGCAAAGGGTCAGGAGGACACGGCAGGGACCAAGCTGGCCTGTCCTGGCCCCGCTGTTCCCGCACCGCACCTCCTGGGCGGGGGGCGGGGGGGGCAGCAGTGGGAAACCTCCTCCCTTTCAGAGCCTTTCTGATCCCCTGTGGCCCCCCCACTGCCCTCCAGGGCCCCCCGAGCAGAGGAGGAGCAAAGGGCGGGGGGCCAGCCAGGCCGAGGGCCACGCTGCCTCAGGCCGCAGCCTCTGACCCCTTCCCTGCTGGGGCACAGGGACCTTGGCCCTGGGGCAGAGTCCCCGTGGCCTGCTGGCTGCAAAGCCTTTCCCTGAACCTCAAATTGGATTTCCTTTAAAGGTGCGTGTGGATTTCTGTATTCACCATAATCTCTCCGTTTTAATGTAAAATATGTTTTTTCAAAATTTTAATTTTTAAACAAACATGACCTCCGCACCCCCAGGTAACCAAGCTCCAGGTCTCCTGGCCTTTGTCCTCACCCCTGGGGTCTCTGGTCACCCCACATCGACACAGGCCCAGTAGCTCCTGGTGCTGGGCACGGCTGGTGAAGGCCAGCCTGCCACCCCCCAGCAGGTCAAGAAGCTTTGCGAACGTGTCAGGTGCCCTCCAGGGCAGGCAGTGTAATTGGGGTGGTGATCCCTGGAAGCAGAGCTGGACGAGGGGAAAGGACATGGGGAAGGGGAGAGGCCGACAGATGATGTGTCACCAGGAGGTCACTGCTGTGGACCCCGGGTCCCTCTCAGGGCCCTGGGGACCACAACACAGACTTATCTCCCGAGGATGGAGAATTTGTAAATGTGAACCATGGAGGGTGGCAGAGAGACAGTGATTACGTACAAAAAAATACGTGTTTGGGGGAATATACTTACCTAATCTCTTTGAAATTGACCTGCGAATTCTGCAACCTAAGATTTATGCCCGTCATTTATTTGGAATACAATAAAATACACTCAGCGTAAGCTACCATATATCTGAGTCTCTATTTCCTTATTTATATTTAATCAAAAATTTCAAAGTGTTGAGAAGTGTAGCGATGCCTGGGCTGTGGTTGGGAGCTCTGAGAAACCATGGAGAAATATTAATTATGCATTAAGGGAGATGATAAATTGGCCATGAAACTGAGACGAAGCTCCACCCCCCTGAAGATGGTACCAGCAAGGAGGAAAAGCTGTGGGTATTCTCGGGACCAGCCGAGCAGAGACTGGCATTGCTGGCGGCATTCAAGGTGGGGAGGCAGGGCTGGGGACCAGCCACCGTGTGAGCCCCTGGCACCGCATCCCTGGCAGGTACAGGCTTTGGCCTTTGGGGGGATCTTCTCTGACGCCACTCTCGGGACCAGGAGTCCATGCAGAGCCAACACGAGAAGGTGGATGAGGAACCCGCAGCCCTGCACGTGGGTGCCATTGCCACCCTGCCAGGGACTGTCTGCACAGCCTTCGCACAGCTGCCGTTCAAATCCAACCTGCTACTCGCTTGTTACTAACCCTCGAGACTCTGCTGGGGCATGAAATGCTGAGCTGGTTATCAGTAATCAATGTGGTGTCCAGTAGTTATGGCTGACAATGGGTAACATGGGGCACATGTGAAAGGAACAGGAAATCAATCTCTAGAGATGGTGAGGTTCCTGAGGGCTGGCCGCCTGTGCTGTCCTGAATCATTCCCTGGGTCCAGTGCAGAGCTGGGACGTGGTAGGAGGCTGGTCAGAAACCTGGTGAGGGAGGGAGGAAGGAAGGGAGGAAGGAGGGAAGAAAGGAGGGAAGGAAGGAGGGAGGGAGGGACGAAGGGAGGGAGGGAGGGAGGAGGGAGGAGGGAGGGAGGAGGGAGGGAGGAGGGAGGGAGGGAGGGAGGAGGGAGGGAGGGAGGGAGGAGGGAGGAGGGAGGAAAGGAGCTAAGAGGGAGCACGGCAGAGCGGGGATGTAGCTGAGCTCGCGGCCCCGCGCCCTGCAGGGACTTCCCTCGTGTGTCCTGTGGTGGATCTGCACTGAGCATGGTGGCACCTGAAACAGGAACCATCCACTTGGGCCTTGGCTTAGCCCAAAGCTCCCCCTTCACTTGGACCTGAACCCAGATGTCGGGCAGTGGCGTCTGTGCGCTGTGGCCACAGGGAGCCGCACACAGGCGCAGGGGTGGGCAGCAGGTATGCCCGGGGCTCGGGTTCCCTGGAAGGAGGCTCAGATTTCCTTTGTCGGGTGGCAGCCCGTCTGCTGGCCAGCACGGCAGCTCGGCCTCTTTGCTTCGTGTCAGGGTAGCTTGGTTTGGTGTCTCCTGTACACATGATGTCTTCTCACCTCACTCACATCTAAGCCCAGGAAACAGCGGGTGCGACCGGAAGTTCTCTGAGAAAGCTGTCGACGTCAATTACATTCTTCGTAATCATAGCTCTGCCTGGTCTTCAGACACTTATGTAAATCAATGGGACCTGGATTGAGATTTCTAATGAATAATGTAAATGTCTATAAATTTTAAGATGCGAACTGCGATGCCAGTGGGACTGATTGATTCTCACTTAGAAGTCCTGCACACAAGAGGACATCCCAAACTCAGAACACTCTGTGCTTCGGTGAGATGGATGGATCAGGGCCATGGAGAGCCAGAGACCCTAGCTTAGCTGAGACTTGCAAGCTGGGGTGAGGGGTAGAGCCCCAAATGCAAGAGATGTCATTGTGCTCAGGCTGTGCTGGCCTGAGACTGAGAGAGGGAGACAGGGGGGGCTCAGAATAGGTTGCCCCCTTGGATAGAGGGGGCAAGTCCATGTCCCAGGAACCCTGGAAGGAACGAGAAGGGCCAGCAGGGAGGAGGGTGGGGTGACGGTGCCCTTTCCCCCCATCTATTTCATCAGGTCCTCCTAAAACCCTAGCAAGGTGGGATGAGCAACACAAGACTTGAGGATTTCAAATGACTTTGTCGAGTTCAGAAGATAAGGCTGTGGACAGGGGTCAGCTGACCCTGAAGCCCCAGCTTTGATCAACACAACTCCGAGAGAGGCAGTACTGAGATGTGAAGGCCATCGGTGGACATGGAGGAGGCTGTCCCTGGACACTCACCAGATGTGGATGCAGGGAGACAGGAACGGCCTCTTAGGAGGGGGTGAAGTCTGTGTCGGTGGAGGTGATCTCAGCAGGTAGGGGACAGACTCTTGGTGACATTCCAAGCACACCGGATTCCTCTGAGTGTCAGCTACCGTCTTGGAGTGGACGAGACTCTGGTTCTAAGAAGGATTACTGGTTCCCTGGTGGCCAGATCACATCCACCCTTCAGCGGGAAGCAGGACACCTCCGTAAACTGAGGTCAGGACATATGCTCCCCTGGCCTCACCAGCCCCTGCTGCTGGGCTCCGCAACCCACCGTGGCGTTCACAGGGCTGTCCCTCTACCCACTGGCTGCTCCCTGCTGACGACCAGAAGCGGCAGGGATGTAAGGCAGACCCGTGGCCGAGGGGCATGGGACTCTCCCATGGGCCACTTCCCACTGGCATTTCCGAATTCTTGAGATCCTTTTCCTGCTCCCCTCTCTCCTGCCCCCCAGAGGGTTTCCACAGCAGCGTCTCCAGACCTGAGCAGACCACTCAGACCACAGGAAGCAGCTGCCCTGGCAGGTGCTAGCGTGGTGGACCGTGCTGGCCACCTTCAATATTTATGAGGACGCAGACAGAATGTCAGTGTTTCAGGCGCAGCTCCGAAAGGCCAGGGATGAGGCTGGGCTCCCGTTCAAGCTGGCGTCCCCGCTCGCTGCGAGGTGGAACTGCCTCCGGCCAAACACACCGTGACAGGCAGGTCCTGGGGTTGCTGCCCTTCTTAAAATAATGGAGACGGAACAGGAGATGGTGACCCCCGAGACAGGGGCACGGGGGAGACCTCATGGACAGGGTGACCCTGGGAGGTGCCAGGTGGAGGAAGCGAGAGGGGCCTTCTCCGTGGGGGTGGGCGGAGCACACGCTTGTGGGGAAGGATGGGTGGGCCTCTGCTGTGGGGAGTGGAAGGTGGTGCTGTGTTTTTGGTCCGGGAAGCCTTGTCCAGCTTTGCCAGTTCCCACCAAGGTGAAGGCAGGTCTAGAGCCCTGAGGTTGGAGTCCACGGTTGTGTGCCTGCTTTGCTGTCGGGCTTTGTCCAGACGCCTTGCCCACCTCTAGGACATCCGCCCTACCTGCCTGGCACGCACACATCCTCTCCCCGAGAGGAGGGCTGGAGTCCTCAGCTTGGTTTTCTGGAGGCCCAGCACACGTTCATTGTGACCATCAGTGAACAAAACCCAGATTCTGCTCTGGCTTTTTCCCTCCAGAGATATTTGCCGTGGGCTTTAGAAACTTACGGCGACACCCCGGCAGCATCTCCTCCTGCCTGGTCGCTGAGGGTGACACCCATGTCCATGTTTACAAGGAGATGGCACCTGGGAGAATCCTGAGGAGATGGCTGGGCTTTTTGGAACAGCCCACGTTGTTGCTGGACGTTCGTGGTGTGGATAATAAACTAGAAACAGTGACACTGACTGAAATTTCTGGAAGTCCTTTGATCCCCTATGTGCTCTGGAGCAGCGGTCCTGCTGACATCTGTGGTTTCTGTGAACGTCACCGGCTCGGGGTGGGGCTTCCCATTTGGGGGTCTGAGTCTTGTCTGGTTTCCATCCTGAGATGGCAGCTGGTGGAACCATGTTGTGAAAAGGGCTCTGTGCCTAACTTTACCAAAGTGTTCAACTAAGCAAATTACGTACCATAAATGACAGATATAGTTCTGTTTGCTTCCAGGGTTCATTTCCAATCCCTACTCCCCCCTCCCCACTAGGAATGGGTGGAGTCTTGCTGGGGAGGGTCTTCCTCTGGGTCCAGTTCTTTCTCCAGGTCCTGCCCTGTCTGCTGACCTTCTCTGTGCCCCTCAGCCATCCTGCCCCGCTGGTCTGAGTAGGAAGGGCCGCTTTATGTATTGAATTACGGATACAGATGGCTTACTTCCGCCTCAGGCCCTCACACTAATGGGGTCCTCTGCGGGATGCTCTTACTTCCGTTCTCCACATCCTTCTACTTACCGGCATTAAGATCTCAGCTTAAATGTCATTTCTTCAGAGGGTGTATCTGGTGCCTTTTTACACTAGCCAGGCAGCACTGCCGTACTGCTCATCTTCATTCTCTGACAGCACTATGTCTATTCAGAGATCTCTCTCTCTTTCCCCTCTCTGTCTCTCTTTTTATCTTATTGATTTCCATCTATTTACCTACCTATCTTATCTATCTTTCTACCTATCCGTCTATTATCTATTTACCACCTATCATTTATCTATTTATTTATCTATCATCTATCCATCTACCTATCTATCCATCCACCTATCATCTATCTATCATCTTTCTA
Organism: Orcinus orca; assembly: GCF_937001465.1. Classification (NCBI taxonomy): domain Eukaryota; kingdom Metazoa; phylum Chordata; class Mammalia; order Artiodactyla; family Delphinidae; genus Orcinus; species Orcinus orca. The sequence goes on from NC_064565.1 coordinate 119,204,674, forward strand.
TCTATCTATCTTCTATCCATCTATTATCTATTTACCCATCTACCATCTATTTATCTGTCATCTACCTACCTACCTATCCATCCCTCATCTACTTATCGATTTATCATCTATCTATCTATCTATCTATCTATCATCATCTATCTCTCATTCTACATCACCTGCCTAATTTATGTTGAGCTTCAGAAATAAGGGATCTTGTTCGTTTTGTTCACGCCAAGTCCCCAGTGTTTGCAGTCACTCCTGGAACACTGTGGGCACCAGATGATACACGCGTGGTGGATAGATCAGTGGACGGCAGGCGAGTCTGCCTCTCCTCTTATTCTTACTCAGAGTTCAGCTTTTAGGGGAGGGTGCTGGTCCCTGCATCTCAGCAGCTGCCTTTAGCTCCGTTCTTACCTGTGAGGGTCTGAGGAAGGCACCTGCTGCTCTTGGCACGCTCAGGACAACGGTGGCCGCAGTGGTCACTGAGGCAGGGCCTCTCCTCATGGACAGGAGGTGACTCTGTCCTGCTTTGAGGGGTCTGTTGACTGGTGTTTGTGGGTGGGGAGAAGGGCCTCCCTGTGTGCAGAAGTCAGGCACCGTCACGGGCACATCTGCATGTCACTCGTGACCGTCTCCTGTAGTGGGGACGGGTCAGCTATTTATCAGTCACTCTGAGGAAGAGACCAGGAGATGGAGGGCTTTTTGGAGGCGGTTCCAGCATCCCAGGTCCTGCAGCCCAGCTGCACATTTGGTTGCTTGATGGGTTGGCCGATTAATAAATTAACCCACTCAATCTTTAATGAGCTCCTACTATGTCCAAGATGTATGATAGATGTGTGTGTGTATGATAGATACAGGTGTGCAGTGGTGGACAAACCATAGAGATTTAATATTAATTTGAAGGTTTAACAACAAATTATTTTATTAAATAAAGAAGAGACAAAGTAACCTATTTACACACTAATATTAAGAAAAGAATAACTGGAAGCAGGATTTAAAGAAAATGACTCGGGGAATTCCCAGTGGTTAGGACTCCAGGCTTTCACTGTGGAGGGTGCTGGTTCCATCCCTGGTCAGGGAACTAAGACCCCCCACAAGCTGCACCACAGAGCCCAAAAATACTACTAAGAATAAAGAAAACGACTCCATGGCAAGAATCAGGTCTTTCCTTCATGTCGATGCCCTCATGGGGGCCCGTGGCTCTGTGGCCTCATGCTGTCACATACCAGCTGTGAGGCCCTGGCTAGGTAGTTAACCCTGCTCCATTTTCTCATCTGCAAAATGGGTACATGCCTGTACACAACATCATTTTGAGGATTCAGTAGTAACATATGTAAAATCCATACACACCACTTAATACAAAGAAAGTGAGTTTTACAATCACTGAGTTGTTCCTTTTACTTTACTTCTGAAGTTACCTCCCAGATTGTGAGGAAATGGTCCTCCACTCACCAGAATGCTCTGTTTGAAACGTCAGGACCCTGCAGAGTGTGTGAGTTACCTGGGACACACCAGCCTGGCGCCATGGCGACGTGGGTTGGCCAATCACAGTAGTCGTAACCCCGCAGCACTCAGCCCTCCTTCGTGCTGAGCCTCTTCAGCAGGGCTGCTTCTGCTCTCTTCTACTTTCCTACATCTCTCCAAACAGAGATGTAGGAAAAACCTCTCTTCTGTTTCTTTTTCTCAGCACACAAGACTCCTCCAAGCTCTGGTGGGAGAGGTGTTTCCAGGGGTGACCAAAGTCTTCTCCGCTGGTGTTCGCCTTCACCTGACCACATTCCATGGACCTGAGCATCTTCCGTGGACCATATTGATCACTATTCATTAACACGCCTCTACAGCTTCTCTTACTTTTCCTCAAACTTGGCTTCTTAAAAGGACTTTACCTTTTGTCTCTCATGAACATTTGATCACTTAAAAAATAACAGAGCAGCCTTAAAAAGCCAGTTTCACAGAGCATGTTTTCACCCTGAATCTTGCTTCATCTTTTCCTTGGTACAGCCTGAGGGGAAGGTTAATTTAAAACAGCTGAGAGGTGAAGTCATCTTTCACCAGCACAGAGCACAGAGAGGAAACAAGAGAGGTTTGCCCCGGGCTAGGCAGGCAGCAGGTAAGTATTTCATAAAGGCCAGAAAGAGCTGACTGGCCCCAGAGCCCAGGAGAAGTTGGACCCTGCGTATCCAAGATGCTCTGACCTTGGTAAGATGGTCACCAGTGATGCTGGCAGTTAGAACTTTGCTGAGAAGTTTCCACAACCTAATGAGAGCTCCAGCGATTCAGATGAGATGTTCCACTATTTTTTTACACAGCCCTTATTTGATTTTCCTGTTGCATTGCCTATTTTCAAAGCTTCATATTTTCCTGCTGCTTCAACATCCCACAAACAGTGCGTGAGCACCCCGCCCAGGGGACTAGGTGCGCCAGCGTGGCCAGGCCGCCCCGCCACAAGCTTCCCTTCTCAGCCCGCGCCCCCAGCTGTGACCTAGTGACATCCAAGCGCACCCATGAACACCCCGCTGTCTTGCTGTGTACTCCACCCCCGCCCCGTAAAGGCGCTTGCCCCAGGTCCTCGGTCTCCTGGGTCCCCATCCGCCCGGTTGTGTCCGCTCCCTGGATATGCTCCTCCCACGGAGCCCTGGCCTCCCTCCTCCAGGACCTGCGAACATAATAAATCCTTCATTTTACATGCTTCTCCAGGAGTAACTTCTGTGGCCGTGTTGCAATTCTCCTTAAAGACCCCGCAAGGGACTGACTCTGTGTCTACAATGCACCTTTGCATGGCTTCCTTACCTAGCTTGCCCAGCTCTGGGGGCCGTGTAGGGGCTTGGCCGGGACTCAAAGCCTGGTCTGTATTCTTCTCCCCTTTCTGTGTAGTTCACCTGTGGGTGAACTTGGGAAGTCCCCCAGGGGCTCCAGTTGGTTGCTTCACTCAACACCTTTCCAGCCCCCTCCTCACTTGAGACAGCCTTAGAGCACGTCTCCAAGAGGCCTGGGTCTGGAGGCTGCGGTAGATGCCCTGGGTCCCCCTAGCAGGTGCCCTCGTGGAGACGGGGGCAGAGGCGAGCAGCTTGCTTCTTCTGTGCTTGGGTCGCTCGTGCCCAGTCACCAGCATCACTGATGCCCCTGGAACACGCAGGGCTCCATTGACCCCAGAGCCACGTGGTGGGCTATGTGTCCCCACTTGTCATCTTTGCCTGCAGGTTCTGTGTGGCCCTCGGACCTTCATCTATGTCTTCCTCAGGGATTCTTTAAATTACCAAATATTTCTTTCATTAACCCTTTCCTATTTAAACCAGCTCAAGTGGACCCTGTGGGCTGCAACAAAGAACCATGACCACTTCAGTCACTTTACTAACCTTAACAACAGTGCCTCAAAGCAGGGACTCACCTTCGGGTTTCAGAGGAAGAAACTGATGCAGGTAGGTGAGTAAATGGCAGTAGTAGACGTTTAATAGGCCAAAGCTCTTGTTCATACCATTGTTTGAAATAAACTGTTGTGCAGTTATTTTTATATTTTAAAACTTGCTTAAAGGCTGCCGCGGCAGGCTCGTTGAGTTACCTAAACAGCTGGACCTCAGAATGTCTGATGGTGAGAATGACCTTTAGCGCCTGCCATAGAGGAAGCCCTGTAGGATGTGCCCTGGAACGCTGCTAACGGCAGGGACGTGGCTGAGTTCTTAGAGGGTCTGGATCTGCCCTGTAGAAATGAACACAGCCTATCTCCTGAGCACTGGAGATGCGTATGGGCTCTCACCCTAGTGCCCGCACCGTGAAGTACTGATGGGTCACCGTGAGAATTCGTATCATCACAGCTTCCGGTTGTTTCTCACCCGTTAAGGACTTCATTCTGCTTTTTTAACAGAAAACCGCTTGCCAGTGAACGTAAACTTTCATCCGTGGAAAGCCGTTCTGACTGACATCTCCTCCATCTCCCAAGGTGAGGGGAGTGGGAGGCAGATGGGTGTAAATCTTAAGTTCTCAAGGCAGATGGTCTGAAGGCGCCATGACCTACTATGCCTGCCCCTTGCTGCGAGTTAAGCTCAGAGAGGAACTGGCGTTTCTGCTTGTGCATATTTACAGTAAAAGAAAATCCACCAGATTTCCCCATAAAGAGGACTGGTGTGACCACCAGCCCCGTGTGGACAGCTGGAGTCCAGCAGCGGGTCCCACCAAGGAAGAGAACCCACGTCACAAGCCTTCCACAGCCTGGGACCAGGAAGGGTCACATGCAGGAAGCAGACATGGGCATTTGGTGCCGATGGGCTTCGGTCTCTGCTGGGATGAACACCTTCAGGGTGTTTGCTTCAATCATGTGTCTCAAGTTCAGGTGCACGGGAAGCACAGAAGATTACTTCTGCCTGGATTTCGGTGGGAACCAGCCGGTGGGCAAATCTGATCTCACGGAGACATTTGTAAAGTTAATTTTAGGTTTTAAATACTTTGTTTTATAAACCTAGTGAATATCCATTAACGGTGCCTGGACCGAGGATGCAGAGATGAGTAAGACATGGCCCTGCACACCTGTGGGTGGGGACACACCAGGAAGCCGCCATAACATCCCCGAGGAGGAGAGGGAGGCTTGACCAAAGGTGCACCTTACTTGCTGGCAGCCCAGTTCTGGCATCCTGGGGTCATCGTCCCTCGGGGCCCTCTGCCCTCCGTTCTCTGAAGGAGAGGGGTCCCTCCCTACTCCAGCCACCGTGAAGTCATCTGAGCAGGGATGCTCTCAGTCACTAGTCCCCCCAGCCAACCTCTGGTCTCTAGAATCCCAGACCAAAAGAACAGAGCCGCGGGGCAGTCCCTGGAGGGAACCATCTCGGCTTTTCATCTCCGAGGCTCCCTGAACCCACAGAGAATCTGCTTGGCCAGCATTACGTGCGCTGCAGCTGAAAGTCTCCCCAAGATGGAACCCACTGTTGGGAGTGATTGAGTTTCATATTGTTTTGCCAGCTCCCAAACAAACAGACAGACCCATTTGGAGCTTGTTTTTTCTTGCTGTTGTTTAATAGAGCAGCAATCGTATACCATGTGAGCTAATGGGACGGTTGCATGAAGACCGGAATTATTTTGTTTTATGGAGTCTTAATTAGATTTGTAATGCAGGGGTCCCCAGTACCAAATGTTTGCTTCGACTTAATGAGACCTGTTACGGAGGGTTAGAGAATTGTAATTCTCCCATTACCTCAACAATGATACATACTGCAAACTTTAGTATATATCAACTTACAAAAGTTACTGCTCTTGACCCAGTAGGGAATCCAGTCCTTAATTCTTCTAATTTCTCCACAGTTTCCTCTTGGTGTTCTTTGCATGACCCCTGGGGAGGAATCTTTCACCTTCGAAGTTTCTTCATTAAAGTTTTAATGGTTTACATCCCGCCTGAGCTTCGATTTTGGTGACAGGCTGGCCTGCCGCTGGGTGCCATGGAGAGACTCAGCTCAAAGCCCAGGTCTTCGGGCACTGGTCACATCCCACCTCCCTGCAGGTCACACCTTCCTGGGACCCACCAGCAGGATCTAACAGACACTGCGTCTGGACACCTGTGGGTCAAAACCAACGGTGAGGCGGGTTCTGTAAATAATTTATCACCCAGAATACCTAAAGTACTAGGTTTATGAATCATCTGTTTTATTTAAAAAAAAAAAGCCCAGTGGCTCTTCCTACAATCACACCACTCCAGTGGCCCCTGGTAGAAGGGAGGGCTGGAGTCACAGCTGGTGCCCCAGGGGAGCATTTTGAAACCGGGTGACAGTTTGGGAGGCGAGGTGGGGAGTTCCCTCTGCACTTCCTTGAGGGGCTAGCGGCTGGGGCTTCTCATCCCCACTGACTCCCAGACCGTGGTCTTGGGGGCACACAAGATGGCAGCCTGCCCCCATCATCTTTCCTCCTGTCTCCTGGGCGCAGGTGCACAGAAAGCCCCTGTGGCCCTACCTGTCCCGCAGTGCTGGAGTCCCAGCCCCGCTCTCTTGAGGAAGTTGCTCAGTCTCTAAGCCTCAGTTTCCCGTTGGTGCAAAGGGAGCTGCGATACCACCTACTTCACCAGCGACCAGGTGAACGGGGCACCCAGCACCACGCCTGGCCTGGTGTTCAAATGACCGAACCCTGCTCTCGGGCCTCCCCAGCTTCTTGGCTTTCCTCTTCTCTAAATTTCCGGGCACCTTTACAGTGGAGAACATGAAGCCTACATCTGGCCCAGGGCTGGTCCTACAAAGGTCTCCAAATTTTGCATTCCTATAAAAAGGTCGTTTGGGAATAACCCCCACCATATGTACACACTGAGGAATTAGTGTGATAGTGTATACATAGAATCCGTAGTGTACTTCATAGGACATGTAGAGAAAAGATGAAAGGAATGGGATAAAACCAGAAGGATCAAAAGCAGCTGTGTCTCTTTCTTCTCTGGCCCTCACCCTCTGTTCAGCCTCTCTGTGGGTCCCCACTCCTGCCTTGAAGACCCCGAGGCTCCCCTGCTTCTGGGCCGCCCTTATCCTCCAGGGCAGTCAAACTGGTTCGGGAGCCTCTCCTGACCTTTCCCTCAGCCCCAAAGGGCAGACACTGCAGGGACCCTCCCCAGATTTAGCCGAGGCAAACCTCACCTCTGCACACCTTCACACCATCTGCGCCCGAGGGTCTGCAGGAAGGATGGGGTGGGGACTCCCCTACTTGCAATCCTCTCTCCCAGAGGCTACCTTTCCTGCTAGTTCACTGGAAGGAGGTTGGCATTTTCCCCTAATGCACTTTAGTGAAGATGCCAGTTAAGAGAAAATGGAACCCATGAAAAGGCGCCTCCAAGGGCATGTGCCTGTCGCCTTTGCAGGGTATAGATCTCTCTTCTCAGGGAACCGGGACACAGAGCAAAGCAGCGAGAGGAGCTCCCATGGGACGGTGGGCAATCTGCTCACCCTGGGACTGAGTCTCCACATCGCAGATGCAGGTGACGTCAGCGCCTGTCTCCGAGGCCTTCGGGACGAATGGGGGTAGAGCGTGCAATGCTTAGCACGGGTGCCTGGCACGGATCCAGTCCTGACTCCCGTCCCCTTTGTCTGGTCTTCGTGAGACCTGCTCTCACCAGTCCTGGGGCTCCGGGAGCGAGCTGTAGCCTCTCTGGGCTGAGGCCTCTTTGATGTGTGCGGTGGGAGGGCTGGGTGGCCTGATGGCGAGATCCCTGCCTGCCGCCCCCTGCGACTGTAGACCCAGGTTCGCTGGCAGCTGACCTCTTCTCCTCACCCCAGGAGCCTTCCTGCTGGCGAATCAGCCCTCAGACCACCAGCTCCTGGGGGCCTGGGGTGGGAGCTGCTCTGTGGGAACCCCACCAGGCCGGGCACATGTCCTCCAGCTGCTCTGGTGAGGGCACCCCTAGTCGGCTCCTCTGGTCCTTCTCTTCGTCGGGCCCAGAGGGTCCCATGCCTGGCCCAAGACCTCAGCCCACGTAGAGAGCCGAGGGTCCACAGAGCTGGGGTGCAGCCCAGCTCCCCACCCCCGAGGCCTGTGCTCCAGTGTGTACCAGGGTCCTCCCTACATCTGGTTTACAGCCTGCCGCCAGTGGGGTGAGTGTGGATTTCCCAGGGTTCCAGTATCACCGAGGAGCCGCCAGTGGTGTGAGTGTGGATTTCCCAGGTTCCAGTATCACCGAGGAGCTGCCAGTGGGGTGAGTGTGGATTTCCCAGGGTTCCAGTATCACCAAGGAGATGTCTCCAGACACGTGGGGCCTGTCCAGTGGGTGTGAGTACAATACCACCTCTCCAGTTCCTGGGAGGATGAGTGTGCAGGGAAGGAACTGATATATGCTATTATTTTTAGCAATACCTTGAATTCTGAGCTGCTCACTCTTTACAAAATCAGCAGGAGGTGGCCTGTGGTTGTCGCCTCCAATAGGGCCCCCTGTGACCCCTATCACAGGGGGTGCAGTCCCCTCCCACACTGCGCCAGAGGGGGTCTGGGTGCTGGAGGGTGTTGGGCTGTCACTTCTGAGATTAGATGCTCAAGGATGCAGTGCCTTCTGTCTTAGCTTCTCTGTCTCACCTTCTTGCATCCCTTGCTCTGGGGGAAGCCAGCAGCCAAGCAGAGCCCACAATCACGTGTGGAAACTTGGAAATGGGACCCCGGGGCCCAGCCAAGCCTTCAGAAGAGACCACAGCTCCAGCCGTCAGCTTGGTTGAGGCCTCCCGAGAGACCCTGAGTCAGAGCCACCCAGCGTGGCCCCACCAAGGCTCCTGACCCTCAGAAACTGAGAGATAATAAATGCATCTTGTCTCAAGATGCTAAGCTTGTGGGAATTTGCTCTGCAGCAGCAGATAATGAAAACACTGCCTCATCAGGAACCATAGAGATGGTGGCAGGTGTGCCGTCCGTCACCCGCTGGTCCAGTGGAGGTTACACAGTTTTACCCCGTTTTACACAGTTTCTCATAGTCATTGTGAGTGAGTGTGGCTCTGAGAAAAGGAGCCCTGGACTCAGAGACACACGTGGCCACCTTGCTCGAGTGGCATTCTCTAAGCCTTCATTTTCCCACCTGCACAGTGTGCGTGAAGATGCTGCTGTGCGCTCTGTGGAGTTATTGAAAAAACCGTCTGAGTTAAATGCTCAGAGCACTGCCTGGAAGAGTAATGACTCGCTCAGCGTCTGCTGAACCATCTACTCCTTATCTTGCCTCTGCGGCCTCACAGCATCTGTGGAGGAGGCCAAGTGCTCTGAGAACGGCCATTTTAAAGTGTTAAGAACGAAGGCCAGAGACCCCTCAGGGTGACCAGAGAGGAGGGTAGCCGTGATCAGGGTCAGGGGTGACCAAAGTCAAGATCACTTATCCTCTCGGCTTTTGTTTCACGACTGTCTCTGGCCCAGATGCATCCCTTCCTTCTTCACTGCTGGTGCCGGTAGGCCCACATGCGTGAGGACCGTGGGTGTCAGAAGAATATGGCTCTGTTCTTTCTTGATTCCCGGTGTGGGGGGCGGTCCCACACCCTCTTTCCTGGAACTTGAAAGCCCAGAAAACTAGCTGGAGGAGCCCCTGGCAGCCAGAGGAGACAATTAGGTTTTTTAAGCAATGGAAGGAGCGGGATTGCCTGTAAACGTTAGAGACGAGCTTATAGGAGAACTTGGTGCAAGAGCTATAATCAGAATGATGACAAGGTTTAACAAGACAAAAGAAGTAGAGCCAGAAATTAAGGACATTAAACAAAGAGGCAAACAGCTAACCAGTGACTACAAAAGGGAGGGTCAGAGCCTCTGTCTCAACAGCGTCGGGCCTTGGGAAAAACTGAGGGATGTCTGGTGGGAAAGGGCCGTTGCTAGAATGCGCTGAATGCAAAGGAAACAGAAACGCTCTCCACGCAGCGCGAGGGTGGGAAAGGGCCGTCGCTAGAATGCGCTGAACGCAAAGGAAACACGCTCTCCACGCAGCGCGAGGGTGGGAAAGGGCTGTCGCTAGAATGTGCTGAACGCAAAGGAAACAGAAACGCTCTCCACGCAGAGCGAGGGTGGGAAAGTTAACAAGGAGGTGATTATCTGCCTGCAGTGCTGGCCAAGCCACTCAGAAGGCCCTGAATACACGCAGGAAATGTTGGCAGGTCACATCGCCTCTCTGTGCCCCAGGGGAAGTGAAGCGCGTGGACACAGGGAGGAGGCCCTGCTGTCCTCACCCACACGGAGGGGGATCCCCCAGCCCTCGTGCGAACAGTGGCTCCGTGTCCCGTCCTGCACCTCCAGAACCTCTTGAGGGAAGACCCAGCACCTGGCACGGGTGCACATGCGGCCCAGCACATGGAAGGGCTGGGAATCCCAGGTCCAGCTCCAATTCTAACCATCACACTGTGTGGTCTTGGCCTTGGCTTCTGCTTCCGCAAGACAAGGGGCTGAGCTCCCTCCACTTCATTCCTGCCCCTTCCTGCATCCACCTCCATGGAACCTGGCACCTGAGGCCGTGGCCCGCCCTCGACTTCAGTCTCCTCTGAGCAGAACTTTCTACGTCCTCGATGGAACCAAGGTGACTTCAGCCCTGACTAGGCCCTGAAGAAAACACATTCTCTGCCCTGGAACAGCAGACCTGACCATCCCTCCTGAGTCACAGGAGGAAACGTTCTCCACGGTGTAGTCACCTGAAATGTTGTAATTTGTTGTTTTTAAATGCTTTACACGTGACATACACTTACTTTCCTTGTGGTCTTCTACCCTCATAGAAAATAAAGTTAGGAAAATAAAGATGCAGACGAGGGGCTTGAGGCTGGTGACATAGGGTGACGGGGTCTCGGGGACAGAGCAGGAAAAGCGAGGTCTGAACCGCAGACTCGGGTGCCAGGCTGGGAGTGTCGGCACTCACGGCTCCCACTTGGGAATATGAATGGGCTCAGGCTCATTCAGGGAGACTGAGTCTGGTCTGCACAGGCGTCCTCTCCAAGCACAGGCCTCCGTCTCCTGCCCCTCCACTCTGGGCTGTCCTCTTGGGGACCTGTCCCTGCAGGCCGCCGTCGGCCCTCTTAACACGGTGCAGGAGCCCAGGCTGCGTTCTGTAGAGCAGACCGTGAGATGCAGCGCGCGTGCCTGCGTGCATGGGGTTTGTTGAGAAAGCTTCTTTGGAGAAGCCAGTAGCCTCGAGGGCACAGGCGGAGGTGGGGGGGGGAGCACGTGGGTGCCCTGAGGGAGCTCTGGAGGGAATTGTACCTGAGCGTGTCCTCCGGGCCAGGGCGCAGGCTCTCGAACCCACCCCAGCATGTAAACTCCCAGATGGTCACCTCTGGAGGCCAAGTCCAGAGAAGGTCAAGGATGCAAAACCCACCAGAAGCAAAGAGCACATAAGCCGGGATGGGCACGTCACACTGGCAAATTGGTTGGCGGGGGGGCATCTTGGTGGCGAACGAACAGCGCCCACTCTCCCGGGTTTTGCTCCGGGCTGGACGACGCTTTGTACACATGGTCCCCTTCCTCCCGTGTCCCCTCCATTTACCTTAGAGACACCCCTAACCCAGCCCTCCCAAAGGTCCTCAAGTGGTTAAAAGCAGCGTTGCTTTGCTACTGAGGACCCCCTCAAATTGTGAACTGGAGAGCGGCTACGGCCATCATGAAATGCTCCAAAGGCAGTCAAGCTACTTCTATTTTCCATCACGAAAATGGCTAAACGTAAGCCTGATGCCAAGTACAGCACCTGGCAAGTAGCCCTCCGGCTTTATCTGTGTTCGCCAGCCTTGCGGAGGACTCATCTAACTTATTTCAGACTCGGCCGTGGAGCGGGGAGAATATTTCAGGAACAAAGTCTGGTCTGAGGGTGGCAGAGGCCACTGTCTGAGACCAGCCACAGCCAGAGGAAGCAGGAGCCAGGCGCAGCCCTTCCCGCCACCGGAGCCCCTTCCCTTCCTGGAACCAGACAACCAGACCCTACAGAACTTTGACCTTGAACTTTAACAGAGCTCTTCCCGGACCTGCCACTTCTATCACCCTGATGCTTCCCTGGAGACGCCCAGGAAAACAGGGTCAGGGCAGCCCGGTTCCATCCCTCCTCCCTTGGGTGAATCACAGCGTGGAAATCCTGGAGGATTTTCTCTAGGAAGAGGCGTTTGAACTCTGCTATGGGGTGAAGTATCATCTGGAGCATGGAAGGGAAGGGAAGGGAAGTGTGTTCTAGGCCAAAGAAAGGCACACGCCACGTCACAGAAGTGGGAGCCTGAGCTGGGCCTTCAGGGCCTGACTCTGCTTCTGTGGCTGGAGCACAGAGGCAGGCGAGGTTCCAGGCACCCGGAGCCCTGAGCTGAAAAGAGGGGCTCCAATCTGCAAGAAATAGGAAGCCACACGGTCCTTGAGGAACAGAGTAAAGCAATGTGACCACTAGGGGAGAGAAGCGAGTATGCATGCAACTTCATCTATAAGAGGAAGACGCCGCAGCATGAAACGCTGACGGTAATTATGCTAATGACATCATGGACTGCATAATAGCTCCCAAATGTTCTGGGAAGAAATTACACATCCAGACAGGTTCAAGCCCTCCAAAGTTAATTATACCAAATCTGAGATCCTCCATACAGGACCTTCCCATGTTTAGAGAGGGTAATAGCAAACTCAGACAGATTTTTAATCTAACATACACCCATCCTTCAAATTATGAGCTCTAAGCGATGTTGTATTTCCTCGGCTGTAAACAGTTTTGAGGTTAATTACTCTCCAGTGAAGAGTCAATTAGAAAAGGAAGCTCCCTCAACCCCCTGCTCAACATAAGCAGATTAAAACAGACATTTCAGACCCTCATCAGAGCCAGGTTTGCGAGGGAAAATACTAGTCTATCTTATTTCTTGCTAAAAAAAAATCATCTGGACCACTAAATGCACCACGGAGCTTGGTAGGAGAATGATCCAGGGCTTTCTGGAGCGCAGACAGCCTGGCTGGGCCCTCGGTCCCCCAGCCTGACTGTGTTCCCACAGGCCTGCCCCCGAGCCTCCACCCCTACGGCTTCCTTTCCTCTGGGGGAAGCCATGCCCCAGTCCCTTTACCCTCCCTGGGTGGGTTTATCTCCACAAGCTCTCGGCCAATGTCTCAGCCGCCCTGGGCTGTGGAAATCCTGCATGTTCTCCCAGGTAGGCCAGTGCCCGGAGCCGACTTGCCCACGGGCTTCCCGTGGGGACTTCGCGACACCTCTCCTGCTGTGGGCTGCGCGCCCGTGACCTGCATCACGCTTCTCCAGTTATGGGACCTCTTGGACTTTGTTCCAGAGGAAACGGGAAGCCTTTGTGTTGGAGGAGAGAGTGAGGCTGGTGACGGTGGCAGGCGGGTGATAAAGGGTGAAGGATGCTGACTGGGCAGCAGGAGGAAGGGGCACCCCTGTCCTGAGAGGTCGTGAAAGGCTCCCGCTGCCCCTCCTCTGCAGCCCTGCTCAGCCCTCGGGTCGCGGGTGCGGGCACGTCTCTCCCACTAGAGGCCATCGGATCAGGGCTCCTGGTGCGTGTGTGAGCTACTGGGGGGCCCAGCTGCTGGGATAAAGGGGGCTGGTGTGCTGTGCGGTGGTAACCCTCCAACACACACACACACACACACACACCCCTCACACACACACACACCCCACACACACACCATATGCACAGTAAACACCACGCACACCTCACATGCAGTAAACATCACACACACACGTCACACATACACATATAACACACACATCCCATCCCAGCCACACACTCCACTTCCTCAGTGGCTTCAGGTTCTCTGTCTCCCCCCCGGGCCTCCATCAATGTTGAGACCCAGGAGGGTCACCATCAGACCTCTGACCACGGGCTCCTGAGTTCCTCAGTGTGGACACCACCTGGGCCAGTCAACGGAGGCCTCCTGTGTGTGTTTGGGGGGCGTGTGACCGGCTGTGCCTGTACTGGGGGTGGGGATGCCTTCAAAGGCCTCCGCAGAGAGGCAGGCTCTGCAGTGGGGAGGGTGTGTAAGTGCAGAGCGTGTGTGTGGTGTGTGGTGCGTGTGTCGGGGGTGGAGGGAGGGCGGCAGGGAGGAGGGGAGGTCTCATCCAGGAGGCCTGGAGGGAACCTGGCTCTTGCACCCAGGTGGCTGGCGGGGAGGTGTCAGGCAGGCTGTGTTTTCTGCGGAGCGGACAACCGCAGAACGTCACCCCCAGCCCCCCGGGTCTGGGCAAATGCAGCTCTGCGGGCTCAGCTGGGATGGGCTGGGGTCGTCTGCTCCGGTGTCAGGCTGACCCCAGTGGCTCCCTGGGCAAGGGGCAGGAATCGCAAGGAGGGTGGGAAGTAGGATGTGTGGACGCGTGTGTGACGCATGGTGTGTGTGTGGCAGGCTGTGTGTGTATGCTTATGTGTGTGCATGTCTTGTGTGTGTGTAGACATGTATGTGGTGTGTGGGTATGTGTGGTGTATTGTGTGTGTACATATGCACAATCGGATCCCGTTCTCGTGATCCGTGTGCCTGGCTCTGGGCTCTGGGTTGAGGGGCGCAGCAGGGGGGACATGCAGACCCTCGCCCTCATGGATTCCAAGTCTCATCACTTTCCACGCGCTGCAGCTTTGTAACATATTGGGATATCCGATGCTCTATGACAATTTCAACAGCTTTATTGGAGTATAAGTGCACGCATTTGTGTGCAGTTTGAAGCATTTGACACACATATGTGCACACACACTTGAAATCATCACTGTGACCAAGCCTGTGAGCAGGTCTGTCACCGCGTGTTCTCCTGGTTCCCCTTGGTGACCCCTTGGTCCTGCCCCCAGGGCCCCATCCACAGGCCGTTACTGACCTGCTTTCTCACATTATAGATCCACCTTTAAGTTTTCTGGAAATATCTATAAATAGAAACACAGCATGTATTCCTAGTCTTTTTTTTTATTGATCATTTAACTATTTTTAATCTCATTTTTTCTGATTTGTACATTTTATTAGAAGTGATATTAAATAAATACATGAATGAGACATTCTTCTCAGACAAGCAACATATTTCAAAGTTCTCTTTCTCAAATCGTTTTAATTATCAAGAACATTAATATGAATTTATTGTGCTGATATGTAAAACTGAACTCAGACATCAAAACCACCCTTACTCTTTTCCTATTCTTTTTAAAATTAAAAAATACCACATAGTAAAATAGACTTTTTTCTTTGGGTTTACAGTTCACGAGTGTTGACAAATGACAACCTTCGTGGAACCACCACCACAGCTCCAAAACGCTCCCCAACCCCTTGTGACTTCATGGTCGCCCCTCCCCGTCATGACCCCTGGCAACCACTGTTCTCTTGCCCTTCATCATACATTTGTCTTTTTTAAAATGGGATAAAAATGGAATCAAACGATATGGAGGCTTTGAGGCTGGTTTCCTGCCCTCCATGTGATGCCTCTGGCTTCATTCCAGCTGTTGAGGCGGTTTGTGGGTGAGTCGTGCTCCCCTGCAGACGCCCCAGTTTGTCTATTCGCGTGATCAAGGGCTTTTGGCCGCTTCCGGTGTTTGGCAGGTGTGAACAGAATCAGGCTTTGTACTACAAGGAAAGTTTGATCCTTTGGCGTCTTTGTGAGTGGGGGGGGGGCTTCCACTGTGCTGGTGGGAACAGAAACCACCACCACCCTTCAGCATCTGGGTGTTGTTTCCCCAATTCTTTTGGGTGCTCTCAGGGGGTTTCCCCACACCCGCGCCCTACTGGGCTCTCAGCTCAAAACTCAAGGGGGACTCTGCATGTTCTCCGGAACATTCTCTCTGTGCGGCTCTCTCCTCTCCCAGCTGTGCCCTGCTCACTCTGGCCGCCTTTGGCCTCCCTAGTATCCAGCTCCACCTCCTTGGACCCGCCCCGCTGCCTGGATGCTCTCTCCAGGTGGTAACCTGGGGCAGCCCCCGGGCTCGCCTCGTTAGTTCCTGTCTGTCAGGGGTCACTGTCCTGCTTTACCTGACATTCAGTGTCTCGAACACTATTGCTTCACCGACTTTGTCCAGGCTGTTAGTTATTTCAGATGGAGGATACACCCAGCCCCTGTCAATCCACTGTGGTGTGAAGGGCAGTTTCCAGCCCAGGACAACTACCCTTTAGTTTTCTGCATTTTATGGCCCTCTGTGGCTGTAATTCTATGTTTAATTTTTCATATAAATGCTAGAATTAGCTTGTCAAGTTCCTGCTGTTATTTTATTAGGCTCACATCAAGGTTTCTAAAAATCATTAATGTAGCGATTCTTCTGAAAATTGAGTTCTTATCCAAACTTAAGATACATCTTACCATGTATTCAAGTCTTCTGTATCTCAGTAGGATGTTAAACTTTTCTTAATACAGTTTTGAAAATTTCTGGTTCAATCTGTTCCTGGGTATTTTATTTTTTGTCTTCCTTCATATTTTAACAGGTTATTATTTATGTAAAACTTTGGTGCATTAATTTTGTGACCAACATTACGTTCAATTTTTAAAATTTGTGACCATTTTCAAGTACATTTTCAGTTCAATTTGCATTTCATAAGCAAATAGTCGGACGCTGCTTCCTTCCTCCTTATTTAGTTACATTTCCTTATTGCATCAGTTAGCACTTCTAGAAGAGTGTTAAATGATGTGGTACTTTGGAACATCCTTGCTCACTCAACATTAAGGAGAGGGTTTATTCTCTCTTACTATTAAGAAGGGTTATACTTTTAAGTTTGAGATAAACATTCTGATGCTTCTAAGGGATTATCTAACCATCCTTTATTATCATTAAGTGTTTGAAGCCAGTCTGGATATTGAATTTTAAAGAGTGGCTTTCAAACTCTGAGGAGTGGAGACCTCCTGTGGCACCCAGATTGAGTAGCCCCGTTTCTCCCAGGTCCCCTCTCTTTCAACTAAAGATCCCTGGGCACACACAATGATCAGGTCCAGGAAGACTGACAAATGGAAGGAAGGAGGTGGGCTGCTAAGGGGACTCAGGACTTGAGGAAGAGACACGGGGAGTCCTTGGGGTCCCTCATGGGCTTCAGCCCAGAACTGACAACAGACACAGACAAAAAAGACCTCAAGAGCAGTGTATTCCCCTGGCCAAAGGACGGGGCAAGGGTCGTCTAAGAGCAGGAAACTATTTTGGCAACGCCCGCCCTCCTCCAGCCAAACACCAAGTGGACAACTGCCCCCCACCCTCCTCTGGGTTCAGCAGGGCCGACGGGGAAATTGGTGTTCCATCCCAGCCCCTCTCTCTCCACCCTGCCTCACAGAAGCAGATGGCCTGCTCAGATTCCCCTGCCTGGTGGTGTCAGGAGGGTGATATATTACCTGTAGGGGAAAGTAGCTTGAATGCTGGTGGATTTCTCATCTGAAATCAGGGAGGCCAGAAGCAAGTGGCAGCCATTTCTTAGTCCTGGAAAACATCCCTCATGAAGGGGGGAGTAAAGACGTTTTCACATCAAGGGACACTAAGATAATTTGTTGATAATAAATCTACCCTTGAAAAGTGGCTAAAAGAAGTTCTTTAAACAGAAAGGAACTGGTAACAGAAGAAGACTGGAATTTCAGAAAGGGAAGAAAAACATTAAAATTGGTAAAATAAGGGTAAATCTCATAGATAATCCTTTTTCTCATGAGTTTCTTAAATATACTTGATGGTTGCAGCAAAATATAACATCACTGGATGTGGTGCTCAAGACATTTAGAGGAAATACTTAGGGTCATGGTTTTTAAAAAGTGAGGAGGGAGGGTAAGAGGATTTAAATGGAAGCAAGGTCACTACACTTCACTCAAAACCTTGGTATTAGAGACCATAAGTTACATATGTGAATTGTAATACCTAGAGCAACCTCCAAGACAACACCACATGATAGACCCAAAAACACTACAAACAAATCAAGATGGAATTCTAAAAAAGTGCTCAGGTAACCCACAGGAAGGTAAGGAAAGGGAAACAGAAGAAAGGTAAACAGAGGAAATAAAAAATAAATAAATAAAACCGCAGACAAGCCCTAACACATCAATAATTACCTTAAATGTAAATGGTCTAAATATACCAGTTAAAAGACAAAGATTGACAGAGTGGATTTTAAAATAACAACAACCATGATCCAACAACACTCTGTACATAAGAAATGCACTTCAAATATAACAATACAGGTAGGTTGTAAGTAAAAGGATGGAAAAAATGTACGCCATGAAAACACTAATAAAGAAAAAAGCAGGAGTAGCACTCTTAACATCACATACAGCAGACTTCAAGAAGAATTACTAGAGACAAAGAGAGACATCACATAATGATAAAAGGCTCAATCCAACAGAAGCTATAACAGTTCTAAATGGTGTGCATCAAATAGAAAGCATTAAAATACATGAAGCAGAAACTAATAGACCTTAAGGGAGAAATAGACAAATTCACAATTATAGTTGGGCTCTTCAATACACCACTTTCAACAACTGAAATGACTGTTACACAGAAAACCAGCAAGGTTATAGAAGAACTGAACAACACAATCAACCAATGGTATCTAACTGATATACAGAGAAAACTCTGCAAGCAACAGAATAATATACATTGTTCTTCAAGCAACCATGGAACATTCACTAAGATAGATCATATTCTGGGCCACAAATCAAACCTCAACAAGTTGAAAAGATTTAAATCATATACAGTATTTTCTCTGACCATAATGGAATCAAATTAGAAACCAATACAGAAAAACAACAGAAAAATCACTAAATACTTAGAAATTAAACAAGGCACTTCTAAGTAATCCATAAGTCAAAGAGGAAGTTTCAAAGGAAATAAAAGAAATACATAGAACTGAATGAGAATGGAAACATGACAAATCAGAACATGTGGAATACAGCTAAAAGAAAAGCTTATAAATTTTTAAATGCTCCCATTAGAAAAAAGAAAATTATCACAAATCAACATTCTAAGTTTCTACCTCAAAAACTAGAAAAAGAGTAAAATAAACCAAAAGCAACCAGAAGAATGGAAATAGTAAAGAGCAGAAATCAATGAAATTGAAAACAGGAAAACAAAGAGAAAATCAATGAAACAAAAAGCTGATTCTCTGAAAAACAATCAGTAAAGTTGATAAACCTCTAACAAGACTGACTGAGATAAAAAGAGAAAAGATATAAATTACCAATATCAGTAACGAAATATCAGGAATGATAATGGGGGTTATCACTAAGGTGCCTGCAGATATTACAAGGATGATAAAGGAATACCACAAACAATTTTATGCTCATAAATTTGACTACTTAGAGGAAATGGACCTGTTTTTCAAAAACTACAAACTACCCAAGCTCAACTAAGATGAAATAGATAAGCTGATTAATCCTAAAACTATTAAAGGAGTTGAATTTGTAATTAAAAACTCACAAGTGATTATTGACAAAGGGACAAAAGCAGTTGAGTAGAAAAAGGATAGTATTTTCAACAAATAATGCTGGAGTAGTTGACCATCCATAGGCAATAACCAGACTAAGTCAAACCAAACCAAACCAACCCCCCTCAGCCTCAACTCCAGACCTTATGAAAAAACCAACTTAAATGGATTGTGAGCTTAAATGATAGATTACAAAACTTCTGGGGAAAAAAAGACAAAATCTTTGGGACCTAAGGCTAGGTGAAGAGTTCTCAGATTTGATAACAACGTCAAGAAAGGAAAATCTGATAAATTGGATCTCAACAAAGTTAACAACTTTTGCTCTGTGAAGAGGATGAAAAGCTGAGCTCCTGAGTGGGGGAACATATATGCAAACCACATATCCAATAAAAGACTTGAATTTAGAAAATATAAAGAACTCTTAAAACAACAATTAAAAAAGCAAACAATTCAATTAGAAAATGAGCAAATACTTGACAGTAAACCTGGCAAATTCGCACATGAAAAGTGAAAAGAAGTTCACTATCATTAGCCATTAGGGAAATGCAAATTAAACATGAGGTGAGGTATTAATGCACACCTATCAGAAGCGCTAAAATAAAAAAGAGGTAACACAAAATGCTGGCAAAGATGTGGAGAAACTGATACCTCATTCATGCCTGACAGAATGTAAAATGGTGCAGCTTCTCTGGAAAACAGTTAGCAGTTTCTTGAAAAACTAAACATGCAACTACCATACGACCCAGCAATTGTTCTCTTGAGTATTTCTCTCACAGAAATGAAAACTTAAGCTCACACAAAAACAGTACGCCAACATTTATAGCAGTTTTATTCATAATAGTCAAAAGCTAGAACAGTTTGGGTCTCCTTAAAGGAGTGAGTGGCTGAATAAACTGCAGTGCACCTACACTGTGGAACAGACACTCAGGATCAACAAGGAGCCAAGTACTGATACACACAACTTGATGAATCATGAGAGAATTACACAGAGTAAAAAAATCCTATCCCCAAAGCTGTGTAGTATATAATCACATTTACATAAAGTTCTTGAAAAGACAAATTTATAGGAATGATGTTCAGGTTAGTAGTTTCTAGGGGTCAGGGTTGAGTTGGGTATGGGGAGATGGGGAGGTGGATGTGGTTGTAAAAGGGCAGCATAAGGTACCCCGTGGTGATGGACATGTGCCACACCTGTCAGTATCCTGGATATGATATTGTGCTGTGGTGCTCCAAGATGCTACCATTGGGGGAAACTGAGTCAAGGGTCAAGGTGGTCTCTCTGTATTGTTTCTTACAACTGGATGTGACTCTATAAATATCTCAGAACAAAAAGTT
Organism: Orcinus orca; assembly: GCF_937001465.1. Classification (NCBI taxonomy): domain Eukaryota; kingdom Metazoa; phylum Chordata; class Mammalia; order Artiodactyla; family Delphinidae; genus Orcinus; species Orcinus orca. The sequence continues at coordinate 119,224,762 of NC_064565.1, forward strand.
TAAATGGGAGAAAATATTTGCAAACCGAGTGACGGACAAGGGATTAATCTCCAAAATATACAAACAGTCCATTCAGCTCAATAACAAAAAAGCAAACAACCCAATCAAAAAGTGGGCAGAAGATCTAAATAGAATGCCTCCAGAGAAGACATACAGATGGCCAAAAAGCAGATGAAAAGATGCTCAATGTCACTAATTATTAGAGAAATGTGAATCAAAATTACAATGAGGTATCACCTTACACTGGTCAGAAAGGCCATCATCAAAAAATCTACAACAAAAAAGGAAACCCTCTTACACTGTTGGTGGGAATGTAAATTGGTACAACCATTATGGAGAACAGCATGGAGGTTCCTTAAAAACCTGAAAATAGAACTACCATATGATCCAGCAATCCCACTCCTGCACATATATCCAGAGAAAAGCATAATTTGAAAAGATACATGCACCACAATGTTCATTGCAGCACTATGTACAGTAGCCAGGGCATGGAAGCAACCTAAAAGTCCATTGGCAGAGGAATGGATAAAGAAGGTGTGGTACATATATACAATGAAATATTACTCAGCCATAAGAAAGAACAAAATAATACCATTTGCAGCAACATGGATGGACCTAGAGATTGTCATACTGAGTGAAGTAAGTCAGACCAAGAAAGACAAATATTATATGATATCACTTATATGTGGAATCTAAAAAAATGGTACAAATAAACTTATTTAAGAAACAGAAATAGAGTCTCAGGTGTAGAAAACCAACTTATGGTTAACCGGGGGGAAAGCGGGGGTGGAGGGGGATAAATTGGGAGGTTTGGGTTGACATATACACACTACTGTATAAAAAAATAGGTAACTGATAAGGACCTACTGTATAGCACAGGGAACTCTTCTCAATACTCTCTAATGACCTATATGGGAAAAGAATCTAAAAAAGAGTGGATATATGTATATGCATAACCGATTCAGTTTGCTGTACACCTGAAACAAACACAGCATTGTAAATCAACTATATTCCAATAAATTTTTTTTTTAAAAAAAAGAAATCTAAGGGGCTCACCATATGGACTTTTTCTAATGATCTTATTTGGTGGCTGATATAATAGATTTTCTTATGTTGATCGATCATCTTATTCTTCAACTGAAGCCTGGCTGTTGTGCACTATGCTTTCAATGCTCTGCTCCATTCCACTTGTTTATATTTTTTACATTAATATTTCGGAAGGAGACGGCGCTGCAATCTGCCTGCGCGTTCTGTTAGCTCTGTGTGCCACTATCATGACGACTTAGTACAAAGTATTTGGATGTGTCACTTTTCTATCTCTGCTCTCCAACAGTTTGGGTAGCATTAGGATGATGTGTTCTTAGGAAGATAGATATATTTATCCTTGTATTTCTTGCAGTTTTTGCTTTAAACGTTTTAATATTGTATTATGTGGCACAGAAGAAATTTGACAGGTATTCATTTCTGTTCTGTTTTGTTTTTCTTATGTCGCTTTTCCCATAATCCTTTTTCTCTACTCCCCTGAGTCCCTCTGCTTAATGCATCTCTTGTAGCGGCATATCTGTACGTTTTGGGGTTTCAGCCTAGAATCTTTTTTCCTATTGATAGATGAGTTTTACCCATTTATATTTAATATGACAATTATTTTTTTCTAGTTCTGTCATCTTATTTTGTCTTTTTAGGGATTATTTGTTTAAGCTATATGACTCATGCTGTTTGTGTGTTTTGTGTGTGTGTGTGTGTGTGTGTTTGTGTGCGCGTGTGATTTGGGTGTTTTTTGTCTGTTTGTGGTCTAGTGGCTGCTTATAGCTTTTATTAATATAGTAAAACCTCTGTCTGTTTCTTTTATCCTTTCTCATAACTCTCCTTCCTCTCTTCAACCTCCTAGTTTAGGTCACAGTGTATTTTTAATTTCTTGTGATTATCTTTAAACAGTTTTATGAAAGACTAAAATTTCTGGTACTTCATCAATCAGTTTAAGTATTTATTTCCCACTCCATCTCCTGATTTTGTTGTTATATTATTATTTCTTCACTGGCAAATCTATAGAATCAATTCTGCTCTATAAATGAAATTCACATAGAAGTTTAGCTATAGTTCTGTATTTATATTCAGGGTATCATCAGAGTTTTGAGGACATCTTCTTCCTTCATCTCTCAGCTGACTGGATTTCATGAAGTCTTTTTTTTTTTCTCCCTCAAATAGAGCTTGGAGGTGCCATTTCCCCAATCCTTTCATGTTTGAAATTGTCTGTATGTTTTCTTTACATATGAGCAACAACTTGTCTGGGGGATACTCTGTAGGCAGAGAAAATCAAAGGCCAGTCTGGTTTCTCTCTGGTGGCAACTTAACCTTTACTTTTTCTTCCCCAGATGCTCACAGGATTCTTTATTTATTTTTGAAATCTAGTCATTTTATTAGGATACGGCTGTTCTGTTCAAATTTTTCTTATGATATAGTATGCCTCTTCAATGAGCAGATTCAGGTCTTCTTTTATTTCAGTTTTCTTCTATTATATCTTTGCATCTTTAGTTTTTTGGTCCTATTTGTTCTGTTCTCTTTTGGGGGGAACATCAAGTTTGAGTATGTTGTTCCTTTTTTTGTCTGTCTTCCCGATCTATTATTTTCTCTCTAATCATGTTAACATTGTTTTCTTCAGCTATATTTTGCTCTTTCAAATTCTTGACTTTTTAGCAATATCCACTCATTTTTTCTATTTATTTCATGGCTTTTATTTCTGTATATTTAAAGATTTCTCTTCCATTTCTTTGTCTGAACTCTAGCAGTTTATTTTTTATCTCTTGGGACCTATGTACTTTGTATCTCTGCTTTCAGTTTTTGTTTTCAGGAAACTGTGTTTTAACTTTTCTTTGACATCAGGAGGAATTCTTTTACTTGAAATGTTTTTATTCTCCTTTGAAAGTGTGTTTTCTCTTGCCCTTTGATGACAATGCTGTTTCCTACATTTTTCTGAATGTCTATGAAGGACATGGGTGCATCTTTTGACTCGTGTTTAGATTGGAAGGGGGCCGTTTCTTTCAGTAGCATCTTGCTGAAAATGCTGTGGGAAATGGGCAGAATGGCTGAGGAAGGAGGCAGCCTTATTTCAATGTTATTGAGAGCAATCTTTAGAAACCAGCTCTCCTGTTCACTACTCCTGGGCACTTATTCATGCTCCTACTCTTAGCATCCTCAGTTCTCCCCTTCCAAGTGGGCCGGGGGTCTGATTGGCTCATGTGGCATCTTCCATGTCCCAGACTTGGTGTAACTCAGCATTTGTCTCTCCTGCTGGCTGTGATGACCACCGTCCCTCTCCACCCTCTCCACCCAGCTGCACCAACAGCCAGTTTCTTCTAAAAATAACTGCAATGAAAGAATATTTATCACAGGCTTGTTATGACCCAGACACAGTTCTAAGTGCTTTGCATGGTCATCTCATGTAGCCCCTCCTCAACACTAAGAGGTGGTTATACACCCTGATATTGGAGGAAATAGAGGTGGGGGCTGAGCAAGCTGCATGGAGTCACAGCCTTGCAGGTGGGATATGGGCTCAGCTGTGGGCCTCAGGTGGTCTGATTCCAGGGCCTACCTTCTCAACACCATGTACCTTGTCTTCCAGACTCCTTACACGACCTCATTTCTCCTGGCACCCTGTGGGGTTGGACAGGGTGCAGGGACCCTGGTGCTCCAGTAAGGGACCATTGATTGGACACATCAGAGCTGAGACACCTATTCTGAAGAACAACCTTGTTTCCCACCTTTGCAGGTGGGCTCAGACGGTTCTTGGCAGTGCTTGCTCAGGGACGTGTGTCAGGATGTTTCCTGGTTTCTTTGGTGGCAGGTTTTATTTTCAGAGTGTGATTGATAAGGGGATGCATCACCTGGATTTCCTCCAAGGGAGGACTGTTGCCCCAGCTTCTGAGTGTGCTGGAGCAGACACTCCCATCACTGTCAGAACTTCCACATCAAGGTTGGCTCAAGGCAGGTGAATAAAGGCCGGACACTGGGACCAGTGAGAGGCAATGCCAGTGGGCTGTCCTTCCCTCTCCACACCTGGCTGTTCCTTCTCATTCTCTCTGACTTCCATGGGTCTCCACCCAGACACTGCTGCCTCTTCCCTTTGGCAGTGCTGGCCCTGTCCAGAGTCTTCTCTTAATGTCACATTCCTCCTCCCAGCTCTGGTGACCTGCATTGCCACCCCTCTCTCCTCTGGATCTGGACAACTTGCCTTCCAGCCAAACTATGACCCAGTCTGGCCTCACCTTTCTGGTCCATCCCTACAGGAGGCCCGCCGGAGGCCCTGATGTCAAGCCCCACCCCGCCCACCATCCTCTGGCCCTGCTCCACCACAGTGCCTCGCCCCGCCCCAGTGTCCACTCAGACCTGCTGAAGGTTTTGTCAACATATCTCTTCCCTGACACCCCTTCCCCTCCCATGGCTGCCCACTCTGGTCCAGGCCCAGGTCTCACCATGACTCAACGTTCGCTACCTGATTCTCCCCTCTCACCAGAGGCTCCGACACCAGTCCGGTGGATGAATTCCCTACAACACCACTGGCAACACCTTGTAAATCTTCAGGGGTCCCTGCCCCTCCCTGAGGCTGGGTAAGGCCCCAACTGGGCTGACTCCTGTGTCGCTGGCTCTGCCTCCCTTGTCCCTGCCCCCACTTCCCATATTTCTCTACTGGCCTCGCCCCCACTGCTGGGCCCACAGCTCCTCTCCCCCCAACCTGAAACACCTGTACCCCTGACAGACGCAAGGTTGCTCCCACCCAGCCTGGAGTAACCCCCGCTCAACTGTAGAGGTGATCACCCAGGTAATTCAGGGGCAAGACACAAGTGCCCACCTGGATGGTCCAGCAGGAGGAGGGATTGTGGTGAGGCTCCTCATGACGATTCAGATGTTCACACGTTTGCATCTCATCTGCCATAGACGGCTGGTGCTCCCAGGATGGGAAGCTGCCCGCTGCTTCTTCTCTGGCCACAGAAATTCCTTTCCCACGAAATATGAGTCAGGTAGCTTCCTTCCCCCCCAGAGACCAGTCATGGAAGCAGAGGCCGGCTGCGGCTGAGACCACAAATGGGGGCTTGGGTTTGGGTTCCCCACATGCCTTCATGGGGGCGCAGTGCGTTTGCCACTTCTTCACTCTCTGTTCCTAGTTCCTCCACATGGTGCCCTGTGGGCTTCAATCACAGCAAACACGTGAGACAGAGCTTTAGAAGACACACAGCGCCCTGTGATTTTAACCCGAGCTGATGCGATTACCCTAAATGAAGCTAGCTGAGGGTGTCAGGGAGGAGCCGAGGGTGTCAGGGAGGAGCCGAGGGTGTCAGGGAGGAGCCGGGGGTGTCAGGGAGGAGCCGGGGGTGTCAGGGAGGAGCCGAGGGTGTCAGGGAGGAGCCGAGGAACGTGGAATAATCACCATGTTTTGGTCTGTGGTTTATGTTTTGCATTAAAATGGCATCAAATGAGGGATAAAGAAGTCAAACATTTTAATTGACTGATAACGATGTAAGATTCTTTGATTATGCAAAAGGGCCCTCAGGTAGCAGTGTCTAGAGCAAAATTCAGCCTTGTTTTTTACCCCATTTCGTCTTTGTGGCGTCTACTGAAGTGAGCAGATCACATGAGTCTCCTTCTGGGTTCTGGTGGCTTCCTCCTCTCCCCCCACCAACATTTCTGACGTCTCCCTTCCGAGGGCCCTCCGAGGCCCCCTCACACCTCCCTCCCCAGGAAGCCCCTCCCACCTGCCTCCTCAGGACACGCAGGTGTGTGGTGTTGGCCATCCTAGGTAGTGTCTGCACCATCCTAGGTAGCTGTGGTCCAGAGAGGGTGGAGGAACTTCCAGGCCAGGAACCACGTGGCTGATCTGTCTTTGCCCAGCGCTGAGCTCAGGGCTCCGTGCGGCCAGCTGCTAAGCTTCGTCCAGCCCCTCCCCTGCCTATTTTTTCTCTCTAAGCAGATTGAGTTCATCCCTCTTGCCTCCCACCTCCTGCCCCCCCTCCATTCTCGGGTGTGCCTTGGGGTGGAAAAAGTCTTTCTTTGAAGGACAGCCAACTGGTTCTACCTGTGAGGCTCTGCTCCCTCCAGGAGAGCGGCACTGTGGGACAGCGAAGACCATGCCCAGCAGCCTGGCACATCCTGCATGGAGACATCCTGTCTTGTCTGCATCTGTTCCATTCTCTGGCCCTGCTCAGAGGTGCCGAATTATCGAAGGAGGCGTCTCTGGTATGCGTTTGAAGTCATTCTCTCCTTCCCACCAAAGTCAGGCCCTGTCACACACACATACCCCCCCCCCACACACACACACAAGCTCTCACCAACCTGCACCCTGTTCCCAGCCACGTGGGAGGTGGGGAGACTCTACTGCTCCCCTGAGGCTTTAGCTCTGAATGCACATGATGCCTCCCACCCCTGGTTTTGGGCTTCCACTGATAAGTGCAGCAGAGAAGGTAGGAGTCAAGCCACCCAAGGGGTGTGTGTGGTCTGATGGCTTATGTCATTCCCCTTCCAGCTAGCCAGGGCGTCTTCCACCATGGAGAGGTCCCTTCACCAGTGACAGTCCCCACACGTGGAAGCCATGAGCAGTACCCGGGCAGGGGCTTCTGCAGGTTTCCACACTGGCTGGAGGCTGACATTTCTGGGGCTGGCAAAGCTGCAGCAGGAGTCACAGAAAGACGTGAGACCAATTTATGGGCGGGAGAAAAAATTGACATTGAGAGAATTTTGTTTATTAACTCTTTGAAATGTATTAACTTTTGAAGTCAAGTTTTGCGAAGGTGGCTATCAGTCAGCATCAGCAGAGGGGCACAAGCCCTGGCTCTTGGGAGCCTGCACGGCTAAGGAAGCATCTGTCTTGCTGAATCCTTGCAGCGACCTTCTAACAGATGCTTGTTGGCGTTCCCACTGTGCAGATGAGGAAGCCGACCCTGGCGTGTTGATGAATGAGGAGGCCGTGGGTACCAACCCGATCCTCTGACTGTTCTCTGGTGTCTTGGCCAATGAGGTGCCTCCTCCTGTCCCCTTCAGGACCCAGGGATGGTGGGTGGGGGTTTGGGGGGTACAGAAAAATGGACTTAAACACAATCATATATCCATGGAGGTCCATGGAAACAGAACAATGGCATTTGTTCAGAAGAGAGAGAATTTCTATTTTTTTGGGGTACAGTAAAAATAGCTTGTATGTTCCAAAAACAGCACTGTCAGTTACTGCTCAGGGTCCTTTATCTTTTTTTTTAAATTTTTTTTAATTTTTACATCTTTATTGCAGTATAATTGCTTTACAATGGTGTGTTAGTTTCTGCTTTATAACAAAGTGAATCAGTTATACATATACATATGTTCCCATATCTCTTCCCTCTTGCGTCTCCCTCCCTCCCACCCTCCCTACTGGACAGGTACATGTAAAAGTATGAGATTAGATCACTCCCTAACACCATACACAAAAATAAGCTCAAAATGGATTAAAGACCTAAATGTAAGGCCAGACACTATCAAACTCTTAGAGGAAAACATAGGCAGAACACTCTATGACATAAATCACAGCAAGATCCTTTTTGAACCACCTCCCGGAGAAATGGAAATAAAAACAAAAATAAACAAATGGGACCTAATGAAACTTCAAAGCTTTTGCACAGCAAAGGACACCATAAACAAGAGGAAAAGACAACCCTCAGATTGGGAGAAAATATTTGCAAATGAAGCAACTGACAAAGGATTAATCTCCAAAATTTACAAGCAACTCATGCAGCTCAATAACATAAAAACAAACAACCCAATCCAAAAATGGGCAGAAGACCTAAATAGACATTTCTCCAAAGAAGATATACAGACTGCCAACAAACACATGAAAGAATGCTCAACATCATTAATCATTAGAGAAATGCAAATAAAAACTACAATGAGATATCATCTCACACCAGTCTGAATGGCCATCATCAAAAAATCTAGAAACAATAAATGCTGGAGAGGGTGTGGAGAAAAGGGAACACTCTTGCACTGCAGGGCCCTTTATCTTTAAAAAAAAAAAAAAACACAACTGTATTGTTGCCAGGTTGTTAAGACCCAAATGGTCGTCCTCCCACCCTGTCACCAGGGTCACTGTTATCCTCTCTGTATGAAATGGGCTTGCTTCCCAGGCAACTCTGGCAGCCAGGCCCGGCTGGGGGGTTGTTTTTGCGTGTACTTCTCAGGAAGACATGCCCAGCTCTGGGGCAGCTCTGGGAACAGTCCCTGCAGGGCTGACAGGGGAGGGAGCTCCCCGGAGCTGGGCGTTCTCTTCCCTCAGACCCTGGGCACTCCCTTCACCCCTGCCCCCTAATCAGGAGAAATAGAAGGACGAGGCTTTGGGGGTTCCAGCAATGAGCCGCGGCTGGGCCCCTGCACGGCCCGCATTACTTCATCCTTCTTCACTGCAGCCATCAGAGCTCCCGGGAAGCCCACGGGCTTGGGCATTCTCCAGCACTTGGGCGTCTGTGGAGTTTAAGTTACTTCTCACCAAACCCGTCCAGCATGAGGCCCCAGAAGAGGTTGTAGGATCAAGGTGGTTTCCTAGCCCAGGAAAAATCTGGTCATCGAGGTGTCAGCCTGCACACCCTGCCCACAGCTGCACGTCGACACAGGCTGTGTGCTTAAGCAACTTCTTTAAACCGTGTAGGTGGAGAAGACAAGAGTGGACAGAGCTGCTGTATTCCAGCCTTCCACACGCACCCTCCCACACACACACCCCGCTGTGCACGCTCCCCCCACACACATGCACCTGCGCACACACACACACACACACCCCTCAAATCTGGAGAGAATCTTGTTGAAAGTCTGAAGCCCCTCACTGCAGCTTGGGCGGCACAAAGCAGCAGCTCTCCATCGCCTCATTAGCGGGGTCCCAGGGTTCCTGTGTTTTGGGCAAAGGTGACCTGAACTTTGGCCTGGAGCAAGAGACAGGGCTCCCTGGGGAGGGGAAGCCCCCCAGCTCTCCGATGGCCTGTGGACTAAACCTGGTGACAGACAGCAGATGGCAAAGCCGTGTGCAATTTCCAATCCAACACCAGGACCTTGGAGCCCTGGGGACACTTGCTCGCCTGCGAGGCCAAAACCACGCTTCAAACTTCCCTGGAGACGGCTGCTCCAGCCCAGCCTCTCGTCCTCTCGGGAACACCAGTCCCTGGACCCGGGGGAGAGGCAACACATGCTGAAACGTGTTTCCTGCCATGCGTGCACCTTCAAGATGCTCCTCTGCCAGAAAGGGGCCATCCGGAAGACCCCTGTGTCCACCCACCACCATCCAGCCACTCACAGGTGGTCCCAGGTACAAAGGGGTCTGGTCCGACTGTGGACTGAACAGGCTCCCTGCTCTGATGGGGCTGCAGGACCACTGGGAGGTGGGAGGATTCAAGTTTCTTCTGCTATTCACAACCGAGCAGGCGGGCTGAACTGCCCAAGGGGAAGAAGGGCAAACAGGCCATCTGGGGACCTCCCAGCTTGCATGGGGGCAGCAACTGGGAGGGGAAGCCACCATGGGTGAGGGAGGGCTGAGTCGGGTCGGGGGAGGTCGGAGGCCTGGAAACGTCTCTTCCTCCCATCCCCTGGGAAGCTGTCCGTGAGGAGGAAACTAGACATGGCAGACAGCATCGCCCAGGCCCAACTGATGGCCAGACACGGTGTGCGCGGGCAGGAATTTTTCTAAGCAGAGCGGCAGATTAGAGGAAGATGGGGGAAGAGTGATACCCGGAGATCACCTTCCTCCCCACAGATACATCAGGAATACATCTACGTGTGGAACAACTCCTACAGAACACCCACTGAACGCTGGCAGAAGACCTCAGACCTCCCAAAAGGCAAGAAACTCCCCACGTACCTGGGGAGGGCAAAAGATAAGCAGAGCGGCAGTGAACAGACAGCAGAGAAGAGCCCTGGCCTTGGCCTCCCGGGAGCAGGACCCCGCTTCCCGTGGACCTCCCACCCGGCCACACCCAACAGCCCCTGCCCACCTGCAGGAGGACCTCGCCAGGGGACAGGTTCCTGCTTCATTCACGTGAGGAATGAGGTGTTGTGTGTAAGACGCCATGAAAACGTCCCCGTGTTTTCAGTCATTTCTTAGATGCTATGTTTTGGAGCATTTCATTTGCAGAATTCCTCAAAATTAAACTGTCAGATATTTACTAAAAACAAAACAAAACATTAACTTCTATGGAAACAAACATGCCCACTCTACTCGGCGGTGAGAGTGGCGCCCTGTCCCAGATGCCCGGGAGTGGGCACCGTGGACCCACGGCAGCTGGAGGGGACAGGCGGGGCCCCGGCCTGTGAGGGCTGGACCGCAGGGCACGCACCCAGCCATAGGACTCAGGGACAAACGCTGCGGCGGAAGATGAGGTCCTCTGTGGGCGGGGCTTCAAGGGCACAAACGTGTCCGGAGCTCGCTGTGCAGCAGTGACGATGATCGCGGACACTCGTCCGTCTCAAAGTAAGTGTCCCGGCAGCGACACAGAAGAGAAATGATGGGATCAGACGTCTCCACTGTCTGTGCGAAAATTGAAAGACACAATCCATTGGCTCTGAGAGACACTAAGACCCGTGAACTCAACAGCAGTGCCTCTCGAGACACGGTCCATGCATCTCTGGGGCTCCAAGACCCCCTTTCAGGGTGTCCACATGGTCAAAACTATTTCCATCACAGCGCTGGAAGTCATGTCTCTTTTTGCCCTCGTGGTATGAAGGTAGTGATGGGGAAGCCACAGAGTTTCAGCTCGGATCCCGGCAGCCGCCCCAGACAGCGCAAACAGCCCCTGGATTCGTCACCATTTAAAAACTGCAAGTTTTACTTAAGGATGCCCTTGATAAGAAATAACATTTTAAAATTGTATTAAGTCTTGACCCTCTTTTCCACTTTTTCAGTGTCTGTGTGACAGAAGGCGGCTGCACACGGAAGATGATGGGACGCTGGAGAAAAACGCCTGCTTCGCTGGACAGTGCGCGGTTCTCACGGACGAGGTCCTCACACATCTGTGGTTACTCCGACCTGTGTGTTTAGCAGATATTTTCTCAAAAATGAACGAAGTGAGCCTGTTACTTAAGGAAAACAGCTGACAATACTTGACATCAGTGATCAGATTCAAGCTTTTTCAAATGAAAATTAGAATTTTGGAAAACATATGTCTGCACCATGAGCTTGACAGCTCCTCCGCACTTGTCTGATGAATTGTTGGTGATATTAATGAATGTGATTTCTTAAATGTTGTATCAGGAACTGTATCAACATTCAGAAAATCTGCATAACTCAGTGAAGAAATAGTTTCCAAGTGACCCATTGTGACATTAATGTAAATCTGTACCCAGACGGTAAATCGTGCCCGAGTAGAAGATCCCCTCTAAGTGTGAGATGGACCGATGGATTTTAATAGAACTGAGCACACAGTGTTCACTTTATTAAGTACTATAAGGTTTCGGATTCCACAGTCCAAGAAGCTTTAAGAAACTACCACTTGTCAAGGTCGGGTGTATTATCAAAGCAGAATGCATGCCGTTATCTGGAAAAGCCACCAAACGCTCCCCGTCTGCCACTGACATGTCTGTGTGAGGCCAGATTCCCTTCATTCAGTTCAACCAAAATGACATCTCCAAGAAGATGGAGCTTGGAACCAGATAGAGCAACAGCTGTCTTTTCCTTTAGACCAGATGTGAAAAAGAATTGTAAAAGGTAAAACAATGCCTTTCTTCCCACTAGATTACTTTTTTGGCGGGGAAATATGCTATTTTATTCATAAAAATATGTTAACATGTAATGGGGTTATTATTATTGCTACATGAATTAATAGGTATTCTATTAAATTCTCAGTGTTACTCTGTAGTAAGGTGAATATCAACAGATATAACCACACACCAAGAAGTCTTTGGGGTCCTTGACAATTTTGAGTCACGACGCCCACGGGTATGAGAACGGCTGCTCGGCCTGGGCACCTCCCCCAGGGCCCGCGGGTCCCCCGGAAGAAGGAGTGAGGTGGGGGCCTTGTCCCAGGAGACACATGAGCCGGGGAGCCCTTCATCAGTTCTGTCTGTTCATTCATCCATTCGTGCATTCACCGACCTTTACTGAGAATGCTGCGTGTTGGGCCAGGGCATGATGGGCAGTGGTCCTTTGACCTGTGGGTGGACGTCACCATGATGCCTGGCTCAAGGAGAAGCGCAGGGTGAGGGCTGGTCAGCTCCATGCACCTCCATCCCGGGCATGAGGGCCCCAAAGTCACCCACAGCTTAATGACACAGATGTGATGGATACCATCTTGCTGCAAGAAGGTTTTGGAAACAGTACTCTTCAATTAATTTTCAATTAAATTTTGTTTGAAATGCTCTCTGGCCTGGAAACTGTTGAGTAGACGCAGCTCACAGAATCAGTGTCGACAGCTCTGTCCGTCTCCCTGGAGGAGCAAGCAGTAGAGTCCCCACCCCCATGCCTCCCCCCGCCGCCCTGGGAGTCAGACGAAGGAAGCCCCGTCTTCAAGAGGCATTGTCAGCTCTGCTGCTTCTCACTGCCCTAAGCACGCCCGCCACGGGCACACACACCCCACGAACGTGCCCCGGGCACTCCCGCAGGCACATGCTCCCCTCCCTCCCATGCACGTGGCTCCCACACCTCCATACACATGCACACACCTCCCTACCCCCACAGGGAGCAAAACTATCTAATTTTTTTTTTTACAAAACTAAACTTTCAGACGTTATTGACCAATAAAGCAGCGACTCCCCATTAAGTCAGTGAAGAGAAAGAGGAGAAGGAAGGCACCGCGGGGCTGGCGGGGGCACCTCCGCTCCATCCAGAGGGGCCCAACCCCTCCCTGCCCGTCCATCTGCCCTGGAATGGAGAAGACCTTCCGCCCTGAAGCCAACAGCTTTCGAAAATCGCCCTTTTTGTGCATTTGTGCCTGGGAGTACCTCTTCCCAAAGGGAGCCGTGATGATTAGCTGCGCTCTGAGGGAAAATATTTGCTCTAATGGGGTCACTTGTCAACAAGGCCAGGCTTGGCACTGAAGACTCCACTTTCCTCCTTATCGTCTGGTCCCATTCCCCACGGGTGAGGCTGTTCGTGACACCAGCCTTGCTCCTGCACACTCTCCCTCCATCTGCCAGGCAGCAGGGATGGTCACCAGATCCCCACACCTCCTCCAGGGAGCCCTCACCCTTTGTACGTCCAGGCTTCAGTGCTGCGTGGCCAGCCCGGAGCCAGGCCCTCAACTGCTCTTTCCAGAGCCATATCCAGGGCTGGGGGTGGAGTGATCCTGATCCCCCCCCCCCGGTCTCTGCCGGACTCTACCTGAAGGGGACGGTCCTCGGATCGTGGAGCAGACCCCTACTCCGCTGCCCGGCCTCCACCACCTCCTGCTGTGCTTCCTGCCTCATCAGCCGCTCCTGGCGGCCCACAGCTTCTGGGCTCAAGGGGGAGGTGGGCTTCCTCTGCCCCTGTCCCGCTGGGCCCAGCATTCTCCTCCTCCCTCTAGCCTGAGACTGAGCCCTTCATTCCCAGCCGGTGTGGCCACAGTGCAGCTCGTGGACCGAGTGCCCTTCGGTTGCCCAGCATCTCCAGTCCTGGGTCCTGCGGGACCCTGAGTCCTCCCGCGGCGGGTCCCCACACCCATGTTCCCACCTGCCTCTCAGGCTGAGACTTCGATCTGAAGGACTGGCAGCGCTTCTGGGTCCCAGGAGGGAGACAGAGCACACCGGAGCCCCCGTCTACGCAAGACTCACAGCTTATCTGAGGGGGCGTGTGCCCCCGTGGGCCCAGTTAACCACCTCGGGACCCGAGATATTACACCTGCAGTGACAGGGTGGAAATGGCTCAGACTTTGCCCTCCGGGGCCCTCAGGGTGGGACAGAGGTGCCACTTACCAAGAGCTCTGGGCAATTAAGCACGAAATATTCATTCAATTATTTGCCTAACAAATTAACTCAGTTCATCATGAAAAATGCAATTAATTTTATTTATCGGGTCCATGAAAGGCAAAGCAAGCCAACTTTAAAAATGCATATAATATGTACAGCAACTATTTCTAGCACAATAAAGACAATTCTTTTTAAAAATAAAATCTAGTACTGGTAAGAGCATATCTATAGCAACTGTTGGGTAGTTATTCTTGTCTAGTTTTGAGCAAATGAAAAGTCCGTTCTATGCAATGGCCCTCAGTGCACTCTTATAATAAAACGCGGAGTGCTTGCAAGCATTGGCAAGCCCCGCCGTGTGCTTCTTGGACGGCGGATCCTTGCTTCCTCACCTGGCACCAGCCAGAGGAAGGCTCTCGGACACCGGGCACTCACGGTCCTAGGAGGCAGGTGGACATGCTGGGGCGGGACCTCACGCCATAGGCATTACTCCCCTTGTTCCCCCTCCCCCTCCCCCCCATGGCTGATCACTGAACGTGGCCATCGTGCATCCCCCTCCTTGCACGTGGCCACTCTCGGGGCCAGCCCACTCATCTTTCTTGCCCAGAGTTCTGTCTCCCGTCCCCAAGTCTGCACCAGAACACCTGGCCATGCCTTTGTCTGCTAACACCCAGCCTCCTCCCTGCTTCCCCAGTGGTACCCAAATCCTTTGAGAACTGGCCGTGGTCCTCATCTGCATTGCCCGCCCCCTGTGGGCGTGACTGCTCTCTCCCAAGGGCCGCTGCTCACCGCGTCTTTCCATGGAAGGCTCTCTCCTTGGAAGTGCTCTGTGCTTCCCCATGCCAGACTGTCAAGCTCGTCCTCCTCTTGCACACGCCTCAGGCCAACCTGGCCTCCATCGTGCAGGTCACTTCCTCACCTTCCCCGAGGACTGGAGGTGCCCACTCCCATTGCCCTGTTCCTCCAACCCAGGGGCCCTACAAGTCTTTGTCATTGTGTCTCCTTCATCCTTCATCCACCTTCATCCTTTAAGGGAATAAGTCCCCACAAAAGGCTACTTATGCTAGAGAAATTACTTTTGCATAAACGTAATTATTGGGACCTATCAGATCTACTAAAACTTCCAAGGCTCCTCAACAAGGCTCCCTAGGCCCATGAAACACTGCCCTGTAACAGTGCTAGTCTTACAAAGCTGACGGAACTTTGGGTATTTAAGCTTCTGTCAAGTGTTAGTTTCTGCTAGCAAAAATGACAAAATATTATATATTTGTTCTACTCTCCCCTTTTCATTTCTTGAGCTCAAGTCATAACACCAAAATAAGTTTGGCAAATGAATCCCCCAAAATACTTTGTCCCCTGCTGTATCTGGAATACTTGTAATCACTATATCTAATGTCATATCAACCTGCTCTAGACTGAAAAAATAGCTCATTTACATGAGCTGCTTGAATTGTGAATTTTCTAGGATACCTGCAACCATCGGGGTCCAAATGAAGGCAGTGTCCTGTGATGCTTGAAACTCAAAGTGGCTACTCCTGCTGCAAAGATTCGGTTGACTTTGTAAATTATACAGCAATAGACTGAATAGAGTTCTCAAAACTGTGCACAACACATGCTGCTTCTTTCTTAAGAGTCACTGTTTTGAGACTTCTCTGGTGGTCCAGGGGTTAAGACTCCTCACTCCCAATGCAGGGGGGCACAGGTGTGATCCTTGGTCAGGGAACTAAGATCCCACGTGCTGCACGGTGCCGCCCACAAAAAAACATTAAAAGAAAATTTATTTATAAAAATAAGAATTGCTGTTTTAATGTACAAGTTGCCACAGGATAATAATCTTTTAGATGAAAGTTCTGTGCTCAGTACTTTCTATACATCAGTTCAAATCCTAAGCAGAGCTCTTTTCGCTTGGTACCACTAATTTCATCTGCATTTTACAGGTAGGGAAGCTGAGGTCCAAGAATAAAAATGAGTTTGCCTAAAGCTACATAGGTAATGAGTGGTGGGTCCAGGACTTTACCCTGAGTCTTTCTGACACCTAAGCCTGCACTTTTAACCACTGTGTGTGTCTGAAATATGTCTGCACATCTGTGTCCCCCATTAAACCGTTAGGTCCCCTGAGGAATGGACTGTGCCTAATTTGTCTGGGTAACGCGGAGCTGTCACAGCCACTCACATCCCAGACACTCAGTGAAACTCACATGGTGCAGATCCGGTTAGCATCTCAGCTCGTGTCAGAGGGTACATCTGCTGATTCAGACCAGACCAGATCCGTCTGTATCCCCGGCAAGCAGGAAGACATGGCATGAGTCTGTAGCTCTGAGCCAGGCATCCCTGGGGCCTCATGGTGTGGCCAGGCTCTGTCTCCAACAACTGTCTTGCAGTCCAGTTTTGCGGGACATGGGGACATAGGAATTGGGTCTCCGTGTCCTGCAAAGCCCCTCTTCTCGGGACTGCAAGCAGTCTCTTCTTTTTTTTTTTTTTTACTTTTTAAAATGTCAAGCTTTATGAATGTATAATTTACATATGATAAAGTCCAATTGGATTCGTTTTGACAAATGCATATAGTCTTGGAGCCATCATCACAACGTAGATAAAATATTTTCATCACTCCAGAAGTTTCCACCAGGCCCCTCTGCAGTCAATATCCTTCTCCAACCCCAGGCACACAGAAGGTAATGAATAGTTACCTACTGGATACAGTGAGTTCTATCATCGCTGCAAGTACAACAGAAATCTGTCATTTAATCTACCAAACACAAAATACACCAGCAAAAGGGACTACGATAAAGGAATTCTCAATATGCAGCATATGCCAACTTGTGAGCTAGGAGCACAATTGCTGCTGGGTCTTTTTCACTTTCTTGGTTGACTCCAACATCCATGGAATTTAAGCCACCTTCATCCTTTAAGGGAATAAGTCCCCACAAAAGGCTACTTATGCTAGAGAAATTATTTTTGCATAAACGTAATTCTTGGGACCTATCAGAGCTACTAAAACTTCCAAGGCTCCTCTACAAGGTTCCCTGGGCTAATGAAACACTGCCCTGTAACAGTGCGAGTCTTACAAAGCTGACGGAACCTTGGGTACATTAAGCTTCTGTAAAGTGTTAGCTTCTGCTACAAAAATGACAAAATATTATATATTTGTTCTACTCTCCCCTTTTCATTTCTTGAGCTCAAGTCATAACACCAAAATAAGTTTGGCAAATGAATCCCCCAAAATACTTTGTCCCCTGCTGTATCTGGAATACTTGTAATCACTATATCTAATGTCATATCAACCTGCTCTAGACTGAAAAGATAAGCTTTTACATGAGCTGCTGGAATTGTGAATTTTCTAGGATACTTGCAACCATCGGGGTCCAAATGAAGGCAGTGTCCTGTGATGCTTGAAATTCAAATGACTTTTATTTAAATTGAAAACAATACTTAAAACTGCATTTAGAGTCGAAACTCTTTTGTTTATAAAAATTATAAGGAGTATTCCTAGGTGAGGCAAAGTATTACTAGGTTAACAAGACCAGATTTAACTTTGGACTTTACTCTTTGAACAAATTGTAGAGAATGGAGAAAAAAAAAAGTTATTTACAGAAAACAATATCTACATATGTACTCAGAGGTACAAAGACAAAAGAGACTTAAGTATGTGCTGGCATCTCAGAAGCAGTTCTCAAAGAGCTTAGTTTTATTTCCTTGAATTTGAATTTTAAGAATGTCTAAGATCCTTCTTCATCCTCAATCTTGGGAGCCAAATAGTACTTTAAATGTCCCATATCAGCAATTTTATACTCTACGACGAGGGGTACATCTGCAGACATACTGAGCGTTACTGTAGGAGAGAGTGGAGTGGCTTTTGTAAAGAAGTTCAGGTACCTCAGTGCAAAAGTTAGCTGAACTGGGTCATTCATCTCTATGGTAACAGCTTCCCCTTCTTTATCAACATTCCTCATTTGTGACAACTTAATATTTCCATTTCCAAGTTCTCCACTTGCAGAAAATTTCACTCCATCTTTTGCACAGGAAATTACAACAGCATCTCCAATATGACTGAGATCTCGGCATATACGTGCAAATTCACCAGAAGGCGTTTTTACTACACAGCTGCACTCTTGTTCTGGAATTCCAAGCTGTTCGACATCTAAATCCATTAACTTCATTTCATAATCTGAAACCTTTTCTTGATTTGGAGCTTCAAATACTAGTGCCAAGGCGTCCGCGTTATCTTCAGCCCTTAGTGTAATGATGTCTTCATTGCCAGCACATTACAGTATTTTGGACGTGCTGGTGAGGTTCACGCCCATGGCCAAGTTGCGGTTGCAGCGGTACCTGCCGAAGCCCTCAGAGCGCAGGGTGAGCTGCATCAAGGAGACATGGGAAGAGTCCATGCTCTGCAGGTTCATGCCACTCGAGCTGATGTCCCAGAATCCCAGAAGGCCTCATTGATGAGGTCCTTAGGTGCCTCAAGCACCTTCTTCAAGATGGAGCCCTGGACCAGGCGCGCCTCGAACATGGTGGCGGAGTTGCAAGGACACGGCTACTGGCGGAAGGAAGGAGGAAGGTGTAGCCGACTTAGGCTTCAGAAGATGAAAGCGACTGGGGGAACTAACCCATGAATGCTTGAGACGGAGGAAGCCCACAACCAGCCCGCCGCGCCTGTCGCAGTTTAATCAAGCAGTCTCTTCTTACCCCGAGCCTGGTGACCTCCTCAGAGATGAATTCCTTTGAACCCTTTACAGAAGTCAATTCCTTATCGATTAGCACTTAACTCGTAATAGGGTTTGGGGTTGGGGGAGAGGGATTGGAAACAATAATTAATAAGAATAAGCAACAATAATAGTAACTACTTTAGATTCCCAACTGCTCATTCTTTTTAATAGTAATGCTTATTCTCTTTATCAGTTCTTAAATTTATCAGTATCTATCTCTTTACTGGACTCTCCTACACCAACCCCCTGCCCTATAGCATGTGGGTATCATCTAGAATTTTGACTATAGTTTATTACAGATATACTTTTTTGTTTGTTTTGTCTTAGTCCTTGCTTTAGTAAGTGATGTGGTCACTCAGAGGTCCAATATTCTACAGTTCATTTCTTTTCTTGCTGTAGGGCTCTTTTTAAATGTCTCCAAAAGAGTCTTTGTGTAATAAAATTTCTGAGGACTTCCTTAGGCGTCTGAAAATATCCTTATTTTGCCAGTGTGTAAATGATAGCTTAGCTGGCTATAAAATTATGAGTTTAAAGATTGTGGTCCTTTGATATGGAAACTATCACTCTACCATCTTTCTGCGTCCAGTTTTGTCATTGATAAATATGGTGTCAATCTGATTGGTGTTCCTTTAAAAATTACTGTTTATTTTCTCATTGGAAGTTTTATAATTTCATCTCCTTAATGTCCATAAATTTCACTGTAGTGTGTTGAGATGTGGCTGGCTCTTTCCCCCGCTTATTGAGATTGTACATATTCCTCAAATCTGGGAAATTCTTGGTCAATAATTTTTCAAATATTGTCTCCCTCATCCTAATTGTTTTCTCCCTTCTGGGACCCTAACGTCTGAAAAGACAGTTCTTCAGTCTTCTGTATTGCTTGACTTTCTACTATGAAAAATCCTTTTCATATCTTCATTGTTTCATTTAGAGAATTCCTAAGACTGGTCTTTTTATTTACTAATCTCAAGTTAAATTCATTTTCACATTTAACTTAGCTACTGATATTTTTTAAAATAAATAAGTAAAAAACTACCTCCTTGGTTTTTTTCTGTATAACTTCTTGTTCTTTCATCTTCCCAATATTCCCTCCCCACTGGCCTTCTTATTTCTTAGAAGGGATTGAACAGCCTTTTTAAAGCTTCTTGTTCTGCTTTAATGGAATAAATGGAATCCTTGTTCCATTGATTCTGCTTCATCTAGTATGAATTTCTTTCTCATTCTGTTGTCTTTCTCTTTATAGAAGTTGTATTCCTAGGAAGTCTCATTACTTTTGCTGAGAGATTATGCTTTCCTGAGATCTTCTCTATCTTTCCTGGGAATGGGTACCTGAGGGGAGAAGATAAAGCTCATGTAAGAACTTGGTCTGCTTTGACGATTTTGTGGGGTGGAAGGAGGGTGCATCTCATGGTGAAGAGCGTCTAGTGTTACACATCATGTCTCCTCCTTGGCACTGGTCTTATTCAAGAACTGCCTCCCTGCTGTGATTGCCTAACACCTGAGCAGAGAGAAAGGAGTGCTAGGTGGCTGGAAAGTCTGGAAGGACCTGTTTTGAACTGTTCATCATCCCAGTGAGAGTGTAGCAGAGTCCTTGATTTACCCCACCACCCCCGCTAGCCCTGGGATGGCTTCTCTTCTCACACAGACTGAATGGGGCTCCACAAAGCTTCTGGAATCAGTGGATTGAAGTCTGACATCAGTCTTGGAAAATCTCAGCCATGAGCTCTTCCAATACAACTTCTGCTTCACCCTCCCCTCCACCTCTCTCCTTCTGAGACTCCAAATATAAGTAGGTTGATCCAGTTGACTTGGATTCAGGTCTGTTTTTTCTAGTCTTTTCTTTCAGTCCACTAATCTTGTCTTCTGCTGTACCCTGTCCGCTCTCAAATTTATTCAATGAGTTTAATTTTAGGTACTGTATTTTCACTTACAATGTCTAGTTGATCTTTTTTAATAGATTCTAATCCTTTTTTGAAATTCTCCATCTTTTTAGCCACTTAGTGCATCTCTCCCAGATTGTGGTTGACATATTGGTACTTGTTAATGTTAAATCTTTGTGTGTTAACCCCAGTGTCTGGATCATCTATTGATCTATTTTATTGACTGCTTTTTAGCAATCATTACTCGTATTTTCATACTTCATATTCATGTAAGTTTTGATTGTAGACCAGACATTGTGCATACAAAAACAATAGAGACTAAAGTTGATATGACTGTTCCTCTGAGGATTCCCCTTCCCCGCCCCCAGATAAAAATAATCACCTCAACCTAATTAGAAATTGAGCTGGTTCAAGACTGGGTTGCAGCATTAGAATTCATCCACATTTGTGTTTTCCAAGTCTGAAGGATGATGCCTGTGTTAGTCTGGGTTCTCCAGAGAAACAGAACAAATAGGATAGAAAAGGAGACTTATTGAGAGGAATTGACTCATAGGAGATGTCCCAGCTCAAGCAACAAGGCAGATAGAAAAGGGCCAAATTTCTTCCTCTGCCTTTTTGTTCTATTTAAGCCTTCACAGTGTTGGAGAGGGTCTTCACATGCGGGAGGGCCATCTACTTTACTGAGTCCACCAAGTCCAATGCCAATCTCATCCAGAAACACCCTGGCAGACACACCCAGAAAGAATGCTTAATCATATATCTGGGCATCTTCAGATCCAGTCAAGTTGACCCGTAAAATTAACTATCACCAAGTCTGACAGGGGGTGTCCCTAGCAAAGGAGGTGGAGATCTTACTGCCTTTCCAGCCCAGCTGCTCCATCTCTGCACCCCGATACTCAGCAAGGAATCTGCAGGAGAAAACAGCTACATCTCTTGGTCTCCTCTAGATTCTAATCTCTCACGCCATCCAACATGATTTTCAAAATATTCATGAACTTATCTTTTCCCCAGGACAGTCCCTCTGCCTAGGCAAGCCCCAACACTAGCCTCTACCCAGACTCAGAAAATGCCCTTAGGAAAGTAAATGGTTGGTGATTGCAGCTCACCTAGGAATGGCTCTGCCTGCTCTTGAATTTTTAAAAATTGAAATATAACAATATTATGTTAATTTCATGTGTACCACACAGTGATTTGATATTTGCATACGTTATAAAATGATCACCGTAGTAAGCCTAATAACCATCTGTCCTCATACAAAGTTTTTACAATATTATTGATAATATTCCTTTTTCTGTATATTACATCCCCACGATTTATGTATTTTATAACCAAAATTTTGTACCTCTAAATCCCCTTCACCTACTTCACCCAATCCCCCACCCTCTTCCCCGCTGGCGGCCACCCATTTCTTCTCTCAATGAATCTGGTTTTGCTTTGTTCTGTTTGTTCTGTTTTTAGATTACACACGTAAATAAAGTCACACTTGGCATATCTGTCTCCCTCTGTCTGGCTTATTTCACTTAGCATGATACCCTCTAGATCCTTCCATGTTGTTGCAAATGGCAAGATTTCATTCTTTTTTATTGCTGAGTAATATTCTATTATATAAAAATATCACATCTTCTCTATCCATTTGTGTCTGTGGATGGACATTTAGGCTGCTTCCATATCTTGGCTATTGTAAATAATGCTTCAGTGAGCATTGGACTGCATATATCTTTTCAAATTACTGTTTTTGTTTTCTTTGGGAAAATACCCAGAAGTGAAATTGCTGGATCATATGATAGTTCTGTTTTTAATTTTTTGAGGATCCTCCATACTGTTTGCCACAGTGGCTGCACCAATCTACATTCCCAGCAATAGTGCAGAAGGGTTCCCTTTTTTCCAAATCCTTGCCAACACTTATTATTTGCTGTCTTTTTGATGAGAGCCATTCTGACAGATGTGAGATAATATCTCCCTATGGTTTTGATTTGCATTTCCCTGATGACTAGTGATGTTGAGTATCTATCTTCTCATGTGTCTGTTGTCCATCTGTATGTTTTCCTGGGAAAAATGTCTATTCATGTCCTCTGCCCGTTTTTATTAATCTTGAGTTGTATGAGTTGTTGTTGTCGTTGTTGTTGTTTTCTTGGTATATTTTGGATATTAACCCCTTACTACAAATATTGTTTGAAAATATTTTCTCCCATTCAGTAGGCTGCCTTCTCATTTTGTTGATGGTTTCCTTTGCTGTGAAACAGCTTTTTAGTTTGAGGTAATCCCATGTGTTTATTTTTGCTTTCATTTCCCAGCCTGAAGAGACAGATCCAGAAAGAATATTGCTAAGACTGATGTCAAAGAGTATCCTGCCTACGTTTTCTTCTAAGAAACTAGAAGACGCTCTCCTCAATGCACTTGCCTGCTCTGGAATTTAATTTGTCTGGTCCTTTGTACTCCCATGGCTGTCCAATGTCTTTATAACTGTAAATTTCCCTAGTTGCTACGGTGGGAGCGCTGGTCTGCTGATTCTTAGTGTAAACCATGTAGAAGCTGACACCTCTTACAGTGGTTAGGGGCAGAAAATTATTGCCCAGTGCCCAGGGGAAGAGGCAAGGGCACACAGTGAGAACTCCCTTCCTCATATCCCATCACCAGAATCTACCCTTTTTCTACTCTAGGGCATCATTCCTCCCTCTACTCACTTACCCAGAAGCCCAAGTACCCAGAGGTTCTCGAGGTTTTATTTATTTATTTATTTTTTATGGACTCACCAACTTGCCTCTGCTTTTTGCTGCATCACTGAGACTGATTTGGGGGCAGGAGCCAGTGGTAACCCATGCTAGTGACTCATCATATCATGAACCAGAATTACAGCAGAGACCCAGCTCTGCCCCATATTATCTATATCGCCCTGAGCAAATCACTTCACCTCTCCTTTCCACAACTGCAAAACAGTGTTGACCTAGATCACACACCGTTCAAATGGGTATAAAAATATCCTGAAATCTTTAAGTGTTATGTCCATGTAAGCAATTATTATTTCTTGCTCTTTGAAACCAATACTCTTATAGAATCCATCAGTATCACTACTTTGAAAAAGTGGTACATAGAACTCCTTTACGCCCTTTACCCAAGTTCCTCAATTACAAATATTTTCCCCATTTGGGTCTATCATCCTCAATGATAGATAGATAGATAGATAGATAGATAGATAAATAGATAGATAGATGATAGATACTTCTCTCCTAAACTATTTGGGATAAATTACAAACACCACGTCTTTCCCCTAAATATTTTTTGTATATTTCCTGAGAATAGAGATATTCTTAACAGGAAATGAAGTAAGAATACAATACTCGTAAGTGATCTGGAGTTCATATTCCTATTTGCTAGCTATCCTATATTTCCTTTTGTGGTCATTTTCCTCAGTCCAGGGTCCAGTCCAGGATCACATGTTGGGCTGAATTTCATGCCCTTTTAGGCTCATTCTTTTCTGGAATGGTTCTTCAGCCCCTCTATCTTCCCCTGAACTTGACAGTCCTGGAGAGTATGGGGTAGGTATTTGCAGGGTGGCCCCAGGGTTGAATCCGGAGGATGTATTTGGGCAGGTCCACCCCGGAGGTGAGGTTGTGGGTGGCACAGCACATCGGGAGGCACTTGGTAAGCTGGGGTCAAGTTTCCACCAGTCATCCCAGCAGTCACTGGAGACTCCAGGCTGAATCAGTGCTAATGGTGATGCTGCAGAGCCGTGGTTCTCGAAGTCTGTCACCCCTTCCATTTATTAACTCACCTTCTACTGCAGGGAAGAGCCTTTCCTTCCCCCTTGTTCATTTACTCCTTTACTTTTGAATTGGTATATCTCATGGATTCTTACATTATTCTATGGGTTATAATCTGCTACTGCTGCTGGCCGTCAAGGGACTGTTTGTGTATGTACCTCCTGAGTGATACCCCTGTAGGGTCCCATGGGTCTCGGAAATTGTAGGATGAATGAATAAGCGGGTCAAGGGGCGAGCTCTCGGTTGTTTTGAGAAAAACCTAGTGAATCAGAATTAGCCCAGGTGCCTATTCCCTAGAGTGATCTGCTTTTCTAGCGTGAATCTCCTAGAGCCCCTGCAGGGAGCCCTGCCTCCCACCAGCCTGGAGAAAGAGCCAGTCTAGATTGGACACCTGCTTTCTCCCTTCCAAGCCTGCCCACTCTGCGCTCAGCTTGAATTATCCCCCAGACCTGCTGCTAAGGCCCCTTGTAGATCATCTCCAAAACCCCTCAGCAGGAGCGACCCTCTGTGCTGTAGGTAGCCTAGCACTGTATCGAGAGCCTCCTACCTGCCCACTCCCGTGCTCCTGGGCACTGCAAAGCAGACAAGCTGCTTGGAAAAGCATCTGGCAGCACATAACAAGAATCATAAAATTGTTTGTTCCGTTTGACCTCCCGGTGACATTTCTGGGAAGTCGTCCTGAAAGAAAATTCCAAAAATGGCAAAAGCCTATGTGTAAAGACGTCTATTGCAGAATTATCCAACTTACAAGGCACACTGGACACCTATCGGTCGGGGAATGGTAGGTAATTTATGGTACACTGAACGGATTGAATATTATATTTCTTCTCCTGTGATTCTCAAGATTATGAAGAAGCAGGAAAAATGTGTGATGTATTCAGTAGGAGAATGGAGAGTGCATAACCTTGAGTAACTTTATGGATAATAACGATATCCATATTCTCCATAATAATACGGATGAAAAGGTTTCCTTTCCTGGAGAGCTGATATCAGAGCTCCTCCTGGGGAGGGGGGTGGCATTGAGTTCTATGGACACACAGGTGGAGGCTCCCAGGCCCTCGTTTAAGGCAGCCCTGACTGCTGGTGAAAGTTTGATGGTCACTGAAACGAGAATGGTCCCCTCTAAACTGGACCAGCGTTGGGCCGGCATGGGGAAAGTACAGGAGTATCTGCTTCCTCACACCCACACCAGGGGTCCAGGGCCAGCTGCTCTTACCTGGGCGCGTCTGAGCAGTGCAGGCAAACTGTATGCAGGACCAAGCAAAGAGCAGAGGGTGCAAAAGCTGAGGAGAGAGAGCCCTACAGGCTTCAGCTGCTAGGGGCCTCCTGGCAGGGCCAGAATCGGAGCTGGGACCTGGGTGATGACTAGGACCTGGGGAGGCTAATGAACAGACTTACAGGCGAGGGGCATCTTTCTGTTTTTGTTCACAGCTTTATGGGGATCCAATTCACACACAATTCACCCATTTAAAGTACACAATTCAATGACCTTTTGTGTATTTCTAGAGTGGTGTGACCGTCACCCCTGTCAATTTTAGACCATTTTTATCACCCCCCAAAGAAACCGTGTCACCCCCGCAATGTTCCCATCCTTCCCACCCTCCCCAGTCCTAGGTAAACACTGACCCACCTTCTGTGTCTATGGATTCGCCCGTTCTGGACATTTCATATAAATTGAATCACATAATACAGCATCTCTTGCTACTGGCTTCTTTCAGCTAACCGTGTTTCCAAGTTTCATTCACATTGTAGCACACAGCAGCCCTTTATTCCTTCCTGTGATTGAATAATATTCTGTTCTGTGCATACCATATTCTGTTTATCCATTCATCAGCTGATGGACATTTGGGTTGTTTCCACTTTTTGCCTCTACTCTAAACGCTGCTACAGACACTTGTGTACAGGTGTTCGTGTGGATCAATGTTTTCATTTCTTCTGAGTATATACCTAGGAGCAGAATTGCTGGGTCACATGGTAACTGGTTAACTCTCTGAGGAGCTGTCGAACTGGGTCCTAAAGTAGCTACGTCCTAGTGTCTGTGGCATCTCAGTGTCTGTGGCATCCTAGTGTCTGTGCATTTCCCTGACGGCCAATGACATTGAGGCTCTTTTCATGTGCTTATTGGCCTTGTTCATATCTTCTTTGAAGATGGATATAGTCTCTCGCATTTGACAAACCGCTCCCACACCTCCTGTCTGGTGTGTGGTGTGCATCTGGGTATTTATTTATTTATTGGTATTTATTTTTGGTCTGGCATTACTTTCTTTCCTCTAGGAATTGCATCCTTCTCCCTTTGGGGAATAGCTCCCCCTTCCCTCCACCTTTTTCCTAATGTGTGTGGTGCAGAGGGTCCCCCTCTTTTTCCTCACTCATCTCCACAGCCATGGCAATTGTCTAAGGTTGGCTGGAAGTGAACCTGGGAGATGGAGGCCTTGAAATGGACGTCAGGACTGCGAGGCATGTGGGGCAGCAGCCTCCACACGGAGAGAGGCAGGGGATGAGAGATGGCAGGAGAGTGGGACCTGGCCCACGGGCTCGTCTGGGACCTGCCAAGATGCAGTGGAGACCGTTTCTTGGGTTTCGGCTGCCACCAAGGCCCTTTGCGTCTTTGAGTGCGTTTCCGCACCTGTGATGAAAGACGCAAACCTCTAGGGGGAAGGCAGGCAGAGACTGATCTGCAGATGAGCCTACTGGGCAGGAGGAAGCTGAGTGCCTGTTTTGAGGTCCAGAGACCACGCTTATTTATCTTTTGTCCCTGGTCTACTTTGACATCTCACTGGCGACAAGTCACTCAGGTGGCACGGGACCGGCCGAGTTCTCAGCCCTGCCTCCATGGAGCAGGCTCTCAGGCAGCGCAGCCAGACCCTCATCCCACAGACGACGTTCCCATAGCAATCCCTGGGGAAGACAGAGCCCGTGGGGATTCACAGAGTGCAGTACTTTGACGTTCATAGAAAAGAGGCAAGTTATAAGCACAAGTGGTGTTTTACATGGGCCTGTGGGCAATTTTTCAGTGAAAATTCAAACCCAAGGCTTCAGGGGCAGAGGGCGAGAGCAGTAGTTTTCTTCAAACCTACTAGGCACCAGAGCCTCTGCTAAGCAGGTCACCTCTCTGTAGACAAGGAAACCAAGGCCAGGTGGGATTAAACCCTCTCCGGGGAAAACCAAGGAGCCAGGGGCCACCCCGGAGTTCAGGGCTGCAGCCTTCCTGGGTCACAGAGCCTGGGCCACGGACCCGCTGCGAGGCTGGGTTCTCGACGCCCTCTCCATCCGCGGGGCCAGCACAGGCTGAGCACACGCCGCCTTGCTGAGCAGACACATGACACCCACAGAACCTAGGAAATGGGTCCAAAGCCCCTTTACACGTGGTCTGACTTTACAGGGCTTTAATAGGCATCAAAGTGTTCCTTGGAATTTAGGGGTTTGGCAAAGGTCTAAAATTGGTTTTTAAGTGCCTGTGGCTTGGCAAATCCATACTGTGCTTTGGGAGGTTCCCTTCGCTTCTAAACCCACGCAGGGCTTAGAAGGAAAAATAATATGGACCCTGCTGAACGAGTCTCACTTATTCCTTGAAAATTTCATTCTTTGCAAACCAAAGAGGACAGTGGTTTGAGTTCTCCCTCTTGGCACCAGGATGTGCCCTTGACAATGCTGAGAAGGTTTCAGCCAGTTTTTGGTCAAGTGTTCCTCGTAGTTTGGTACCAAGATCAGAGCTGGGGTCTTCGGAATGGTCTGGAAGGCGGTGGCGGAGGGGGGTGTGGGAGACCCATGAGAACGTGGGCAGGAGAAGTGGCCGCCTGGGCTTGGGGAGCAGGTCCTGAGGCCGTGTCCACACTCCCCGGCCCTCCCCTGTCCCACTCACACGGTCCTGTCCAGCGCTGAGCCTGGAGTGTTCGGTGACAGAGCCTGAGGCCTGCCCGAGCGATAGGGCAGGAGGGAGACAGGTAGACACACTTTCTGGTCGGGGGCCCCCAGCCCCGCACGAGCCAGGAGCCGAGGAGTGAAGCCCTGGGCGACGGCTGGTCCAGAGCCTCCCTTCTGTACTGCTCTCCACTGCCTGGTGGAGCTGAGCGCTCTCCATGGCGACAGCGTGAAATCCACTGCTTTGTCTTAGTCATTTTTAAACAAACAAAAACCATTTTTATTTAGAGGTAAATGTAGATTCACATGCAGTTGTAAGAAAGAAAAAGAAACGGCAGAGAGAGACCCCCGCACCCTCCACCCACTTTCCCCCAAAGGTAACATCTTGGGTGACTAGAGTATCATATCATAACCACGAAATTGACATCAATACAAAACACCCAGGGACGCAGAGTTGCCAGTTTCACATGCCCACCCGCCCCATGAGGGTATTTAGTTCTATGAATTTAATCGCACGTGTAGGTTCCGGAATCCACCAGCACAGGCTCCCTCGGGCTCCTTCCACAGCCTCACCACCTCCCTCCTGCTCCCTAAGCCCCGTCGCCACTATCTGCTCTCCCGTCTCTGTAATCTCATCATTGTAAGCGGGTTACACACTATGTAACCTTCTGAGACTGGCTTTTTCCACTCAGCATAACTGCTTTGAGATCATTCAAGCTTTTGTACCAATAGTTCTTCCTTTTTATTGTGGATCAAGAGTTTATGAAGCGCGGAGGAACCTCAGGCTACTTACCATGCACGTTGTTAATGGGCGTCTGTGTTATTTCCAATTTGGGGTTCTTATGAGCAAAGCTGATATGCACATCAAGGTACAGGCTTTTGCGGGAACATGGTCTTCATTTCTCTGGGATAGATGTCCAGGAGTTCATGGTTGGGTCATGTGTAGTCGCATGTTCGGTTTGGTAAGGAACTGCCATATTTTATTGCAGAACAACTGTCCCCCTTTACACCCCCAGCGGCAATGGACGAAGGGTCCACTTTCTTGGCATCCTCACCAGCATTTAGTGTTGTCACTATTTTTATTTTAGCCATTCTGATAGGCGTGCAAAGTGGTGAGATAAGAGTTCCTGGAAACAACCCAGACATGCTCAGGGACCTTCCACGGTGCAGGCTGCCTGTGGGGACCATGAGGCAGAGGGCTCCTCCCGGGCTCTGCTTCTCCACAGACCCTCAGGCCCCCTCCGCTCACCTTCAGACCGTGTCGGGTCTGTTTGCTGGCATTTGACCTGGTCACACAGCCCAACATCTCAGAACCCCCAATGGCCTCCAGCTTGTACATCCACCCCACCTTTTGTCCCCTTAGCCTGGAACGCTGTCCCCAGAAGCTCATAGCCACCCTCTCTCAATGTCAGAGGTCCACCCAGAGAGAGGCCTCTTCTGCCCACGCCAACAAAGGCAGCTCTCATTCACGATTTCCCTACTGATGCCTAGAATTAAACTACTTCATCTATTGCTTGTTATCTGATTTTCCCCCATAGAGTCAATTCCTTGTGGAGATCGATATTTCCAGCGCCCACATAATGTACAATGGGCAGGGATGTCAATCAGTATTTGGTAAATATCTGAATCAATGAATGGATGGATGTGTGAGCCTTTAGTTTGAATTCTAGTTAGAGCACCAACAAAAGGAAATGCTTGGCCACAGTTGATGTGAAAGGCCCACTGGAGCCTTGGAGGTGGCTCTATGCCAGGCTGAGGTCCAAGGCCACAGGGTATTGTCCCTGGTCCACCAAGCATCCTTCCAGCAGGCCTGAGGCCCCGCCCCTTCCAAGAAAAGTACGCGATCCCCCTTCTTTCTTACTCAGCGCTAAGTTAGCGATGTCATGTTTCAATATGGCTGGTGTATCCAACCTAAATATTTTAAATAAAAAGAAATATCAGTATTTTTTTCTCTACCAGAAATAAAACTATGACTGTTTAACACACCCCCTCCAAAACTTATCCTCTGAACAACTTTATTCCACGCAATTAAACATGAATTTCTACACCCACACACTCAGGCCCTGAAATACATTGTAAACATGTTTCTAGAAAACATTCGTTTCCCTCATTGTGTTTTCAGAGATGTTTGTCTGTGAAGACTTGTGTTCACAGTTATAAGACATTTGACATGCAGGTGTGCTTTGTCCCAGAGATTAGCAACTGTTTTGGTCTTGGGCCTCTTTATACACTTAAAAATTACCTCAAAGAGCTTTTGTTCATATAGGTTATATCTGTCAATATTTACCATATTAGAAATTAAAATTAAGCATCCAAAATACTTATTTGTTCCCTAAAAATAACAATAATAAACCTGTTACATGTTAATATAAATAATTTGCTTAGGAAAGCAACTGTATTTCCATTAAAAAAATAAATAAAAATAGTGGTGCTGCTTTATAATTTTACCAGATCTCCCCAAAGTCTGACCTGATAGATGGCAGCTGTGCTCTCACACCTGTTTCTATAACCATCAGGTGAATATGTTTTTTGGTTGAAGGACGTGGAGAAAAGCCGGCAGACGGGTTGTCCAACAAACAACAACTCTCCCGACAGTTTCTTCATATAATTGTAGGTATTCTTCTTTGACACTATAGCAAACTTGACAATTTCTTGACGGTCAGTTGCAATGTGGAATCTGAAACACTATCAGTAAACTTTTTCTTCTGTTACATTAAAGTGCATTGGTTTCTCTTTTTCTTCGAATGGATCTTTTGCCTTTGCCTGATTTTGTAACATCATGTCTTGGTCACTTGGAAAATATGGTTCACTGAGTTCTGTGGAGTTTCAAATGTAGACACATTTCATTATACAATATCCAAGAAAACACATTTGCTGATATCACCAGCCATCTTATCAGAAAATTCTTTAAGGAATGGGAAGCTATGAAGGGTTGCGTGGTAGATAGATACACATTTTCCAAAATTCTAATTTCCACTTGAAAGTTCACATTTTATCATTGGTAGCAAATACCGTCAGTGGCTTCCTTTGGAATGACCAGTTCACTTCATTCATTTTCATGGTGTCTGCGAAATGATAAAGACTAACTAGTTTGTCTGCAAGTTGTTCTTTCAAGTAAAAATGATGTTCCACAGAAAAGGGCAGTTCAGCTGCCGACTCAGTCACCCAGGCTTTTCCTGAAAAGCACAAATACT
Organism: Orcinus orca; assembly: GCF_937001465.1. Lineage (NCBI taxonomy): Eukaryota > Metazoa > Chordata > Mammalia > Artiodactyla > Delphinidae > Orcinus > Orcinus orca. The sequence continues at coordinate 119,256,030 of NC_064565.1, forward strand.
GTGCTGCAGTTTGCAGAGAAGTGTTGTGTGTGCACTTTCCACCTTGTAAGGATATTAACAAGACGGGCTCCTCAAACATCGAGATTTAGTAGAACTCATAATTTTGTCGTTCCATGCAGAACACTGTCAAGGGAAAGGCCTCACCTTTGAGTGCCCAGTTCAGAGGCACAAGAGACTACCAGCGCTGATTCAAAGCACAGCACCTGCAGTGTCACCTGTCACTTCCTTTGCACCAGCAATGTAAATGTCAACACTGTGAAAAAAGAGTAACATCTTATTATTAAGAAAATAGTTGTGACCTCAAAGTCTCCTGAGAAGGTCTCAGGGACCTTCAGGAACCTCAGTCCACACTTTGAGAAATATGGTTTTAGCCAAAAGATCATGAGATGAGCCTCATTTCTTTACCTTCTTCCCCTTTTTAGCACATAAAACTTTATAGTACACATTTAAGGGAAGCTTGGTAAACTTAATGCAGAATCTTTTACACCAACAAATATAATTTAAAAGTCAGTGATTTTTCACATTAACAACACTTTTATAATTAATGTAGTTATCTATACAAAGTTTCAAAAGTATTTGCAATAACTGAAATTTATGCAAAATTTCAGACATAAGAAGTTAAGAATAATAAAATATGTGTCCATGAAATAAAATGTTAAACATATAGTTGAAGACACCCTGACCCTGTCTTCCTTCAGCACCCCTCCTTCAGCACCCTGTTTTCCTTCAGCACCCCTCCAAAAGATGATTATCGTCCTGGATTGGATGTTTATCCTCACCATGAGGTTCTATACACTTTTATTATATATGTGTCTATATCTCTAAGAAAAATGTAATACTGTTAGGAAAAAACAGTGCTGAAAATTCTTCTTATGCACTTAAAGTTTCTCTAAGTCACATATATATGTATATCCAGGAGTGGAATTGTCCCATTATTGGTAACATGCATTTTCATATTCACTAGATGTTGGCAATTTATTGTCTGAAGGGATTATATCAACTTACACTACCAACAGCAATGCCTAAAGGCTCTTTTTCCTCTACATCTTCTGCAGCATTTGGAATAATGAGACTTTCTGTGGATCTTGTGGGTATGGAATTTTATTGTAGTTTAATTTGCATTTCTCTGATTATTATCTGAAATATTGATAATATTTTCAGATTTGTTTACCTTTGGATATTCTCTCATTAATCACCTTACAACCAATTTTTGTACTGTTTATTATTTAATATTGGTTGTAGGGCTTCTTGACATAGATTGGATTTTTATCCTTTGACCATATTTGTGGTACAGATATCTATTTCCATGTGGTGGTGTTTTCTTAAATTTATTATGATGTCCTTTAATGTATAGTTTGTACTTTTAATGCAATCAGATTGATCAATTTTGTCCTTTATGGTGTGCCTTTTCTAAGTCTTCCTTAGTAAATCATTCCTTACTGCAAAGTCACTAAATATCTCCCTGTATTTTCATATAAAATTTTAAAGATTTCTTTTCCACAATTAAGATTAATTCACCTAGATTTTATCTTAGGGTATCCTGTGAGTTGGGAGCTTATTTTATTTTATTTTTTTCCATGTGAACACCAAATTTCCCAGCATCATCATTAAATCCTTTCTCTATTGACCTGTGGAGCAACCTCTATCCTCTATCAGGTTTTGTATATTTGGAGACCTCTTCCTGCAAAGAATATGTTCTGTGGCTCTTGGGTGGAGTGCTTATTAAATTTTGTGGGTCAAATTGTTTGATAGGGCTGCTTGAGTTCTCTTGAGTTCTCAGTATCCTTACTGATCTTCTGTCTACTTGTTCCATCTGTCACAAGAGGGGATCATCAACTCTTCAACTATCATAGTGGGTTTGTTTGAACTTTCACCTCTTCCAGTTCTTCTTTCATTTATTTAGATTTGTTATAGCCTCCTGATGCATCAGCCCTTTATCATGATAAAATGTTCCTGTGTATTCCTGACAATATTCTTCACTCTGAAGTCACTTTGCCTAGCATTAATATACCCACTCCAGCTTTCTTATGATTAGAGTTTACATGGTATCCCCTTTTAATATTGTAACTTTTGCTCTACGTTTATATTTAAAGTGCATTTCTTGTGGACAGCTTAAAGTCTGGTCTAGTTTTTTTATCCAGTCTGACAGTTTCTGCCTTTTCTTTGAAGTGCTTAGGCCATTTATATTTATTGTAATTATCAAATTTAACTCTACCTCTGTTTTAACTCCCAATTTTTTTAGCTAAATGGTTAATTCGCTTTAAAAATTTTAAAGATATAAGTATTTCTTATTTATCCACAGAGATGCCATTTCTGGTTCTCGTCGCTCCTCTGTGTGGATCTGAGTATTTACACTGGCATCTGGGCATCTGCCAGGCACATCTACATAGGCTGTCTCATTCTGCCTTTGTGACATTTGCAGGCACAGGGGACTGTCCCCACTTCATAGAAGTGAAAGTTAAGGTTCAGGGAAATTACAGGAGTTCCTGGTCTGAAAAGCAGATCGGAAATGGAATCCAGGTCTTTTTGCCCATTGATTACTGTTTTCTGTGGGGAAAAGGAGCATCAGTAGTGAGGCTCAGACATCAGAAGTGAAGAAAGGTGGGGGGTATCTCCTGTAACAGAGAGACCACCAGCCTTCAGGTGAGCGCATCCCACAGGAAGGGGTGCTGGAGGAGAGCAGGGGCTCCTGGCCGGACTGAAGTGTCCAGAGGGCCACTGGAGGGAACAGTTCATCCAGGGAGAGACAGATGGAGAGAGTCAGGGCAGATGCCAGCAGAAGCCACCTCCCACACAGGCCAAGGAGCTGCTGAGATGGGAAGAGTGTCAGATATGTCAATGGTACACTGGGGTTGGTGTGGAGGGGTCTGCAGGGCAGAAGGGAGACGGGAAGAGGTGCAGAAAAGTGTGGGTGCAAAAGAGGTGGGCCCACTGCTCCCCTGGAAGAGCCCAGCCCCCAGGCAGGCCCTTGTCCTTGGCTCGGCTCTGGCCCGAGGCTGCGCTGGGCTCAGCGGTCCCTGCAGAGCAGTCCTGAGAGCCCAGCAGGAGGCGGAGGCACTGCCAGTCACCTGCTGACATCTTGGCCAGTGGGCTCCCCCTCACACCCTGCTTCTTCCTCCCTCCCCCTGCAGAGGGAGGCTCCTTGGTTCTTTAGGTCTCTGGGAACCACTGAGTGTGGACCTCCTAAAACAGGGGAGGCCAAACCCAAATGCCAGTCCCTTCAGTGGCACACTGTGTGGGCTGTCATCCTCCTTATCGCCCCACGGACGGCGATAAAACCCGCCTCACGGAGCGGCTATAAGGACTCACAGGGGGACTTGGGTGCAGACACAGTTGCCACTTTTAAGGCTCTTTCACACCTACTCCCAATAAGGTGACACAGGGGTTGTGGCAATTCCTTTGTGTTTTTGAAGCAGCGCTCAAAGGTGTCATCCAGGAGTTTGTCACCCAGACCCGTAGGTGGGTCAGGGACAGCTGCTGTTTAATCAGGCTTTTATAGAAGAAAATAGCTAATTTCTACTTTGGTGGTAGAAAGTGATTAAGAAACAGAGAAATGGGGGGAAAGGGCCACATATGTGACTCTATAACTGCACCCCCCAGGCTCATTCCCCATGGGGGTGAGTGGGGTGCAAACCAGCAGGTGGAAACCCATTAGTCTGGAGGGAGGTGTGACCATGTGGGCTCTTACAGGAAGGCCTTGGGATGGGAGGAGGGGAGCCCTGGGGCCCACTTGGTGCGGATTGGGGTTTCCTCTGTGGGGTGAGTGTCCGGATGGAGCTGCATGGCCCTGAACGTGGGGACACGTAAAGTGCGGCCAATCAGCAAGTTCCTTTTCCTTTCTGTTAATTAGGGAAATAAATCTCTGTCCAGCAGGCCCTGAGGCCGACTAATCAGAGCAGAAGGGTGCCCGGTGGGCTGGACGGAGCCAGAGAGCCGCTCACCAAGGACAAGGCTCCTGGTCCTGAACCCAAGGCCGCCGCCCCATCCCCAGCTGCCCGGCCACGTGACTGAGAACAGCACCCAGTGGTCCCGACAGCTCCACTTCTTCTGGGTTGTTGACCTTCCAGCCCAGTGCGCTTGTCCCGGAGCTGGCTTCTCACAGCGCCCCCTCCCCCTTCCCCTCCTACACCCCACCGAGGAGGCACCAGCCCCCGCCCAGGCTGTCCTAAGCCCGCTCTGGTCTCCAGTGGTTGGCCTCACCATCTGCACGCCTGGTTCTGTTCTCACTGCCGCTTTGCACGTTGTACAACCCTTCCATGGGAACCCTTGCCCTCCTGTGAAGCAGCGGAAGGGAGCAGCGCGTGAGATAAGCTGGCACAGGCCTCCTGGCACCAGCTCTTGGGCAGCGCCGCCTGCGAGGTTCACTCTTCCCCAGCACCGCCCCGCCCCGACTCAGCCCCTGTGGGCCTCCTTGCTTCTCAAGTGGGATCTCACTGTGAGCCCTTTGTCTCTGCCTGTCGGGAGGGCCTGTGCCAGCCCTTTCCTGCACGGGTGCTGCGAATGGCTTGTCCTGGGCCTCTGCCATCCACCCCGGCCAGCTGGCAGGAGACAGCCTTCGGTTTTGTGCTGTTCCTGCTGCAGACAAGACCGGGAGGGCTGAGGCTGGATGCTGACTCCATCCTGACCCCCAGCACCGCTGGCCGCATTCAGAGCTGCTGCAGCAGAGACAGGGCAGAATCTTCTCAGCTCGGACATCTTCAGGGATCTCCACGTTCTGAAGTGAGGAGGCAGCAGGACCTCTGATCCTACCCAGTAAGTTAAACTCGCCTGGGGTCCATGGGATGGCCAGAAGCTGCTGACGCCGGCTGTGCGTTCACGGCCGACCTCCGAGGACGGCACGTCGCTTCCTTCGCTTTCTTGCTTCCAGCTGCCCCAACGGCCCGGAATATTCCTCTCCGGGGACCAGGCCCAGAGGTGCTACATCGTGTGCCGAAGGCCACAGAACGGCGAGTGGCTGGGCTGTGTCACCGCAGGCCAGCGCGCTTAAATCGCTGGCTTCTCTCGCCTGCACCCCAGCTGCCCTGTCTGGACGAACCCTTGCCCCCGTCCCAGGACTGAACACAGCGGGTCTTTGGGAGGTGTTCTTGTCTCCCCAGCCACGTGGACTGAGCTGGCCCCGGGAGCCTTCGTCCTGACAGTCACAGAATCACTGAAGAAATGTCTTCAAAAGTCAGAGGCCCAGCCCTCGGTTGGGGGATTGGCTGGCCTCAGGGTCCCATCCCGCCCGGGGGTTCTAGGATTCTCGATTCAAACACACAGGGACCCTCCCTCAAGCAAGTGCTGGTGCAGCCCAAGTGCCCCCTCCCGGCCTCCTCGGGGCCAGGACAGAGCAGGGGCTCGGTGTGCTGAGACCACACGCCCTGGATGGCCCTTCAACGCCTCCTGCACACCCGGGGGACGTGTGTATCCTTGGAAACTCGTCAGCTCCGAGGAGGAAGACTGCGCTCCTGCCAGGGGCCAACACGCATCTCCTGGTCATCAGAGGAGCTGTATTTCAGGGTGCTGACCGGCACACGACTTTGGTGTGTCCAGATTGGGACCCGAGGTCCAGGAGTCTGACGGGCACTGGGCTGCAGGATGTCGCCTGAGGATCTGGGGCTGTGAGTGGGGGTGGGGGGTGGGGGGGGAGGGGATGGGGAGGCCCAGAGTCGGAGGGTGGAGCCCGGGTTGGCGGCAGGGCTGAAGTAAGGGGCGAGGGTCCAGGGGGCCGAGTGCTGAAGAACGAGGGAAGGGGAGCTTTCCGCCCTTCAGCTGCTCCCGGGTCCAGCCCTGAAAAGGTCCCTGTGAGTTCTGGAGGCAGATGCGAGGAGAACTCTCCAGGGCACGGTCCATTCCTTGCCTCTTCCAGCTGCTTCCGGATGGCCTCTGGCGCTCCTTGGCTCGTGGCCATCTCACTCCCGTCTCCCCTTACATGGTCCCCTTGCCTCCCCCTCTAGACCCCCCTCCCTCTTACAAAGACCCTTGGATGACGTGGGGTCCACCCAGATAATCCGGAATATCCTCCCACCTCAAGATCCTTAGGTCAATCACACCTGCAAAGTCCCTTTGCCACAGAAGGTGACACTCACAGGTTCTGGGGCCCAGGATGTCCATGTGTTTGGGGGTCCTTATTTAGCTGATGGCACGAAGCCACCCCTTCCCAAGGGCCGGTGCAGTGCCCTGGCTGGAGGGTGACATGGGCAAGGCTGAGTGGACACTCAAGTGTAGGTTGATACGCTGCCCTGAATATTTCTAATTCCCCAGCTGAGATGGTGATTTATGACTTACACCGTTGGACTTGGCATCACGAGTGACCATAATGCCGTGGGGTCTTCAGGGCTGACTGTCTTGAGAACTGTGCCAGCTCCACTCGCAGGTTACGGGTCGTCCGTTTAGCCTGGACCTTTTATGGTCATCTGTCTCTCCTCTGACGGTCCTCTCCTTGGAGGCAGACGCCTCCATCTGTTTTCATTCAGTGCTGTATCCCCAGGCTTGGCACACGGAGGACACCAGATAAACACTGGGAGAGGCTTCTCTCCAGCAATTGGAGCCAAAGATAATATGAAATGAGATTTATGCAAAACTGCCAAAAATTATTGTTCAACTGTTCTTGCAAATTTCTGATATCCCGAGGCTAGTACATTAAAAAAAATCATGGAAGTTCGTTCTTAACCCTGTAATCCTTAATATGTCAAGGAAAAGCACAATTTAGTTAGCTGAGGGCCTCATACATGGGCTTAGATTAGCGAAAACATGTCAGTGCTGATAGATGTAGTGGGATGAAGAGGGATACACCCACCCAGACCTAAGAATAGGATGCGGTTCGGAATAAGGGTCTTTGTAGATGGCAGAAGGTAAAGATCTCAAGATGAGATCTCCCTGGACCATCCAGGCAGGCCCTAAATCCAATCATTGGTGTTCCCATAAGAGAGACACAGAGGCACACAGCGGAGAGCGCCAGGTGAAGGCAGAGGCAGGGCTTGGCCTCGTGGCCAGGGAGCCCCCGGAGCCCCCAGACGCTGGGACAGTCACTGCAGGCTCCTGGGGCCTCCAGGGGGAGCGAGACCCTGCTTCACCTTGACTTTGGACGTTTGGCCTCTAGAGGGGTAAGAGCAGAAACTGCTGTGGTTTCAAGCCCCAAGTGTGTGGTGATCCGTGGCAGCGGCCACAGGACAGTCACACAGGAGACAAAGATGAAGACTTGCGAGGGGCGTACCTCTGCATGAACCCACCACAGCTCCACCCATGTTTCTCGAGGCAGAAGGGCCTGGTTGGCCCACAGAAGAGGATAGGGCTGCGGTCACGGTGGACCTTGTTGGCATGCTGTGACCCATCTCATCCGTATCTGCTCTAAACATCCTCAGGTCCACCCTCACTTGACACAAAGACAGTGGGTGATGAGGTTGCTTTCACAGCGTTGACCCTTGTGAACATAGGACAGGGATCAAACACATGTGCACATGGCCCAGCCCCTCTGTGCTTCTGGGGGGCCCTGGGACATGTTTAGCTTACTTGCTTTTTAAATTTTGAGAATATAAGACCGTATTCAAGCAAGAGAAGAAATAACTGAAACAATATGACTTCCCGTGTTTGATCCATTGTGGAGAAAGTTTGGGGGAGGGCGGGGACTGGAGGGGGAAGGGGGAAGTCGGGAGGGAAGGCTCAGTGACAGCTGCATCACAGGGAGCTGTATGGAGGAAGGGACTGGAGAGAGGCCCGAGAAGGGAAAAGGGGGACAGCGCTGGGGGCAGCTGGAGAGGGTGGGGAGGAGCCACAAGTGAGGAAGGGGCAGGGAGAGGGGAGCTGGTCCGAGAAGGAACAGGTGGTGGAAGACAAGGCAGGCAGGGGGACGGGACCAGAGGAAAAGGGAAGCGGAAGATGCAGGCGGAGAGGAAGCTGGCACGGCCCACCTGCCAGCCCGATGCCCCACCCCTCCAGGCGTCCTGGACCAGAGCGCAGCAGTCCCAGGCGCTGTCCCTCCCTCCTGGCCACCGAGACCTCCAGCTCCAAAGTTTCCACTCCACACCGTCACTAAGCTTCATTTTTAGATCCTACTTGCTTCCAAAAAGCACAAACATATTTCATCAGGGAGTAAGTAACCACTTACAGCTTTAAAAAATAAAGAGTTTCCTTTAGAATAGTTTTAGGTTATGGAATAGATGCAAAGATGGTACAAAGAATTCCCAGATACCCTATACCTGTCTCCCCTGTTGTTAATACCTTACCTGTATATTTACCACAATTAAGGAACCAACACTGAAGCGCTGTTAGTAACTAAAGTCCATGCTTTATGCAGGTTTCCTCCGTTTTTCCCCGAAGTCCTCTTCCTGTTCCAGGACCCCATGTAAGATCCCATATTTATTCATCGTGTCTCTTCAGACCTTCTTGGCTATGAGAGTTCCTCAGACTTTCCGTACTTTTGATAACCATGGAAGTTTTGAGGAGGACTGGTCAAGAATTTCATAGGAAGTCTTTCCATTTGAGTCTGATGTTTTTCTCTTGGTTAGATTGGGATTGTGTGTATTTGGTAGACAGACCACAGAAGTCAAGTGACGTTCTCACCCTGCCACAGTCAGGGGTACATCCTGACAGTGCGACACATCTCTGTCGATGTTGACTCTGGACCACCCGTCTGGAGTAGGATGTGCCAGGTTCCTCCACTAGGAAGTTGTTCTTTTTTTCCATGCTGTGCTACTTGGAAGGAGGTCACCATGCTCAGCCCACATCTTGGAACCTGCCCTCCAGCCGTGGTTCTTGTTATTAGAGAATGGTGTTAGGAACCAAAATCTGGGTGCTGGGTGTGCTCATGGCTCCCATGGCATCATTTCTATCAGTCCTTCTCCACAGACAGAGGAAGGGAGCAGGGCACCTCCACAGTCATGGTGCGGGCAGAGACGCTCAACGCACCTCCACAGTCATGGTGGGGCCAGAGATGCTCAACACAGTGTCATGCACAACACAAAACCTCAGGGCTTCCCTGGTGGCGCAGTGGTTGAGAGTCCGCCTGACGATGCTGGGGACACGGGTTTGCGCCCTGGTCCGGGAAGATCCCACATGCCGTGGAGCGGCTGGGCCCATGAGCCATGGCCGCTGAGCCTGCACGTCTGGAGCCTGTGTTCCGCAACGGGAGAGGCCACAGCAGTGAGAGGCCCGCGTACCACAAAAAAAAAAAAAAAAAAAAAAAATAGAAATGCCAGGTCAGAAAGCACGCACTTTGTTTCTGCCCTTGGTCTCTCTTGCCAAGTGTTTGCCTGCAATGCTGTGCTGGTTTACACGTCTACACCAGGTGGGAGAGTTCCCATTTCAGTGCAGTGTCACTAGCAGATGACCAGTCTTCCAGTTACCTCTGCCCACAGCATAGATTTTAAAACAGTGTTATCCAATTTTTTACGTGTTGCTTTGTATTTAATTTAAGTGCTGTTAAATTGTTTTGTGTGTTTATTGCCACTTACCCATGTCCTTTTCCTTTTGCTATTGGGAATCTTTCCTTTTTCTTATTGCTTTGCCCAAGAGAATCAACATCTTAGAAATCTTATAGTAAATAAGAAAATATTTGGGCTGAACGTTCAAACATATTAAAGGGAGAGCAGGGTTTTTGAAACAAGGCATAAAGCTGGCGGAAGCCAATAACCTGCTTTCACATTAACTAATTCCCCTTCTGTTTCAAAGTCTGACAGGAAGTAAATGAAATAAGGACAAATTAAATAGAAATACAATGAGCAGAGACAGGCTTAATGTCTGTGTCAGACACAGTCAAGTTCAATGCTGAAGGGGCAGCACTGGTGATGGAGACCAGGCTTCTCATGCCCTCCTGGTGAAGGACCAGAGTCTCTCCCTCTGCCGAGGACCAGAGCATCATCACATGAAGGGGAAATGGCAACGCAGACTCTCCTGTGAGTCTGGCGGGACTACTGGTCACCCACACCTGAGGCTCTCCCTCCAAGCCCCCCAAGAACGTGTGCCAGGAGGATAGTGGGGACCCCTGTGACAGGGAACGAGGGTCAGCTGAGTAACTGCAGGCGGGTGTCTGCTTTCCTGGGGAAGATGCTTCCCAGCACAGAAACACGGAAGAACAATAAGAAAACGATCAATATGTCTCACCTGCATAAACATACATTTCTGTACACAACACACACACAGAGAAGGGAGCATCTGCTGAGAAACACCTTCCAGCAGGTCCTCCAAGACACAAACAAACTCCGCTCTGGGAGGACGCTCGCTGTGTGCAGTCACTTAGCGAGTGGGCTTTGGGGTGTTGCCCCCAGGGGACTTCGGGGCAGCCTTTAGGATGGGCTCGTGCCCTCCCTCCACTGCAGGCCCCAGGTCCCCGCCCAGCCCACTCCCTCCCCTGCCCAGGTCTCTCCACCCTTGTCACCCCACTGCTTGTCACCCGGAGCGGATCCCACTCTCTTCCCCCTTTTGTTTCTCTGCAGCACTCGTTAGGATCCGACATCACCATTTTTCTCACTTATTGGTTTACTGTCTGTCTCTCCCCCTAGAAAAGGAACTGCCCACAGGCAGCCGGCTTGGACCGTTCCATTCACAGCTGTTTCTCTGGCCCTCGGGGTGCCTGGCACATAGGACGTGCTCGGGAAGTGTTTGTTGAGGGCACAAGTAGCCCCCATGTGGCCCACTTGGAGAGGCGCTGGAGGTCACGGTCAGGGCCGTCTGGAATCACCGAGCTGGCAAAGCAGCTTTGCTTGTGCCATTCTGCTCCCAGGCTGCACGCCTTCCTGATGGTTCCAGGGCATCAACCCCAGTAATCCTCTGACTGAGATTTTTCACCTCGATTCTAGTCTAAGGGGACAGGGCCAGGAGGCTAATGTCAAACCAGGACTCCTGGGAACAGTCCTCAAGGCCCTGCTGTGCTGGCTTTTTAAAAATCCGTGGCTTTGTTTTGTTTCTTTTTTTCCTTTTTTATTGAAGTATAGTTAATTTACAATGTTTCAGGTGTACAGCAAAGTGATTCAGTTGTATACATATAACTTTATATATATATATATATATATATATATATATATATACCAGATTCTTCTCCATTATAGGTTACTACAAGATATTGAATATAGTTCCCTGTGCTATACAGTAGGTCCTTGTTGGTTATCTATTTTATATAGAGTAGTGTGTATATGTTAAGCCCAAACTCCTAATTTATCCCTAGCCCGCTTTCCCCTTTGGTAACCAGAGCTTGGTTTTCTATGTCTGTGAGTCTGTTTCTGTTTTGTAAATAAGTTCATTTGTATCTTTCTTTTTAGATTCCACATCTAAGTGATGTCATAGGATATTTGTCTTTCTCTGTCTGACTTACTTCACTCAGCTGTGATAATCTCCAGGTCCATCCACGTGCTGGGTTTTTGAGAGTGTTTAGTGCTCATGCAGCAGGCGTCTGGAGTGCAGAGAACATGGCCGCTCACGTCCAGGCAGAGCAGGGCATCTACCGGCTGTGCCGTCTCTCCAGCGGTAACGGAGTCACAGGGCTGGAACCAGGAGGGCTGAGCCTGGCGCTGTCCCCGCCCACCCCACCAGTCCCCCCAGCCCCGAGCTGGAGTCCTGTGAGTGCACGTGTATGTGCGCATGCACGGTAATTTAGAAAGCATGTGGAAAGTGAGGGACATCTTACAGAGCAGAAACATTTCTCCTGAAAGCAAGGCCAGCACGAGCACCAAAGCCGAGAGGGAAAGACTTTTGCTCAAAAGGGTCGCTGAATGGGGATGAGAACCCCATCCGTGTCGGCCCCAGACACAGTGACATGGGCTCTGAACCAGAGTTCCTGGACCCTCAGGAACCTGGAGCTGCCCCCTGCCCTGCTTCCCACCTGACCCTATAACGCTGGGTTTTACGCACAGGTTTCAGTGAGAAGCGAAGGCCTGGCCTCAGCGTCTGAGGTGGATGCTCGCCGCAGGAAAGCACATTGGCGGACGAGGCCCCCGTCCTCGTGGGCTCCAGGAAGACCCGGCGAACCTTGAGGTTACACCAAAGCCCTGGTAACTGGTGCTCCTCTAGCATCACAGTTTCATAAGCAAGTTGACATTTGCCAGTTGGGTGTTCATTCCTGTTCTTTCCTGTACATGTCACAGCCAATTCCATGATCCAGCGAACAGAAGGTTCGACCTGGGCCAGCTGCGTCTTCACTGAGGTTAAACCTGCCCAGATGGGAGTGGACCCTGGCCATTTCCCCACAATGCACCCAGATCAAATTCTGAAGCCCCCTTTCTATTCGTTAATTCTGGTTTTGGTTTGTGGGTCTTATTTGACTTTCAGATGAATTTCGTAATTGCTTTAAAGGAGAGCTTGAAACCATTAAATGAAGCAGCTCTCTCTTGCCCCTGGCCATCCCCAGGCTGCACTTGAGTTATTCTCTCTGAAGCCATGAGTGTGTTTTGAATCAAAACTGCCTTCCTGGCCTGCCAAGAAGCGGGTTCAGAGACGATTCTCTTGCGTTTCTGGCGCCGAAGAAGCAGCACTGCCGTGCCCTGGCCAGGCAGACTCGGCCTTTCACGGACATACAAAAGTACTGATGGGCACAGATGGACTTGACCTCATGGGGCCTGGGGTCCCGCCTTCTGGGACTCTTTTCCTCTACAGGAAGGAGGAGACGCCTACCCAGCCTGTGTCCTTGTGTCCAAACCCTACTCCTTCGGCCCCAGCACTGGGCCTGCCTGTGGGGAGTTAAACACACACCCGAGTTCTCCCTGAGCCAAAAGGGAGCAGTGGCGGGTGGTCAGAGTCCAGAGGGGAGGGTGGGCGTAGGAGTCAGGCCGCCTGGGTCCCTGTCTGCCCCCCACTAGTCCTGGGCACCCCTGGGATGTCTAAGTCTGGGTTTCCACATCTGGAAAAGTGGGGTCTCACAGGGCAGAGGTATCAGTGTGGCAGAAGCCCATCAGTGCCAGGCCACAGTAATAATAATGGTCACACCAGTAACTGACGCGGAGACGGATTTGATGTTGCCAGAACGTTTTTGCATCTGCCACTCCTTTGCCCATCACACGCTGTTCTGCTCTGTCCAAGGAACCTGAGCTTGGCCTGGTGCTGGCCTCCAGCCACAGGTGAGAGCCACAGAGCTGGGGTCGTTTAGAGGTCTTCACCAGCCAGGCTGGACTCACCTGATATCTCCCCGGTTCCCTGGAGTGAATGCCCAGGTGAGCTGTCTCAGGGTTGTGGGACCAGGCCTCACAATGGGGTGGATGCCGAGACTGCTTCCTCGGGAGCGACGGCTCTTCTCCATGGCACTGTGCTTTGTTCTCCATGTGAGTAGATGGTGTGGTGGGGAGGGGCTTCAGCGAGGTGGGATGGTTTTTGAGGTCACAGCCAGCAGGGCCAGGATGGAACGGGGCTCCTTCCCGCCCCAAAGCACGACTCCAAGACTTTAAGATGCTCTCAATTTCAAGACTTATCCCTGAGGATTTTTCAGGGAAAAAAATATACCTAAGCAGAAACATTAGTACATAAATTATGCGTACTGGTTTTAAGACACATTCAAGGGTACCAACATGAGAAGAAAAGTATGTGTGTTTTCAAACTGGGGCAATGGGTACACATGTGGCATAGAGACGTCTGCATGGAAGAAATATCCTCGTTCTGTCCTGAGTCAGGCTAGCACGGGTGTCGGGAGAACCCTGGGCTCTCCACTTAGGCAAAGTCACATTAGTTAGAGGGGCTTCAGTGGGGAATACAAAGGGGTGGAGGAGAGGCCTTGGACTTGGAAATGGAGGGGCTGGGAGTGGGCTCCGCAGCCGGCCTTGCAGCCTCCGTCCCTCATCTGCAAACAGGACCTCAGAGCGCCCTTCTCGGGGCTCCTGAGGACACAGGTTGACAGAGACATTGGGGCACCGAGCACAGGCCCGGAATAGAACCTGGGGCACTCACCGGCCAACGATCAGAGCCACACTCATTCTCAGCACTCAGCCTGGCACTGCAGGACTGCTCCCCTCGGAGGCTTGGCCTAGGCAGGTCTGCAAAGGAGCCCCAGACCTGCGGCGCCCGGTGCAGCCTCAGCCCCGCAGCAGCTCCTTTACTGTCCCCCTTAGAAGGGCTTTAAAGTGTTTCCAGAGTTGGATTCCAGCTGTGAAACCAAGCTGACCCTACACCAGGCCTGGCCGATGCCAGTGCCTTTGGAACAGGAAATGCACCGACCTGTCCAGGGTTTCCATTCAGGCTGGACTTCGGCCCTGGTCTCCAGAACTGACCCTGGAGGAACCGCAGGGCAGAACCTCCCCGGAGAGGCCAGCTACGGCTGTGCAGGGCCGTGGATGGGCCACAGTGACCCCACACCAGTGCTGCCAGGGCCTGAGCGGGCCTGCCGCCGCCCTGGCCAGGGAGCCGCCCTGGACTGCAGGAGCGGGAAGCTCCGAGTGTCCCCAGGGTGGCGCTCGGCCGCCAGCCTGGCCCAGGCCGGGGAGGGCTTTGTTGTGACCAGAGGGCAGGGTGAGGCCGGCCCTGGAGGAGGCTTCCGTCCACTGGGGGAAGAGATGCTACCAGGAGGCTGATTTCAAGAGTCCTCTGCCCGTGTGGAGATGTCATTTCTGGGGCTTTTTCCCTTTATGTGAAGATGAGGAAAGAGCAGAAAAATGGTAGGAAAATTCCAGGAAAAACAATTCATTTTGGCTCTTGGTATGTGACTCCTTGAGGGAGGTACTAGCCTCTAGCCAACTGCTCCCCATGGAGGGTTCCCACCACAACGTTGGGGCCCGGGGTGCCAGTGGGCAGTTCCGGATCTGCATGAATCCACTCACGTCGGTGCCCGTAGAAGGGCTGGCCCGCTCTTCTCTCAGGCGAGGCCCTGGGTCCCCCACTCCCAGGGCTGCAGGCTTGTGACCTCTCGGGAGTTGCCCAATGTGATGCGTCCCTCCCCCGCGGGGGCAGGGGGCTGTCCAGGGCCGGCTGACGTGGAGGCACAAAGCCCCGAGCCACCCCGACCCCGATCTGGGACAGCGCTGCGAAGCCCCCAGGGATGCTGACGGCTCTGCAGCTGCCACCCTGCAGCCCAGGGTCCCAGCACCTTGCAGCTGCCCCCCGAGTGTGACTACATAACAAATGAACCCCACTCAGAGTGGGACCTAGGGTGAGGAGCGACACCATCCACCTCATTTGTTTATTTTATTTTATTTATTTATTATTTTTTTTTGCGGTACGCGGGCCTCTCACTGCTGTGGCCCCTCCCGCCGCGGAGCACAGGCTCCGGACGCGCAGGCTCAGCGGCCATGGCTCACGGGCCCAGCCGCTCCACGGCATGTGGGATCTTCCCGGACCGGGGCACGAACCCGTGTCCCCTGCATTGGCAGGCGGGCTCTCAACCACTGCGCCACCAGGGAAGCCCCATTTGTTTATTTTTAAATTAATTTCCAAAGAACAGAGTAATGTTCTGAAGAGCATCTCCAGCTGTAAGTCACTATCTCGCAAAAAAAAGCATCATTATCTCCTTGGTCTTAGGGAGAGAGGCTTTCAACTCTGGAAATGGCCTGGGAAGCAACGTAGTTTGAATCTCTGATGGTACAGTTGTGGAAACTGAGGTCCGGAGAGAGCGAGTAGCTCCTGGCCCCTGTGTCCCAGCCAGCTCCTGCACATGGGGGCTGAGAGCACGCCGCTGACTTTGACAGGGGCCGAGGCACGTTGGAGCTGCCCTGCAGGGCCAGAGAGCACAGCCTGGGAGATGCTGGGCGCACAGGGTGGACCCTGCACTGAAACCATGGCAGCCCCGTGCTCAGCCAGCACCTGCACCGGCCACGTTCCCACAGCCGCGGCTGGGCTGCCGGCTCTGTGGAGGTGTGTCTCCGGCCGGCCGCAGCACGGGGAGACTGGGCAGGCGGACGTAAGTGATGTTGAGAGCACCACCTCGGCCCGGCTGCGCTGCTGCCTGGAAATGTGGGCATTCAGCAGGCGAGGGTGGGGAGGATGTCCTGGCTGACAAGCCTCTCCTGGCATCTCGGAGGCGCCAACCCCCTGCCCAGGCCACGCGCGGGCGACGGCAGGCTGGGGCTGGAAGGGCAAAGCTCGGGGTTGCCCCTTGCCAGGTGCCCTGAACCCGCCTGGCTCTCCGGTGTGGGAGCCCCCACCCTACCGTCTGCTTGTTTCCCACAGTCGCTCTGGGGAAGGTGGCCCCTGCTTGGCTTCAGACAGAGGCCTCGTGCTCCCGACACCCCACAGCCCGTGGTGGCGTCCGGGCCGGCCCGCAGCTGATGTCTGTGATGGCGAGTCTAGGTAGGCCAGGGGGCCGCTCTCACCAGGATGGTGCCACCTGGGGTCCCCGAGGCTGACAGGGTGACCTGCCTGCAGCGTCCAGCCGGCCCTGGGGGGATGCACAGGGTGACGGCGTGACAACCTCGGTGGGGGTGACATGAGAAACGGCTCAACAGGGGTCCTGGGAGGGATGAGGGGAGGCCCTGGAAGGCTGGCGCCCGGGACGGGCTGGCCCTTCCCCGCCCAGCATGGCCTCCCCCTGCCTCTGGGCACCACTGCCCAGCTCTGACTGCTCTCGCCCCGGCTGCCTGGGCCCAGCCTGTGCGTGCGTGCGTGCGTGCGCGTGTGTGTGCGCGTGCTCCCGCACTCCAGGAGAGGAGCGCCCCAGGTGCACGCGTGGTGGGTGTGGTCAAGCCTGGCACCCAGGTGGACACGTGAGTCCAGCTGTGCCCGCCCTCCTCACCCCGCCCAGCAACACTGCGGCTGTCCGGGCTCACACAGGCCCTGCCAGAGGGCAGCAGAGGGGCTGTGAGGGGAGAGCACGCTCCTGCCTGCCCTGGGTCCCCTGTGCAGCACCCAGCATCTCCTGGTGGATGGAGATGGGCTGCGCCCCCCAGAGCCGGCTCTCCCCAGGGAGACGGGAGCAGTGCGAGGCCTGCAGCCTGGGCCCCTTGACCAAGGCCCAGCTGCGGGGAAGTCCCAGGTGGGCATCGCAGGCGTTTGCCTGCAGGAACTCGGCTAAAGAAGCCATTGAGAGGTGAGGCCCATTGGCATCTCCCACCCCCCTGCGGGAGTTTTCAGGTACTGGGCACTGGGAGCGGCCATGGTTTGAGTGTCCGGCTGGCTTGCCCCGCTCGTGGAGTGTGGGAGACGGCCGCTGCGGGGTTGGTTTCTCAACAGTTTCTAGGAATGTCTGGATCGGTGCCTTCCTGCCCCTCCTGCCACCTGCGTGGGCACCCATGCCTTTCTCCCCACTGCCGGGGGCCATCAGGAGCCCCGAGGTTGTGGCCCGTCCACAGACCGTGGGCAGTTATGGCCATTTGACCTGCCTGCAGGTGCCTTGACAGCTCCCTCTGAGTCCAGGTGGGCCTGCAGGGTGCCTCCCAGGGGAGAGGCCCTCAGTTACCCACAAGTACCTGGAATCCAAAGCAGGTTGACGGGATGACTGAGTGGTGGGCACCAGCGGGTCAGTGAGCAGAGGCATCTGTGCTGTGACCTGCCCGGGAGGGAGTGAACTGCGGGATATTGGACTCAGGGCCGCCTCTCCAGCAGGGTCCCTCGGGACTGGGGCCTCTCCTGACACCAGTTACAGGGACATTGGCCCCAACGCTTTCCTCTTTCCATGCATGGCTGCATGGACCACCTGCCTGGGTCCTGGGTGAGGTCACCTCTCTGTGTGGGTCCTGGCTGGTGTCATCTGTCTGGGTCCCAGGTGCGGTCGCCTTCTTGGGTCCTGGATGGGGTCACCTGTCTGGATCCCAGGTGGGGTCACCTGCCTGGGTCCCTAAACTACGATGCTTCCGTTAGCTGCCCGACGGCCAGGTCCTCCCCTAGCTCGCTCTGATGAGTCCTCCCCATGTGGGGCTGGAAGGTGAGTGTGACCTGGGCGCACAGATAACACACAAGGGCCTCTCAGACCCAGGGGACAGACCGCCCTGTGCTCCGCCTACTGCAGGGATGTGCACCTCCAGCCCCCCCACGTCCCGGGTCCCTGTCCAGAGGGCAGGGCTGGCCCGGGTCTCGGGTTGGGTGAGTCTGACCCTGTAGGTGACACAGCGCATCAGAGCCGAGCCCCAAGCCAGACGGACTACTGCACCTGGAGACAGTCAGCCCCAGAATAGCGGTTCTCAGTGAGGGACAAGCAGAGCTCACCCGAGGACTCACAGGGAGGGGTCTGGTGGGAACACTTGCAGCGTCTCTTCTCAGTGGAGGAGCCCCTCTTCCAGGGACGTGGAGCCCAGCTGCGGGCCCGACCGTGTGCACAGGGGTCCGTGCAGGCCCCCACCCAGGCAGCCACTGGCTGGTGGTCCCCAGAGGAGAAGACAGCCATGTGGCCTGGTGTGGTCCCAGAGCTAAGGGAGGTCCCAGAGGGGCACCTGACCCCATCACAGGGACAGGAAGGCTCCCCAGAGCGTGTGACTTCCACCTCAGGCCCTTTGATAATTCTGGTCCCTCACCGATCCTACAGCCTGAAGATCTTGTACATCAGTCTCCTGAGTTTGGCTAATGTGAGTCAAGCTGAGAGGCAGCACTTGGCACAGGGCTCCAGTCCTAATGCACGAGGGAAGCAGCATGGACTGGGGTCCCCCACCCAGACCCAGCCCTGGGGCCACCCCACCTTCACTCTCTCTCTGTGTTTGGGGGCCAGACCAGCTGACACAGGACAGTCAAGATTCGAGAAGCACACTGCACCCACAGGATTGAGCCCTTGGGTGGTGACCATGCTGGGGACCAGGGCAGAGGGGACCCTGGGTACAGCAGACTCTCAGGGCTGCTTCTGCGGCTGAGGGAATTCCCCAGGCCTCCAGCGTCCACAGACGGGCAGCCGGTGGCTAGGGGAGGGAGAACCTCTCTCTGCTCACCCGTGAGAGGTGACGGCAGCCACATCTTAGGGGGCCTTGACCACAACCAACAAGAGAATCCACAGCCTCCCGGGACAAGAGCTGAGGTCACATGCTTGCTGGAGCTGGGCATCTGGGAACAGAAGGGTTAAAGTGTCCTTGTGTGCAAGCCCCCAGGGCTGGCCTTGTCAGGACGGTGCAGGGGCTGAGCAAGGAGGACACAAGCCCCCTCCGCTTCCCCAGGAAGGTGAGCGCAAGGGGCTGGCTCCCCAGCAGGCCCTGGTACTGCTGCCAAGTACGCAGGAAAGTGCAGGTGTGTGGAGAGAGCTTGTGAGCTGAGGGACTGGAGAAACAGTGCCGATCACGGGGCAGCCTGAGTCACGGCGGTCAGGTCGAGAGCCTTTGCGGAAGCAGCATCCCCACTCCCGTGCAGGGGGCCTTGTCCCAGGAGGCATCTCCGTCTCCCGGGCATCCAAAGGGGTGGCCGTGTGTGCCTAGCCTGCCTCCCTCGTGTGTCGGGGGTCCAAATGGGATAGGCGCTGGTCAGCACTTTGACAAAGAACGCAATATCACATCATAATTACTGCTAGTTTGAGCCTCGGCATTGCTTTACTGGATCTCCAGTAGCTGTGTGACCTTGGACCATTTCCCTGGCCTCTCTGCGCCACAGTTTCTTTATCTGCAAAATGGGAATAATAGTGTGTCTCAGGAGATAATATCCACAGAGCACTGGGCATGATGCCTGGGCTTCACCTGTGCTTAAAATGTTAGATATTGTCGTTTTGATTATTCTCTGCCCCTTTTCTCCCCATCCGTCTATTCCACATCTGGTCCTGCCCAGGGGTCACTGTGGGTGAAGACCCCGTGGGCCCTCCTCCACTGCTGGCCCCCTGCAGGGCCCACTTGGCTCCTGGTGGCCGATCCCTGTCAGCAGGAAAGCGGCCCCTACCCCTAGCTCTGTATACCTGAGTCCCTCCCATCCTTCCAGTCCCATGGCCAAAGGCAGCATCTCCGCGGGGCCCCTTTTCGTGGCTGTCCCCAACCTGCCAGGTCACGTCCCACCTCTGGGTGCCCACATCGTCCGTCTGTCCGCGCTGAACGCTGCCCAATTCGCATCATGGTCATCACGTCCATGATGTGATTCCCACAAAATCACGTGTGAGTCATCGTTGGCTCACCATGAGCCTTCCCCACAGGAGGGGCCAGAGAACCTGCTGGAGGAAGCCAGGAAGCAGGGCCGAGGGTAGCTGGAAAGGAGGAAGGGGAGGGAGGCTGGTCCTCGAGGCTGGCAGCAGGGGTCTCACGGGTCATGGGTGTGTGGGGTCCTGATTGGGCCTAATCATACCAGTTACCAGGCACCCGCTTATTCATATTCCTGCGGGCGTCCTTCTGGGCCCGTGGTGGACCCGCAGCACAGGCGGGCGCCCGCAGGAGCCCTGCGTGCCCTCCCGGGCGGTCTGGGCATCTGTCTAAAACTCGAGGCCCTGAGAAGTGAGTTTCCCTGGTCCCGATCACGGCCTGGCTTGTCCCTGTGCCCCCGGGTGCCTGGCGCTCACGTGGGGTCCCCTCTCTCTGGGCAGTGGAGAGAGCGGTTGGCTTACATAAGAGGCATGGAGGGAGCAGTGGTCATGCGCCCGATGTTACAGCCACGGTGGCCACATCCCTGAGCCTGCGTGCAGCTGGTGAAGGGTCCCCGCCCCCCCGAGGCGGGTGCAGCTCCAGAGAGTGGCCCCGAGTCATTCCTGCCTCATTCAATAAATAAAATATACCCTCAACCATACAGCGGCAGTGGAATGATAAGGATGCCCGTCCAGCTGTGGTTTGTGAAGGGCAGGCAGCTGGAACGGTGGGCGTCCTGGAGGCCCATGGGGCCCCATCGTCCCTCGGCATCAGCCCAGCCCTCCTCCAGCCCGGAGGGTGGCTACTCGCTTCCTACAGTGTGTGCGGACCTGCCCCCCACGTCCCCACCCATCGACACCCTCACACCGTGGACCTCATCTCTGTCTCTGTCTCTATCTCCTCGTCTCTGTTTCTTTTTCTCTCTTTCCCCCCTCTGTCTCTGACTCTCTCGTCTTGTCCTGTGTCCCTGCCCTCCCAGATTCCCAGAGGACACCACCTCTGGCTCAAGTTTCCCTGCCCCAGGGTCATCCCTCAGGTAGGAGTCCACCTGGTGTCAGCATCTCAGGCTCCTTTCTGTCCTGCGCTGGTCTGGGGTTGCACAGGAGGGGTGCACTGGACTCCCACCCAGCCGGCGCCCCAGCAAGACCTGCGCAGAGGCCTTCAGCTCAGCAGACCTCCCCTCCCCGGGAGTCAGTGCCTGTGCAGTGGGAGAGGCCCCTCTGAGAGTCCCTAGCCCCTCAGCCCTACAGCCGGGTGCGAGGGGCCCAGTTCTCTGAGGGGCTGCCCTGGGGCAGGGGGAGGCGTGGTAAGGAGCCTCTCTCCCCAGAGCGCAGGCAGCCCCTCTGGTTTGCTCTCAGTCGGGTCCCTCGAAGATGCCCTGTTCAGGCTGCCCTGCCATACCCTCCCCTCCCCACGCACGTGGCGCTCGGTGGCAATGAGCCCATCTGTGTCCCCGGCGCTGGCCGGACCCTCTGCCCCCATGAGGCCATCTGCGTCCCCTCAGCCCCTCTGCCCCTTCTGTTCCTGGCTACTGCTGGGTGCCAGGCCTCCTATGTGGCCAAGGGCAGGTGTCGTTCCTGTGCCCGCAAGCTGTGGGGACTCTGGCTCCTCCACATTCTCTGGGAATTCCAGGGACGTCACACTGGCCACGTATCTATCTGGGGGTCGGTGCCCTCTGCCTCTACTGAAGGCTCCGGGCTGCAGCCCTGGCCTGTGGATTGCTTTGGGTCTCGTGCAAAGCCCGGCCTGCAATTGTCCTCCTGATGGGCGTCCCCCCGTGACACAGGCCTGTCCCTTCCTTCTTCCCGACAAAGCGAGGCCCCCGTTGTTACACCAGCCACTTAACCGAATCTGCGGGAGAGTAGCAGGGATTCGAACACAGGCAAGTAGGGCGCCCTCACCCCTCACTCTCTATGGGGGGCTCTCTCGGCCCCAGGCCTGCAGCCCTCCCCTCTCCAACGACAGTGCCTGCAAAAGCCCAGCCCCTAAGCCCTCTCTTTCTGTCCTGGATACGTCCTTTACCAAGACTGGGACATGGGAAAAATGACCTGTCCTTTCAGGAATGGACCCTCTACTCCCAGGTCCAGACTTTGCTCTCAGGCCTCCTCCAGGACGAGCCGAGGGAAGCAGCGGCCACAGCAGGGCCTGCCGCGGGGTCGGGGAGCCACGGGCTCTGGCCGAGAAGGCCCCCCTGCTGGGCGCTCCCAGCTGGGGACTGTCAGGGCCTCTTTCCAGTAGGCGCTGAGCCCAGGCCACCTGTGTGCCTCTGTCGGTGTTGGGGCTTGGTCTCCATCCCTACGGCCTCTGCAGGCACAGGTATCAGGCGTGCGCACATCACACGTGCACACACCCACTCACGTTTCCAGACATCCACACTGTCACACACAGTCACACGCTCACCTCTTCTAAGAACAGACAGCCATCTTCAGGAACAGTGCAGATTAAATCCATATTTAGGAGAAATTTCCTAAAGAAAACACAATCAACAAAGATGCAGTTCTGCCCCAGGGAGACTTTACCTCATTATGCAGAGCAATTTAGCTCCTCGCTGACGAGAGCTTTTCTGCCGCAGAGGATAATATTTGCTTTCCCTTCACATAAGCAAAAGGCCCATTACAGTTATTTTCCCAAGACAAAGAACCACATGTCATTGAGAGGTGAATTAAGCCACCGCCTCTAGAAAGAGAAACTGCTCGAGGCATCATCATTTCCAGCCACCAGGTTTCAAGAGGTTTTAGGGTCTGACCTCGGCCGGCAGCCCTGCCCCATGGATCTGGACGCCCCCCACCCAGCCAGCAGGACCCCCAGACTGAGTCTTGTTGATCATGCTCACAGCCCCAGCGCTGGGCCTGCCACAGGAGAAACACTTACCAACGTCTGTAGAACAAGTGGATTTGATGATGGATTTCATGACTGTCTCCAGCTGAATCCTCGGGGTCTAAGGGAGGGGGAGCCAAAGAACAAAGAGAGGAAATTATTCCCACATAAGAGCTTTAGGACAGGCCATCAAGATAGTATCGATTATAAACAACGACTGTCTTATGAAACTAAATGTTCGCCTACCTTATGGCTCAGGAGTTCCACCAGAAGACCTGGACAAGAATGTTCTAGAAGCTGTACTCATAACAATGAAATACTGGACTCAGTCCAAGCGTCCCTCAACAGACGGAGGATAGATAGAACGTTCAATGGCCCATCCACTCAATGGAATACTACTCAGCAATGAAGAGGAGCAGGCTGCCCATATATGCAAAAAAATGAGTGACTCTCTTAACCATTAAGCAGAGTGGAAAGAGTCACACGTGAAAGAACACACACTGTTTGATCCTACTGAAGTGAAGCTCTAGAACAGGTAACACTGATCAACAATGGAAAAATCAGAGAAGTGATTGACTCCTGGGGTACAGTGAAGCTTGATGGAGAGGAAAGGGCCAGAGAGAACTTTCCAGGGGATGGTCATGCTCTGCATCATGATAGAGGTTTGGGTTACACAAATACATGGATTTGTTGAGACTCATCAGTTGACACCCTTATGGGATGCAGCTAAGGCAGTGCTCAGAGGAAAATGTATAGCTGCAAACACCTACATTAAAAAGGAAGAAAGATCTCAAATCAGTAACCCAACTTTACATCTTAAGGGGCAAGAAAAAGGAAGAACAAACTGAACCCAGAGCTAGGAAGGAAGGAGACAAGAAAGGCTGGAGCAGAGAGAAGTGAAATAGGGAACAGCAGAACAATAGAGAACAAAACTAAAAGCTGATCCTTGAAAAGATCACCAAAACTGACAAGCGTTTAGCCAGACTGACTAAGGAAAAAGAGAGGTTTATTCATCTCACTGTCTGTAGAACTTGCATAAAAGCCTGTAAGCAATTGTTGAACTCCAGTTAATGATAATCATGTAAAAATATTTGAGGCAAAGTGTGCGTATGTCTATTACTTGCTTTGAAATGCGTAAAATAAAAGATGGACTGATGAATGGATAGGCAGATGTGCCGGTGCGTCAATATGTGATAATGCAAGTATGGCAAACATTGATAATCTAGGTGATAAGCTTAGGGATGCCTATCAAATGCTTCCAACTTCTCAGTGAATCTGGAAAACTCCACAGTGAAATATTTGAAGAAATGACTGTCCATGTATCACCCACCTATGGCACTCTTCCAGCTTGAGAATGTGCTTCCTGTGATGGAAAGACCTGGATTATTCATATTTGCTCATCCAGCGCCACTCCTGAGTGTCTACAGCTGTGGACCAGACACTGTGTGAATCAGTTATCCATATACATGTATCTATTCTTTTTCAGATTATTTTCCCATTTAGGTTATTACAAGATATTGAGCAGAGTTCTCTGCGCTATACAGTGGGTCCTTGTTAGTT
This sequence comes from Orcinus orca, assembly GCF_937001465.1. Lineage (NCBI taxonomy): Eukaryota > Metazoa > Chordata > Mammalia > Artiodactyla > Delphinidae > Orcinus > Orcinus orca. The sequence goes on from NC_064565.1 coordinate 119,280,242, forward strand.
ATCCGTTTTTAAACATAGTAGTGTGTATCTGTTAATCCCAAACTCCCAATTTATCCCTCTCCCCCCCACCTAAGAATCAGTTTGAGGAGAGTGGAGAGCCTCTGGGGGAAGCAAGAACACAGAAGAAGATACGTATTTCCCAAACCCAAAGGGGGCCAGAGGGGGAGGAATAAAGAACTGCAGAGAAATCGCTCTGGGCAGACGTCGTGTGCGAGTGTGTAGTGAGCTCCCCTCAGAGTCACCCCACAGTGAATCCTGGGAAGTGTAGACAGGGCACATGGGAGGTGGCGTCCCCAAATGCCTGGGTGTCCATGAGCTCCTATGCAGCATCAGGCTGACACACCGGGATGGAAGGAGGCCCGGGTGGTGGGACTCACGGGCAGGTGTAGGAACCCCCAGCAGGAGCTGCTCAGAGGCCTGACCTCTTCCTGCCGGGACTCAGCACAATACCGTCCTCTGGCCTGAGACTGGGTAGACTAGGGACTGGAAACATGCATTCATGGCAACCAGAATTCCAGCCTAAAAATGTGAAGCTCTCCTACCAGAAACTGAGGAGGACACCCCAACTCTCGCTTTGGGAAAGACCAGACCTAGTCAGATCCTTCCCATTAGAGGGGCATAACCGGTCAGCAGTTAAGCACTGAAAACACTGACAAGGGCTAAAGAAAGAGTTCCAGGCTCCTAAGATTTCAGGGAAAACATACTGATAAAAAATAGAGCTTCCATGGAAAACAAGAAAATTTTAGAAATTGTGTGCCATCTCTTCTCAAAATTCAGGAAAGCATGGACAATGTTAAAGAGAGACGTCATCCAGTGTGCTGGGAGGTAATGGATGGAAAGGAGATCATAAAGAAAGTAAGATCATAATATAGGCATAAAATGGTTATCAAAAAAAGCAATTAAATGAGACAGAAAACCAAACCAACTTATGTGCATAGCGAACTAGAGAAGCACTTTCAGAATTCAGAAGAAATGGTCAAAGAGAATAAAATGGTGATGTTTTATATGTATAGAGGGCTTGGAAAGGAGATCTAGTGTTAGAAAATATAAATATATTCTAACATATTTACACTCTAATATATATATATATATTTCCTCAAGAATAGAGAAAACCTAGGAACCTAAAAATAAGCAGTGGTCAAAGATTTAAGCAGGATAAAAAACCATCCAAAGGTAAAGAAAACCTGAATTTGTACAGTTTTCTGAGTATCATGCAATAAAATAAAATTATCACTTAGCTATAACTGGTGAATTCAGCAATGAAGAAATCTACAAAAGAAGGAATCCACAGAGGAAAAAAAACATTTTTTGACTTCAAATTTCGCCTTCACTACAGTGAACAGAGGAAAAGGGCAGCTTATTTATTTGTAAGAGCTCTTTATATTTGAGGGCTAACCATCTGGCATATATGTTGCTAATATTTTTCTCATTTGCTTTTTGTCTTTTAGGTGTGCTTCTGGTTGAGTTTTTTTTTTAATTGTTTCGCCACTGGAATTTAAAATTTTTATGTAGTCATAATTTCTTCCTTTAGTATTATGTTCAAAATATTTTTTAATCATTTGTAGCATATTAAGATATTCACTTAAGTTACTTTGAGTTTATTGGTGGCTTCTTTAATTGTTCATGTTACATAAACAACTATATTATCATTTAATGTATGAATGTATTTTTACGGTAAAAAGTACAAACACTGTGAGAACTCATGTTTCCTCTGCCCTTTGTCTTTGCGTGAGTAACACCAGCAGCTTTCTGGCATGTGTTCCATCAAAACTTTTGCTATGTGCTTATTTACATACAGATGTAGATAAAACACCAGCATCACTACATGTGTGTTTTTACATAAATGGCATCATTCTGTATGTATTGTTCCATAATTAGCATTTTTGCTTAATGATAGGTGTTAGACTGTTTCCATGTCAATACATAATATATATCTATTTTATTTGTTCTAGTTTCTGTATAGCATTTCACAGTAGATGACTGGAGTTTATTCAACCATCTTTATGATTAAAGGATAGTTTTTACCAACACACAATGATAAACACTTTGCGATTACGTTGGCACCCTTGACTCCTAGAACTTGTATCATGGACATAAAAGGCCCGTGAGTCCACAGCTCAAACACAGCCAGTTTCCCTCCCAATGCCAGTGGCTGTTTACGCACTACTCACAGTGGACAAAGCCCCTCTCGCGTCAAGGTACATCAACCACTAATGTCTCCTGGGCTGTCAGATGAAACCTGCTATCTCCTTGCTGTCTTGCATCACCCTGATTACCAGTGCAATTAAGCAAACCTCCTATACATACTGATCATTTGTATGTTTTTCTGCGAATCGCCTACGTATGTCCCGAAATCCATTTAAAATTCACGTTCATCTTTCCTTATTGCTTTTTGGGAGCTTGTTACAGTGTATGGACTTTTATACGTTGTCTGTTATATAAGTTGCAAGTATTTTCTCTTAGACTGACACTTGTTTTTTAATTTCGGTGACTGGGGATTTCACTCCATTGAAGTTTTAAAATTTCATGTGATAGAAAATTTCCAACCTTCTCCTTCATGGTTTAGGGATTCCAGAAGGACGTCTCCAGTCAAGATTTTATAACGTTCTCCTCTTTGATCCTTTGATTAGCTCTTTAACCATCTAGTGTTAACTTTGAGTACAGAGAGGGCAGAGATCTATGATATTTTCCTCTGTGAATATACAGCGGCTCACCCTTCAGTGACCATGTACCCACTGTTCTGATATATTCATCTCTGCCCTTTATTAAATTCCACATATACAGGGAATTTGGTCTGCTGATATATTTGTTTTCTACCGTGCCAGTAACAGACATTCTATGTAACTAGTAATACATCAACATATATAAGCAAATACAAATATAAGCACATAGGCACATATCATTTATGTGTGGATGTAGGTGTGTGAGTGTCTGTGTGTACACAAGCTAAGTGTATCTGTGTGCCTGGGAAACAGGTCGGAAGGACAGAATCATGATTTTCTGGGAGGCGATGCCTGTACGTGATACAGATGTAACGTGAGCTTGTGCATTACACACCATTCTTTCTATAGCCTCACACACGTCAACCCGCATGTCTGGCAAGCACCCTGAGACAGCAGCCGGGGCGGCAACAGCAGTGCTGCCCTGGAAGGCCTGGCTCTCGCCATCTGCCCTGGGGCTACAGGAAGCACAACAGGGTGGCTTACGGGGGTTGGAGTTATGCCTTAGGACTTGCAGCGGGACAAGCATGGTCGGAGATTTCGGCGTCACCGTCACAAGACACGTCCAGAAGTCTTTCCGAGTAGACTTGGGCATCTCTGTCCACCAGCGAGGCCCATGAGGAATAGCTCTGGGATCCTGCCATCCAGAACCCAGGAGGACCAGGCACCGCCCTGAACCCTTGTGGTCACAGGCCGGCCACCCGCCCTCCCTGGCTTTCAGTCCCCAGGGGACACCTGGACGGAAGCCCAGACACCAGCTCAGAGCAGAAAAGAGCTCCGAGTGGCGTGTGCCTTCCTGAGTTCACCTGTCAGGGGTGATGTGTGAATCGTGCTGGCACCTGCCCCGGCTGCGCTTTTATGCTGTTCTGAACACTGGCAGCCTGTGAGGTGCCGCTTCCTTCATGCTCAGTAATTCAGAGCTGACCATCAATGACCATCAGCTTATTTTGATCAGATGAGCTCCATCCATCCTCCACGTGGCCTGTAGACTAAATCAGGTACACCAGCCAATCACAGTGCACGGCCCTTAATCGAGTCCTGACCCAACCTGTAAAAGACCATAAAATAAAAGGTAGACGATCAGGAAAACATGAACACTGAGATTAAGGACTGAGAGTCAATTTTCTAAAAACATGAGAATAGTAGGTGCAGAGGGCGGGTGCGGACACGGCTGGAAGGCAGATAAAAGCAGATTGGCTCTAAGCTGATACAATTCTCTGCACTCTTGTCTGTGTTTGAAATTTTCCATAATAAGAAGCATTTTGTTTGTTTGTTTGATGTCTTCAAGGCAGAGTCACTTTCTGCTTCTGGGGACATCAGCTTATTGGGAACAGTGGCCGTCATCTTGCTTCCAGATTTAGGATGAGTTAAGCTACCGATGAAGGTGCTGTGGAATTACCTGGAAGACGTGGGCCGGGGGGCAGTGCACCTTGGCTGCTGAATCAGTGAACCATGGGGCAACCCCCAGCGCCCCCACCCCACCCCACCCCAGACCACTCCCATTTTCTTTGAGCCCCCGGGAGCTGGGTGATGGCTTCTAGTGACAGTGGACTGACGATGTCTTCATTCTACCTCACCTGACAACCTGAACCTTTCAGGGAGAAATCAGAATCCTTGTAGGGGAGCGAAGACCTATGTGCCTGGTGGACATGGCTAGGGTCTAGGTTCAATGTTGATGACCTTGCAATCTCCTGGCCCTCTTGGGAGGATAATCTCTCGGGATCCATGTTAGGGTCCACACACACTCTAGATCCTGGAATGTAAACAGGATGGGCTGACACTGAGGAAATGAGTGCTTCTGGAAATTGCAGGGGAACTGATAGCTCTCAGGCTACAGCACACAGTAAATAAACACCATCAGTGCTGCCAATACATGGGGGTGGTCAACAAAGGAAGTCTCTCGTCTAGAGCAAGGTCTGGGCATTTTTGGGGGTGCCCATCTGGGGTGTGGCTTGATGTGGTCAGGTAGACGTGTGTATCTGCTCCACCTGACAAGTCTACCCTGATAGAAAAATGGTCACACCAGCTAGATGTTCCTCTACAGAAGGCCCAGCTGCCCCTCGGGCTCTGAGCCCATGCTCTGAAAATTGGCTCTGCTCAGAGCAGGGAAGACGTTGGCTGTTTGGTGTCAAACACAGTTCACCATGTAGCAGAAGTTCCTCAGTTCATGCAGTGATGCTGTTCACGGGCCACTGTGTACGGCCCAGTCACAGGCTGAGAGCTTTACACGCAGCACTTCCTCCCATCCGCGCAGGGACCTTGTGGGGGGCATGACTGTCCCCACGGTACAGAAAGGTAAAACGCAGAACTATTGTACTAAGTTATGTACCCAAAGCATCCCCGTTAGCCAGGGGCAGACCTAGGATTCTCTGCTGAGTCTGCTTGGTTCCAAAGCACTCACTGTGATGCTGCCCTGGGACCCATCCCCTGGAAGCTGGCCCGGGTTGGTCCAATCTGGGCTGTGATGGGACTAAGCCTCTGGGCCAGCTGAGTGATGGCCGGTGAGGTAGGCTGGTCCCTTCATCCCTCCAACAAATAACTGGCTGGCGGCCCCTCAGAGACGGCTGGGGCTGCCATCAGCAGTGGAAATCCCAGGTGGGTTTGCTTCTTCACGGAGGTAAAAGGTGTCCCTGCGAGTACAGCCAGCAGCCAGCACAGGGCCTGTAGGAGCTCCCCACCCAGAATCCTGGGAGCTGATGAGTCAGGGGGTACAATGGAGTAGTGAGCACCCAGACCCCCGAACCCTGCGTAGACTTACCTTCCCAGAGAAAGAAGGAAGAGGGGGAGCCTGAGATGCCCAGTCCTCCCCAACTCACGGCATCTTCAACCTCCTCCCCAGGTCGGCACTGCCTTTCCTAAGGAGGTTGGGGTCTGACCCTGGGCTCTGTGACTCCAGCACGGAGCCCAGGAGAAAATAACAAAGAAGAAGATTTCTTATTTCATTCTCCCCAAAATTTTCCATAAAGGAAAACCAAGGTTTGTGTAAGTTAAGAAGTGCTCAAAGCTAGTGAGATAGACGGGGCAAAACCCAGGACCAGCCCTTGCAGACTCTCTCTGCAGGGCCCTCCTGCACCTCACCTTGCACGCGTCCCAAAGACCCACTCACGTGGAGCCTGTGAACCCACAGACCACCCGATGCCCTCTAGGTGGGGTTCCACGCCCCCCGTGCAGGATCATTACCACGATTGTGTCATCTGTATAGACCCCAGATCTCCAGGGACCATCATTTGCTACGAAACAATACAGATACTATTATGTGCACTTGTCATATTCCTTACCTTCGAACAACTCAAGGTATTAATGTCCCCGTAGACGTGGGCAAATTGGAGGAATGTTCTTAAGTCTCCCTCCTCGGTCATGGCTGGTTCTCTTGCAACCCAGCGAGAAGGCTTTGCTTCAGCTCACTGCACATGGTGTGTGTGCGTGCATGTGTGTAGAACCGGCCCCATCTTTGCCTAAAGAGATCAGGGAACGACACATGTCAAACCCGAACACGTTAAGCCTAAACCCTGATTCACCGACAGGCCCATCGTTCAACCGTATTCGTGGAGGCCCTTCCACGTGCCCGTTCTAGGCCTGGGGGAGACCGTGGCGGACAAGGGCTCCTGTCAGTTCTCAGTCTTTCCCATCCCCACCTTTGTGGGCGACGGGCGGCCTGGGGTGGCAGCTGCAGCAGGGGGGCTCAGGAGCTCTGATGAGCCCAGGGCGGCAGGGGTTGGGGTGAGGGACCCCTGCAGCATGACTGTCACCTGTGCTCAGGTGTGGTTCCCTGAGCATGCTCGTCATGCCTGACAAAGCAGCTGGGAAGCTGACGCTACCATACCATCGAGTTCACTTTCTTTACGTCTTAGTTTTCCTGTCTCAGTGAATTGGGAGTGACAACCTTAACACTGCCCGTAGACGTGGGAATTTTCAAAAAGCTACTGAAACCCTACAGCACCGTCTTAGCCTCTGCTATATAAATGCTGGAAAGGAAACAGAAATCACCGAGTGCAAAGAAACAGGATGCAGATTTGTGGAAACTGGAAGCCGGGCTCAGTTCCATGGACCGTGCCTGCCGTGGCTCGTGGCTTGAGGCACGACTCCACAGGCTGTGAAGGGGCGGCCGGCAGGCTTGGCTTCCTTCTAGACATCGGTGCTGAAAGCCCCTACTTCTGTCTCAATGTGGGGATACCAGCCCCGTTGGACCTCATCTGTCTTTTCGAGGTCTGAGAACTCACGTAGGGGTCAGTTTAGTCCCGATTTTCAATCCCTTCATGCTTGTAACGTCCTTGTGATTACGGGAATGGGGCCTGCAGGTGGCCCGGCACACAGGCGCCCACAGATGAATCCCTGGGGCTGACAAAGGCCCATACGCAGAACCTGAGGCCCACAGCTCCACAAGCTGCAGGACCACAGCCAGGTACCCAGCTGGCGTGGGCAGACCCACCTGGGGCCCCAGCAGGGCTGTAGGGGCATGAAGATGGCCCCTTGGGGCTGGGTCTCCAGGCTGGCGGGGTGCTCGGCTGCCGTGCCTGCGACTCCCAAGCAGACTTCGTGCGTGTCCCCCTGCAGGACCCTTCCTCCAGGCCGGGTTGCCCAGTGAGCTGCCCTGGCCTCCAGGACCACCCCTCACTCCTTAGGCCTGGGGACTGTCACAGCCCCTCCCCATCTCCCTGGGACCCCAGGTCCCTGAGGGAGGAGGGTCCCAGGAGGGCCTCCACCACTCTGCCGGCAGCAAGTTCAGTCCTGGCAGGTCGGAGCCACGGGAAGCCCGTCCAGACAGTTAAGGGGCAATAAGGTCCCTGTGGGGCAGCCGAGCACATCCCAGGAGCGGCTCTGCCTGGGAAAGCTCAGAGCTGGCGGCCGGGAGCTGGGCTGCTGAGACACTGCCCCTGAGAAGGGATTTGGGGGCAGTAAGGTTCCTCTGAGGCCTGGGGGGTGTGAGCCTCCTTCTCTGTCCTAGAGGCTACCTGTCCCTTCCAGGATGCTCTGGTGCCAGGCCTTGTCAAAGACATTTCATCGTGACCCCAGGTAACCCTTGCCAAAGCCAAAGACGAGGTCCAGTTCCAGACGAGGAAATGGAAGCTCGGCGAGGTCACGTGACAGCGCCCCAGGCTCCCGGCCAGCACCGTCTGTATGTGGACGCACGGGCGCTGCAGCTGTGGGTTCCCGGGACAGAGGACGCTGAAGCCCGGGGACGCTGAGCCTCAGGCCCAGGTAACAACCTTCCGCAGCAGCAGACGTGCGACCGTAGCCATCGTGAGCCCCCAAGGCCGTGGCACGCATCACCCCAGGGGCACAGGCCGGGATGGAGAGAGCTGCAGGGCCACAGGGTTGGGGTGTGAGGTGCTGAGCTGGAGGGCGCGTCCCTGGATGTCCGCCATGTCCTCGTTGAGAACTCACGGAAGTACCAGCTACTCCAGAGGGGTCCAGGCATTATTCTCACTGATGTTCAGTGTGACCCTGTGGGATGGGGCAGGCCTACCCTTCCTGACCAGTCACACCTCTTGTGCCACTGTGACCACGGCGGGGATGGTCCCTGCTTCATCCTCTTCTTTCTGGAAGTTTCCAATGCCTCAGCCATGGTGCCCAGTCCTCCCGGAGTGGTTCTCCATCACAAACACCCGGTGGCTCCCCCAGAGTGCTAGCATCTCCATCTGAAGATGCCGGGGTGGACCCCTCCAAGCCCCGGCGCCCCGAGCCTCACATCTGGTTTAATCTCCCACAGGTGCCCTGGGAAGCAAACCCATACGACATCTGCCAAAGCCCAGGACGGGGAGGGAGGGGATGTGCTGCTAAAATCCATCCAGTTTGGGCTTCGTGAGAAGTTCTGCCTCGTCAGAAGCACATCTCAGGCCCCTCCTCCCCACGAATAAAGCCCAATCATCTTTAATCTGCACACACGGCCTGATGAAAGCGGAGTGAAATGTGCGGGACACCACCCCGGAATGTCAGTAACATTGCCGATCGAGCCCTCAGCCCTTCCACGAGGCCTCTGCGCTCCCCGTGTTCTGGCCGAGGGTTCCGCGCTCTCCACACCCTCCCTGCCGTCCACACACCGATCGGGGCTGCATCTCGGGGTCCTAATGGGCTGCGGCAGACCTTCCACCCGCACTCCTGCTAATGGCCCTCCAGGGCTCCGCCCGAGGGGCGAGGGAGCCATCTTCCCTGTCCCCGCGGCACTGTCTTGGGCTGGGAGCAACTGGGGCATCAACCGTCAGTGAGCTCATCACCCACTTGATAAAATATGCCTCATTACTCTTTCCCCTTTGGAGACACCTCGAGGGACGCACGGTGGATTTCAGCTGCTTATTCCAGACCAGGTAGGAGATGGGGGGGCAGACGCCCAGCCCCAAACCTTCGCTCCGCCCCAGCCTCTGGCGGAGCCTCTCTGGGCGAGGGAGCGTGGCTCCCCAGTGGCCCCGTCTAAGCCTGTCATTATCCACTGCTGCCTCTGTCCGTCCCCTGGTGATGCCACTAGGTAGGTACACCTGTGGTCTTCATCCACCAGCACGCGCTCAGCTCACAGTAAATGAGCAACAATATTTGTTGAACGAACTGGCTGTGAAGGTGGCGAGCAGTGGGCTGGGCGCCCGATACACCTGTTTTATGTACTCACAACATTACTAAAATAAGTTCAATAAGCTCCATTTTAAAGATGAAAAAATGAAGCTCAGAGGAGTTAAGAGTCCACAGCTAGACTTTCAAATGCAGATATCGGTCTGTCTGTGATATTTTGTCACTAGACGTATCACAGGAAGGGTGGGCATGTTGCTCACGCGCTGACCTGGAGATAGAAAATGGATGGATGGATGGATGGATGAGAGGATGGAAGTCAGACATGCGCAAGTGTTTATGATTGTGCTGTGTCTTCTCAAGAATCTTCTGAGGGCTACTTAGGCAACTAAGTATCTGTGAACATAGCCAACTACCATCCATCAAAGTGGAGAACTTTCCCAGCTGTGCTCAGAGAGAGATGTGACGATAGAAGGATCAGAGAGATGCAGTGTTACTGGTCTTGAAGACACAGAAAAAGGGTCTCAAGCCAAGGAACGTGGGCAGCTTCTAGAAGCTAGACAGACAAAGTGATGGATTCATCCCTGGAATCTGCAGAAAGAACATAGCCCTGCAGACGCATTTAGCCCAGTGAGCCCCGTGTTGGACTCCTGACCGAGACAACTGTGAGGTAATAAGTGTGTGCTCTTTCAAGCCACTGCGTTTGTGGTCATTTGTCGCAGCAGAAACGAACGCAGGAGGCTTGTGGTTCAACGGAGAAGCAGGCAAAGTGGTTAGGGGGAGTCTTTCCATAAAGCCGCAGAGAGCAGTCCCTTTCCTCCAAAAGGACATTTTTTTTTTTTTTTTTTGCGGTACACGGGCCTCTCACTGTTGTGGCCTCTCCCGTTGCGGAGCACAGGCTCCGGACGCGCAGGCTCAGCGGCCATGGCTCACGGGCCCAGCCGCTCCGCGGCATGTGGGATCTTCCCGAACCCGGGCACGAACCCGTGTCCCCTCCATCGGCAGGCAGACTCTCAACCGCTGCGCCACCAGGGAAGCCCAGGACATTTTTTAGATGAGTGATTACAGTCAACAAGGAGAGAATTCTTTTTCTTTTTCTTTTTATAATACCCACTGTGATTTTTAAAACATTGTTATACAATCTTTAAAGGTTACACTCCATTTATAGTTATTACAAAATATTGGCTCTATTCCCCATGTTGTATAATACATCCTCGAAGCCTGTCTTACACCCAATAGTTTGTACCTCCCACTTCCCCACTCCGCTGATAACCACTGGTCTGTTCTCTGTATCTGCAAGTCTGCTTCTTTTTTGTTGTATTCACTAGTTTGCTGTGTTTGTAGATTCCACACATAAGTGAGATCGTACAGGATTTCTCTTTCTCTGACTCATTTCACTTAGCATAATACCCTCCACGTCCATCCATGTTGCTGTAAACGGCAAGATTTTGTTCTTTTTAATGGCTGAGTAGTATTCCATTCGATGTTTACCACATCTGTATCCATTCATCCACCAATGGACACTTAGGTTGTTTCCATACCTTGTCTGTTGTAAATAGTGCTGCTAAGAACATGGGGGTACATATATCTTTTCAAATTAGTGTTTTTGTGGGTTTTTTTGAATATATGCCAAGGAGTGGGATTGCTGGATCACATGGTAATTCTATTTTTAGTTTTTCAAGGAACCTCCATACTGCTTTCCACAGCCACTGTATCAATTTACATTCCTACCAACAGTGTATGAGGGTTCCCTTTAAGGAGGGAGTTCTTAACTGTCTAATTCTAAAGGAATTACACATTCATCCCTGTATCATGACCCTTCCCATTGGCATGGATTGCCATACTTTCCAAGCACTCTAATAGCATCTAGGGCTCCTGTGAGGTATGGCCGTGTGGCCCATGAGTAGGGTCACTGACCGCTTCACCACCCAGGGCCCCGTGCGGCCAGGACTCACTCCAGCCTGTGTCACCAGAACTGGCTATGTTGGCCACCTCCACCCTGGTCAGTTCAAGTATAAACGGTCAGTTAAACATGAACCGGTGGGTGTGGTTTTGGGGCTCACAGAGTCCCTGGCTCACGTGCCTGACTTGAAAATGTGGGGTCCAAGGCCAGCCCCGGGAGGCGATGCCAGCCACCCCCGGGGAAGCTGCACGTGGACGTGCCTCAGCCACACAGGCTGCACAGGGAGCAGGACTTGGTCAGCGACACGCTCACAAGCACACACTCAGGACAGCCCAAGACCCAGGCGACCGGTGGTGCCACGGTGATGACCGTCTTCCCACTACGTAGCCCTGTTTTCCGTGACTTTCAGCCTGGCCCTGGGGCAGGGTGAACTAATTCCAAGCGGGGCCTTTGCTTTTTCCTTTCACGGAGGCTCAGGTGTTGAAAGCTGACTGTTTCCTGGCGGCTCATGTGTGCACGTGTGTGTGCACTCTCCACTCTCTCGCTGGGGGCTCTGTCTGTAACAGACAGCTGTCCCTGGGTCCTGACAATCCCACAGGGAAGAGGGTGGCAGGTGGAGAAGGCTGGCTGGGAGCACATCCTCCATCCTTCTCCTGGGTCCCACTGCCAATACACGTGTGTGCGCGCGCACACACACACACACACACACATACACACACACGTCCATGTACATCCCTCAGTGTTTGTCAACCAGACGATGCTGTCCCCTGGGTGTGTTTCAGGTGGCACAGGTCGTGGTGCTGTCAGTCTCATCGCTGAGCTCTCCCCGTGGCGTCTGCATGTGTGATCACACGTGCATCTGGTTTACTGGTTCAGACCACTGCAGTGTCCCAAGTGCACGCCCACAGCGTTTGGGGATCCGTGGCCCTGGGGACAGGCGCCCCTCGTCCCTGCTACCCGAGCGTCGCTGGCGCCGTCTCTCCTCCAGTGCGCCCTCGGGATTCTGTGCTTGCTCCCCTGGTCCCGCCAGGAGGGGCAGCTCGGTCACGAGGAGCTCCAGGTGGCTCTGCAGGTGGGGACCCAGATTACACCGTGTTAGTTTCCTGTGGCTACCGAAAAAGATACCACAAACTGGGCGGCTTAAAACCGTAGACGTTTACTCTCTCCTAGTTCTGGAGGCCAGAAGTCCAAAGCTAAGGTGTCAGGAGGGTTGGCTTCTTCTGGGACTACGGGGAAGAATCTGTTCCAGGCCCCTCTCCTAGTTTCTGGTGGTCGCTGGCAGTCCTCGGTGACCCTTGCTTGTAAAAGCAACATCCGATCTCTCCCTCCATCTTTATGTGGCGTTCTCCCTTCACGCGTGTCTGGCTCTGTGTCCAAATTTTCCCCCGTCATATTGGATTAGGACCCAACCCTAATGACACCATCTTAACTTAATCACCTCTACAAAGACCTTATTTCCAAATAAAGTCACATTCACAGGTACTGGGGGTAAGGCTTCAAAATTTTGCTGGGGACACCATTCAACTATGGCTGTTTCCAATCTCCCTCTGCCTGGTTATTATATAATTTTATACAGATCACTGAATTGGGGGCCCACCTGGATCATCAAAGTTACCCCTTCATCTCAAGATCTTCACTTAATTATATCTGCAAAGATCGATTAGCCAAATGAGGGCCCACTCACAGGCCCTGGGGATTCCGGCGTAGACATATCTTTCTTGGGGCCGTGGCCACCCCACTGCGCCCTTGGGCGGTGGCGTGGGGACCTACCAGTTTTTCCCACATCCTTGCCAGGAATGGCTAGCACTGGATTTTCTAGTTGAAGCCAAATGCATGGCATGCGTCTGATCGTGTCCGGTTAGTGACTTTCTGTCAACAGGCTTTGCCCATTTTCCCTATTGGATTTTCATCTTTTTCAGGTTGATTTGTGGCTGTTTTATGCAAAGGAGAAAATGGGAAAAAAGAATGAGATAGAGTGTCTGGGGCTGCACACAGGGATCCCCGAGCCATCCCGGGAATAACTGGAAGGGCTTCACCACGGGGTTAGCGTCTTTGTGATGACTTCTGGGAGAAGAGCCAGAAATATGCTCGTTTCTACTAACGTGTAGCCGCCTGCACTCCTCAGCCCCCCGTGTAGCTCCTGCGGGGTCTGAGGGTCATTCGCCCCAACGCCCCCGAGAGTTCAGAGACGACTGAGAAGCAGCAGCGTTGAGTCAGAGCACAGTAGCAACAGGTGAGGCCACCTGCGGCCTGGGTGCCTGGGGAGCCTGGCCTGGGGCTCTGAGCTCCGCCACGCTCTCCTGGTGCAGCCTGAGCCTGATGGACGTGTCCTGTCCACAGCAAGGCTGCCCCGTCCCTGTGATCTTGTCCCTGAGGAGCAGAGCCGGTTCGCTCCCTGCCGGCAGGGCGATCCCCAGGAGAGGCCGCTCCATCTCGTGTTTGCTCTGGAGAGGCCGTTGGTCTTCCTTCTCCGGGAAGCACGCGGCTGGGCGGGGCTGGGCTGCACTCAACACCGGTCAGCAGCACTGCCATTGCCCGGGGCACGTGGTGCTGCGTTTCTGCAGGAGCACAGGGCAGACCTGCCAGGCACCAGGGAGACGAGCTCGCGCTCCTGTCCTGCAGGTGAAGCTCACGGACGCGCCCCGGGGCAGGGCACTCGGCACTGCGACCCCGTCCGCAGCTCCCCAGCCTGGCTTCCTTGCCCCATGCAGCGGGGTTTCTGCACTCGTGGTTTCATTTCAGAGATGCAGGCGCACAGGCCTGAGCACGGGGAAGGCCCTCGGCCCCGGGACTCTCAAGCCCCTTGAAAACGCCGTTCATCACACGAGTTTCCCTGGGTCTCTGGGGAAACCAGTTTTTTCATCCTGGCTGACACGTAGCATCCTAAGTGCGCTCCTCCTGTCCGCG